>NC_000069.6:150978472-151285972 GCF_000001635.26 Mus musculus | reverse complement strand
AGTAAGAGAGCACACGGTTGTGGGATTAGGAAATTGGAGTTTGTAAACTAGTTTTTCTGCTCATTTTTTGTAGTTAAGTTGCTTCAGTCTCTGTACATACAAAATTGGAATAAATGACGCTTATTAGAGTCTGTCAGCATTATAAGACATGATGAATAGAAACCTTGGCAATTGCATTATCAAGTTCTAAATTGTAAATATTAATTGTTGTTATCTGTCAGTTGAAAAGAAAATATGTTAATATTTAAATTAAGGGACATCTAATACTTTCTCATTTCTTGGCCCTGATTTTGTCCCAACTCTTATTGCCTTAGATTTCTTTGACCGAATTGCCCTTTAAAAATCCACAAAGAAAATTTATTACTTTCTGAGCAATAGATGGCATTAAAAAGATAATTTAAAATTAGATTATCTCTTTCCTGGCACAAAACTCAACTCCAAATAGATGACATATGTCAACATAAGACCCAATATTCAGAAGTGGTTACAACAAGAAGAAAAGAGAACATTTCAATGCATAGATCTGAATAGGACACCAATAAGTGTGTGAAATAAGAGAAAGGATTGACAAGTGTGATCTCGTGATATCCCAAAGCTTCCATAAAGTAAAGTGAATTGTCAGTTTCGTAAAGCGTCAGCCAATAGCATGGGAGAAAATGGTTTCCAGCTATATAGCTAGCAAAGGATTAGTGTCAAGCATACACAAAAAATACAAATAGTTAAGAGAACTACAAAATGTAAAGAAAATAGTACCAGTTAAAATTGGTTTAATCTAGAAATGGAAAATGCACGAAAGAAGAAATATAATAGTTAGCAGGCATAACAAAAAGGCTTAACATCCTTTGGCATCATAGAAAAGGCAGCTTAACTACGTGTAGTCTGCAACTCATCCATGTTATAATGGTCATACTGATTAATGGGTTCCACAAGCCTTGTGACACCACTGCACTAGAAAATCTTGCAGGCAATACACAATTGTAGAACAAAGGGCTTGTATCTAGGTTGGTATTTATGTTTCTCCTTTGGTAGCCTGTAGAGTACCTTCCTATACCAAAGCCATTAAAACATATGTGTGAAGGTTCTATGTAGGTACCAGTTTGACTTTTTCATGTTCAATGAGCTGTGTAGAGGTTATCTTTAGGGCTGGGGTCTTGCTGTAGTTTCTGGAGAGCATTGTATAATAGTGACCAATAGTTTTAGTTGTTTGGGGGTTGACATGGCCAAAAGTTCCATTAGATGTTGCCCAATTCTGGGACTGGATATTTCATTTGGTGGCAAAAGATGTCCAGCTATGGCTCTGTCTTCCCCATTGTTCTACCATTTCATTTAGATCACCTTCATACATGTATTTATTTGAGGGAGCTTCCACTATATCAGCTTTACATACTACCTATTAAATGGCCCTTAATTTTAGTTATTTCTCTCTGTATTCCCTCCCTCATTCCCATCTTCTCTTCTCCTCCCTACTGATCCTCCTGTTCAAGTCCCCTCCCAAACCATCCATAACTATCTGTCCTGTTTCCTTTTCTTAGAGATAACTATCCTTACCCTTTCATTTTTACTCTATACCTAACCTCTATAGTTTTATGATTGTAGCTTGCTTATCACTGACTTAAAAGTTAATATCCATGTATATACTAATGCGTATCATTTTTGTCCTTCTGGGTACTTTGTCTGGGTTACCTCATTCAGGATGATTTTTTTTTTTGGTCTACTTTTACCCACCTGCAAATTTAATTTTTAATGGATAGATAATATTATAATCTGTAATGAACCACATTTTATTTATCCATTCATTTTTTGAGGGACATCTAGGATGATTTTAATTTTGCTCTACGAGGAATAGAATGGCAATGAACTTGAATCATCCTTTGCATACACACCCAAGAGTGGTGTAACTGGATCTTGAGGTAGATTGATTTCCATCTTCCTGATGAATCATCACAGTGATTTCATGGCAATTGCACAAATGTTCAGTTCCAACAGCAATGGATGACTGTTCCTAGTTCTCTACATCTTGCCATCTTAAGTTGTCATCTATTTTATTGATCTAAGACATTTTGATGAGCATAAGATTAAATATCAAAGTAGTTTTGATTTGCATTTCCCAGATTGGAAAATTTCCCAAATTGGAAGATTCCCAGATGTGAAAATTTTCTTTAAGTGCTTCACAGCCATTTGTGTTTCTATCTCTAATTGATAACCACTCTAAGATGAAAATTTAGGTTTCCCTTAAGGAATTTCACTGGAAAAATCAAACTACTCTTAAGGGTAGACTGCATAACCAGCAGCAGATAGCCAATAAAACTCTAACTCAACAGCATCCTTTGGTATTTCCTGTCTCATAATGTCTTCTTTTGTTTGTTTGTTTGTTTAAGTTTTTATCATTTAAAGATTATTTTACACAATCTTGTTACTGTACAGGTCCTTGGAGCACATATTATAGCTTGCAGGGCAGTGTTACTATGGAGTCCTGAGTGAACCTCTGCATCTCTATCTGTTTCGGCATCATTTCTCCTACTCCTTCCATTTGATTGCAAAATGCTCAGTAAAAATATCAATACACTTATCCAACACATGACGTTTTTGTTCTATCATAAACTTCAGATCTAATATGACCACTAGTACAAGATTGCTTATATAGATAACTTGATTATATTTGAAGTCCTCTCTACAGAAAGAAAATAATTCCTGATGCTATAAATTTGGTCAAACAAAACAAAACAAGATGGCTAAGGAGATTATAGGTTCAAGGAGAAAACAGTGATATTATTTTACTAAATGATCATATTGTCAAATTGCCTTCTGAATATTTATGTTTATATATATGTGTGTGTATATATATATATTTGTATATATATATACATATATATGTATATATATGTATATATATATATATATATATATATATATATATATATATATATATATTTGTGTTGTTTCCAACCTTGTTCAGTCAACTTTCTTATGTGTGCTTAGAATAGATTACTAATAGATCTTGTGTTATTTTTCAAGGAGCTGAAAATAAGCAACTGTATGTGTGCTTAGCTGAGCAGATAAGATGTCTGTACTAACCACCAGCCACCCTAGACACAGGGAACATTGTAGAAAAGAAGTAGAAAGAAGCAGAAGATGAGAAGTTTTCTATACTATGAACATGCTATCCTATGAGCATGACACGGCTTTTATACACAAGAACTCCTGGCACATGCCCTGACCTAAACAAGCTGCCCAAGATCAAGCTGGTTAAAAAGATCAGCATGAATTAGAGGGAGGTTCCTAAGGAACCTCTGGCTGAGGAGGTATCTTGGGCAGTTTGGGCTTCCAAGCAGAGGAGAGCTACCTTTCTGTAGGGACATGGACACTGATGGTTTCCTTACCCTCCAGTGATGACTGCAGGCCAATGCAAATGCATACATAGAGAACATTAATGGGATTCAATGGGTTAAAAAATACCAGGAGATCAAGGATCTGCAGAGAATGTATGATGGAGGTCATTGTTGGTCATTGATGGAGGTCGAATCAAGGAGTATGTGGTGGCTATAGTCAAGATATATTGTCTACATGTATGATATGCTTAAAGAATAAGTAAAAGTAAAATGTAAAAAGTAGAAGAATAAAGGGTAAATAATTATTAATTTTTAAAAAATTATTGGTGCTCTTGGTTTCCACATAATTCTGTAGTAGTCACAGAACTTTTTATGAGTTGAGTGCCTTAAACGTTGGTTAGAGTTCTTATTTGTAGATGGAATTGTTCCCTAGTGGTAAATGTTGTGAGCATACTGAAAAATGATGTAAAGTTGCTATTGCTGAATGTGGTATTCTGTAAAAGTGAAGACTCTATGGACCTGGATTTTGTCAGCTGTGTTATGTGTCAAATCCTGTAAGAAATTCTCCAGTTCCTTGTACGTGCACGTGAGGTTGTCAGGTAGGAAGAGTGAAGAGCACGGGTGTTACTGGAACAAAGGGTAAATGGGAAGGCTTGAGACTATCTGATTCATTGTTGTGGATAAATTCACATTTTGATTCTGGACAGCTTCCCCACTGCTAGGTTAGTGAAGACAAACCATAGACTATAATAACTTTTAACCACAAGGTTCATGGAAATAACAGAATAAAAGCAGACATCACATCATACTCCCGGAAGAAGTTACAAAATGAGAAGTATTAAAAATTAAATTTCTGCGTTTCATTGCATTTGTCATATTAGCTTTACGCGTTATTTCATTTTCTTTCTGCTATAAAATTCATTAATTTTAATCCAGGATTAACACAATAAGAAGAGGAGAATTGGTTTTCTCTAGCACTGTCCATACGCAAAGTATCCTAATGTGTGCTATAAATAATGAATGAGACACTGTTGGAGTAGGACTCAGCAGGCAAACAGAGTAGCCATTGTACAAACGGGCAATAACTATTTTTAAAAAGATAAATACGAAAATGAAAGTCCTTTCGTGTCCTGTCTTTTGTTCATCTAAGTTCTTGAGAAACTTTTAAAGAAGTTGTTATCTGGGAGTAAATGTCACGTCTAGAGAGAGAGCGATGAGAGGATGGCTCATTGGAAATTCATTAATCAGGGTTGTATTTGGAGGTCAGGATCATCACTTATATTAGTCCATTTAAAACTCCTGGGCCTCTTCACTTGTAAAATGTACCCTTCAGAAAATTTTGTCTGAGCTTTGAAAATTTACCTCATAATGCAAGGCAGTTCTTTGCCTCCAGACTCTTCTGACACTGTCTTCCTATGGATAGTGATGCAGAGAGCAAGCCAAGTTGAGTTTACCTTAAGTATTCTTTTGACAGAGTCTAATTGTGTATTCAGGTTTACCTCAATCCCACAACCCTCTTGCCTCTGCCTCCCAAGCAAATATCTTTTAAAGCTCATACCCAAACTAAAGTGTACCCAACACAAATGGCTTCTGAGAACTCAGCAACGTGCAAACTTCAGTCAGTTATCTTTAGTTTTAGTGTAACTATGCAATGATTTATGGAAATTTACCAGTGGCTGAAACACTGTGGTGAATAAGGAGGTATGGATGAAGTTGTGAAATAGACCTATTCTTGGCCTCCAAACACACTTAGCCCTCTTGACTGCTATCTTAACACAAACAAGGTATGACCTATTAGGGTAAAGTTAGGCAGGTAAATGTTTTTCTGCAATTTCAAAAGTTAAGAAGACCCTTAATATTATTTATAGGCCTTAGCAGCAGCAGGTGAACCCCAAAGGATTATCAGCTGTGTAGGTAGAAGGTGGTGAGTTGAGGAGAGATTGGGGTGTGGCCTTTCTTGAGAAAATGTGACAAAATATCTCTTCATCCTGGACCAGGCAACAGTGATAGGCAAACTAACCGCATCCACTCAAGTCTTGCTTAGCTAACTGGTGAGTTTGTTAGGGATCTTAGTTTATTACTGGAATATTATTAGTGAAGGAGTATTTAGAGGACCAAGGATGACTCAAAGGCATCTACACCACCCCAAAGCTCACCCCCACTTAAAACCTACATCCAGGAAGCTCTCAGCAGAATAGACAGGTGACTTTTGCAGTTGGAACCTTCTCTTCCTAGAAACGGTCACTGCTCTACGATCAACCCTGTGAATCTGTGGATTTCCTTAACTTCCAGACATTATTATTTTCTGCTTTCTGTACCTTGAGATGTTTCCCTCTAAGAGGCAACATGTTAGTGCACAGGAAATGCCTATTTAACAGTTGATACTCCAAGGGTTGCTCCAGGAGACAGGAGTCAAAGTGGTTTTATAGAGCTCTTACAAAAAAAACCAAAAAAACAAAAACAACAAAACTAAGAGGCAGGTATAGTAATGATTCAGGGTCGCCAAATCTTGTCTTGAATGGTCCAAAACCCATATATTTTACATGTACTGGGCCGTTTGTTCTTTGTGCAGCCTCCTTAACTCTGCCTTGTCGTATGAAGGAAGCTTGAGAAGAAGGAATGGCTGCTGACAGTCACTTTTCTGCCACCATTGACCTACATTGGTAGTTTATGGTCTGAATTTGGCTCATGAGAGACATACTAACAACTTTCAATATGAAACCAAGAAGTTGATTTAAGAAACCCATTGTTGTGCAGAAAAGGGAGCTATAAGAGCCTAGACACAGGACACATTGCGGTATTTCCAAATCATGGAGGGTGAGACTTCAGATTGTCTGTGTCTCAGAAAACTTGATTTGGGGAAGCTTGTTACAGGTTTTGGACACAGGAGACAGGAATGATGAAGGCTGTGGAATGTGAAGAACTGTAATGGAATATGTCAGCTTCTTTGCTCATGTTGTAATTATTTATCCAGTCAGGCTCTGAGAGTTCTTGTTTGAGCTTTGGGAAACTGTAAATCTACACATTCATACAAATACACACAAATGGGCATGTACACGCGCACACACACACACACACACACACACACACACACACACACACACACATACACACACACACACACACACACACACACACACACACACTGACTTCACTGGAGCTTTTGACATTTTAAAACTGAAATTCTTTTTCTTTCTTTTTTTTGAATTTTATTTTAAGGTCTTTTAGCTGCAAAAATTTCCCTTTAGGGGAGACAGATGCATAGGCAGGGCTGCTGACATATTCCCCAATAGATGCATTTCATTGTTATTACAAGAAAGGCATCTAATGAAATTGTGATATATACTAGTGGCTATTTAAAGTAATATATTGCCTGACTGTGAGGATAATCACTGTGTATGCGCACGGGTGTCTACAGAATATAAAACTGCAGAACACAACTTCATCCGTCATGGAAAAATGAACGCTCTGAGAACAAGGAAGAAACAAGGCCCATTAGTAAACGCATCTGTCTGTATTTGTTGCTAGAACACATTCCAGATGAAACAATAGCTGAATATACTTTCCAAAGCCTGAAGGCAAAACATTTTTATGTCGAAGGTCTTTCTCCAGTGCCAACTTTGACTATTTATTAAAATATTTTTGTCTCAGATACTTGTGTTTTCTGCACACTCGAAAATATATATGTGACTTTTATTTTTTGTCCTAACTTTTGGCTGAATAACGTTCTGTGATATCTGGAGTTAAAGGACACATTTTTACCAAATTATAATGAGATTAAAAGTGTAGGAATACAGGTAGATCTTTTTAAGGGCTTTTAAAGAAATTATATATCATCTGTAAAGAGAATTTTCTTTAGAAAGCTGATACTTACTTTGTTCTATTTATATGAGTTAATTTAAAAGAATCTACATTGCCCTTGCAATCAACACCCTCACTATTTATCATGCCACACAGGAATAAAATGCCCTCATACATTATGTCTCTTAATAATTACAGTACTCCAGGGAGACAAATGAAGACACTTGGTTCAACAAGGGAGACTCTTCCCTGCGATCACTGGTTAGTAAGCAGCCAAAAGTAAGAGTTGAAGTGAGTTCAGGCTGATGTACTTAAGTAAATACGCAAGCAGATATAGTCATACACATGTATGTAAATTATATGTATAAAATATCGAATAGTAAAACATATAGTTAATATTAATTAATATTTATTGTGCAATTGCCAAGCTATAAGATAAAATCCTGGGACCGATGACTTGTTATTGTTGTTCTTGTTGCACACACAGAGGTCAAAAGACAATGTGAAGGAGTTGTTTCTCTCCTAGCATCTTGTGGATCCCAAAGATGGAAGTCAGGTCTTCGTGCTCAGTGCAAAGTCATTTGAATCCTGAGCTATCTTCTTAGGACCTTTAAAAATATTTTATATATGTTAATACTTGTGTGTCTGTGTGAATGAATATCACATGTGCTTGTGCATATGAAGAGCAGAAGAGGGCATCATATTTCTTAGAGCTGAAATTATAGATAGTAGGGAACTATCCAATATAGGTGCTGGGAGCCAAACTCCTGTTGTTTAAGACCTCAACAAATGCTCTTAATGGTTGAGACATCTCCTATAGGTCTACCCCAGCTCCCTCTCCTTCTCCTCCTCCCTGCCCTCTCTCACTTTTCCCTCTAATGTGATCTATGTTAGAGAGAAGAGCATATGTGCACTCTTTCTTCAAAGCTGCCTTCAGGGATATTAGTAACTACTGCATTCTTAAGAAAAGCAAAGTGCCTCAGTCCTAATGGCTGAATTTTTCTTGCCTACTTTATTCTGCTTTCTGGACAAAGCTTATATTTGCTTTTAGTGAATGTAGAATCCTGTTTCAGGGAAACTATATTCATTTACTGTCCATGCTTTCTAAAGAAAGCCAATAGACATGATGTGCTTCTCCTGACGTTATTCAAGGAAATCTGCTGTATCACTTTGACTATAAATCTTTCCTCTTCAGTGTTCATACCTTTGCTCATTGTTTTATTATTTCCTTAGCACAGATTAAGTAGCAGTCACTGTTGTAGGCTAAGCTCAGCAGTAAGTAAGAGAGAGATTGACAGACAGAGAGAGAGAGAGAGAGAGAGAGAGAGAGAGAGAGAATACACAATACAGTTGCAAGGCTTGCATTTTAGTTAAAACAAAAGATGATTATTGGTATCTCAGGAATAAAAAGTACTATGAAGAAATAGAGTGAGGAAGAAATCGACAAAGCAGGGTAAAGAGAATACTTTGCTCCACTGCAACTTCATATTTGTCTATGTGGACTCGATTACATAGGATCTATGCAACTATGGTGTTACTTGTGACTCTTCTGACTCCCTTCTGACTCTTCCTTAAAATGAATTTATTTAATTTATAAGTTTGGGAATCACATTGTTCCACAATACACTATGTTTGTAATGCTGTGTTTGAGATAATGCATCCCCATATAGCTTATCCTACAGCAGCCTAAGGAAGTATGGCCATAATGATGTCTCAATAATCATCAAATAATTAGACAAAACTTCAGGGTTTCCCATCTACAAGTTTCCATGCAGAATCTATGGTTAGAATGGTGTGTGTGTGTGTGTATGTTTATGTATATGTATGTGTATGCATGTGTGTGCATGCGCACGTACTTTGTATAAGTATTTGACCACAGCTGTCATATAGATTTGGTCCTATGTTAGAGGGCACTATGAATGTTGTTTCAATGTTATTGACTTTGAAATGGCTAAGGGGAATTTCTGGGTGATCGTGTTCTTAAACTGTTAAGTGAGAAACCTTCCTAAAAGCAGATTGAAAGGGATCTGTGCAGCTCTGAAGACTGAGGAAAAAGTGCCTCGAATACAGTGAACAGTGGAGCCAAGACGTCCATCATGCCAAACAAGGACAGCATTTATGTGGTGCTGCTAATGTGTGATAATATACAAGCGAAGGATTTAGAAGTAGCAGTCAGAATAATGGTTCACAGAGGGTGCGAACGCTTGGACCCACGCACATAATCAGCATCCTTTCTGTTGAGTGATTCCAGGTGTCTTTACTGTGGGATGTTTGTGTCTGATGTAAGGTTCCACTTTTTAATAGTCTCACTTTTCAGATGGATCCATCTAGTTCAAGGTGACTAAGTATCTGCCACTTGTTCTGAGAAACATTTTTTTTTTCTGTGCTAATTTAAACTGTGTAAAACTCAGAAAATTTGTTTGCCAATATTTTATTTATTTGAATTTAGGTGTGCTTCGTGTAAGTTTATATCAGGTACAAGTTAGTTTGTATTGAGAAAAAATATTTTATCACATCTCATAAAAGAAAGAAAAAAATGGAGGGGGATTTATAAAGGACCCAGATCTCTAAAGATTTTTAAATTGCTAAATATGAAAAATTAATAGAAGTAACTAAAGAACATTATTTTAAAATACTCAGGATATTAATATTTAAAAACTTTCTTTTTCTGGAATATTTGGAGAAAAATGTTTAATGCATAAAGTAAATGGGGATGCATTTGTTCTTATTTTGAATGCTATCCTGTGGAGGGTTGTCCTGTCTTTGTACATACAAGTGTAAACTGCCAGGAATTTCCAGGTATTAAAGAACATGCAAAAGAACAGGAACATGGAAGTAACTCTCAGAAGGAAAAGATATTGAAAGTCCCAAGAACACACCATCACAGTTCAATGAGAAAGGAAATTCTAAACAATAAAATGTGAGAAGTTTTTCATAAAATACTAACAATTTCATGAAATACATCAAGAAAATGACATAAAAGAAGTGAGAGGTTCAGTTCGTTTTCAAACCTTCCAAAGTAGGACGGAGAATATATCACCTCCCATCCATACACATGCATTCATGCATGTGTGTGTGTGCACACATACAGATATACAGTTCACACATGCACACACATAGACACACATGCATACACACATGTATGCATACATACTACACATTACACACAGATACACATATACACAACATGCTCACTCACATGTTCACACGGCCTTGGGGGTTCATGTGTATACAGTTACATACACACAATCATAAACACACATGCAATTATGCTCCTCAAAATGTGCATATAAGAAATTAAAGGATAATCACTGTGTAAAATTGGTGTTGCATTTATGGAATATGATATTAAAATTAAATCACAATGAATTTTCTATTGGGTGTCATGGCGGATCATTTGGTATTGAACAATTGAGGGCTCTTCCTTGAAGAGGACTATCCGTCTTGTACCCAGAGTTTCCTAGTTGTCTGGAGTTCCTGTTCTTTGTCTAAGTGTGGAATCTCATGAGATGGCCCCTGCTTCCACGACTGGGTGTCTACTGTTCCTCTCTTTGTTTCAGTGTTGTTATAGAGACTTTATGGATGTAGCTTGGGTGTGAGACGTCTTTATCTTAATCATTATTGCTATTTGTATACAGACAAATACACATAAACACCAATTAGTGTCACTCATGTATATGTGTGTTTATTGGCAAACACTTGAGCCTGGGCAGCCTATCAAGGACTTGTTTCCTGGAGAAAGCTGACTCCCCCTTTTCAGAGGCTTTTATTTTCTGCAGCTCTTCCTCTAGAGGTGTAACTGTGTGAAACTTTTCTCTTGACGTTTTCATGCCCACTAGTGTTGTCATATGTTGGTGTTTTATTTAGGAACTATTGTGTTGAAATTTCGTGGCATCAGCTGCCCCGCCAAATCTACAAGACATTACCCTGTAGGAGGCATGCTGACTCTTTGACCCCTATAATCTTTCTTTCCCTCCTTCTGCTGTGTTTCCCGAGTCTTAGATGTAATGATTATATTGTAGTTGCACTAACAGGAACTTTTTCTCTCAGTTTGACCAGTAGTGCGACTCTATAATAGTTTCCATCTGCTGAAAAACTATTTAAGGCCCACTTAGCAGGAGAGAATTGTTGCCTATTACTGTAAACTGAGCCAACTACCCATGGTTGGAGAGGTTATAGGCCTTCCAGGAGAACCCAATTTTACCACTTTCCTAAACCAATATGATTTTTAGCTGTATCTTAAATACTTAATTTTTGCCCAGAGATAAGTGTGAAATTCTTTCTACAGTTTACTCTAGATTGACAGGCATATAAGCTTTTGTTCATGACTGTTAATTACATTCCTCTATTAGATAATAAATTTGACTTTAAATGAGCGTTTTGTTCATTAAACAACTGTAAGTGAAAATTGAAGGTATAAAAACATCTATCTTACAGTGATGAAATTACAATGTTTGAAAATTTTAAATTATAATAAAATAACAGGAAAATACTGTCTTCAACTAAATACAAAGAACAATTTGTCCTTACCCTTGATTGATTTGCTAGCTCTCATTAAAATAATTTTTTACATTAAAATGATTTAAAGTCCAATTTCAAAATAATCAAAATACAATACTCAGAAAAAAATAGATCTAGAGTTTTGAATTCAAAAATGCATTTTCTTGGTTAAGAGATTAGTGTTTAGAGGCATTTTGGTATGTTATCGTTGCTTTGTGGAAATGAGAAACACTTTCTGTGGAGGAGGTAACTTTGAGGTGAACTTGAGTTACTTCCTGAAGTTTGGACAAAAGACAAACATGCAAATAGGGAATCAAATAGGGAATTTTATCAAATCTCAGGGTCGAATTTATCAGTCATCCACTACTAACTCAGCACACTGAATAGGCACCCTGGGCTAGGTGTGGAGAGAGATATATAAAATATATAATATATATAAAATCTACCAGATTACCAGGCTGCTACTTTTTGAACAGAAATATCAGCCCCATGTTAAGTGTCAGAATAGTAACATCAATGAACAATAGCAACTAGATTTAGTGTAAGGACGTTTAGTGGATCTTACAATGTTTGCTTTATGCTCTAATAGGTAGAGGATGCGTTTCTTTTTTCTGGCTCAGTGTTTCGCTGATTGACCTGCTAACTTAAAATATGGGAAACATGTTCTGTGCTTAGGAAGTAACTTGTATGTGCCTAGAAAAGAATTCTTTCCTCTCTCCCTCCCTCCCTCCTTCCCTCCCTGCCTGCCCCACCTCCACTCTTTACTTCTCTGGTTGCTGCTAACTTCCCTTTGATAATGTCCTCAAAGTGTCTTGTTCATATTACCGCTCTGAGAGATGCAGCAATGCTTTGTCTATGCTGGTTAGTGATAGTAAGAAAAGCAAACCAAGCCACAAATGCAGTGCTTTCCCCGCAAACAGCCTCATCATACGCTGCTCGGCAGGAATGAGGTCTGATTGACTGGTTGTTTTAAATATATTGAGTTCATTTGGGTACACTAATAATGATTTTCTATTAATACTATTATATGTCAACTATATTAGTTGTCTAAATCTATCTTCAATTTTTTTTCTTACCTAACAGGTCTATCTTACCACTACACCTCTTTCCAATGGTGTATAAGCAAGGTGAAGAACAATACGAAATTAATTTGATTTATCGTATACGCATATTATATGCATTAGATAAAAGATTAGCCAACTTTTCCAATCAATTACCATTGTGTCTTGAGAAAAGTTAAATTGTAAATTCAAAAGGCATGATTTATTATTGTAGAACTGGGAGAGTTGTTTATTCAGTGGTTTTTGTTAGTGGATGCCAATGATCCCAGTGGGAATTGTTAGAAGACAAGCAAACAGGTAAGATTTACACCTGCTCCTGGATGAGATAACAGAACTCAGGTGAATCCCCTGTGCAAAAGATTAGATAGGTTAGCGCTAATAGCCTAGAAAACTCTATTTTCCAGTTTATTCCGACTTAACTCTGGGGACATAAAACTTCAATTTGCTGGTTGAGCAGAGGTCATGAGGTGCAATGCGAGCAGAGTTACAGCCAGGTTTCAAGATGTCTGAAGTGGCTGTCATTTGTAATCCAAAAGTGTAGGGTTAGAGTGTTATAAATGGAAGAACCAACACTAATTGGTACCTGAGGAAATGTAGTTTCTTTCGTATTTTATTTAGGTTTTTTTTCTTATTCATTTAACAACCTACTCATGGTTACCACCACCTATAATCCTTCCCCCGATACCTCATCCTCTATTCCATTGAGCAGGTAGGGGCCCCTGGGTATCACCCCACCCTGGCACCTCAAGTCTATGTGAGGCTAAGTATATCCTTTCCTACTGAGGCTAGACAAAGCAGTCCAGCTAGAACATATCCCATGTGCAGGCAACAGCTTTTGGGATAGTTCCCACTTCAGTTGTTCGAGACCTGCATGAAGAACAAGCTGCACATACGAGCAGGGAGGCCTAGGCCCAGATCCTGTATATTCTTTGGTTCGTGGTTCAGTCTCTGAGAGCCCCAAGGGTCCAAGTTAGTTGACACTGTAGGTATTCCTGTGGAGTTCCTGTCCCCCAGCGACCACAATCCTTCCTCCATTTCTTCCATAAGAGTCAGAGTCCCCAAGCTCCATCCACTGTGTGGCTGTGGGTGTCTGCATCTGTCTCAATCAGCTGCTGGGTGGAGCCTCTCAGATGACAGTCATGTTATGGAAAAATAGTTTCTTTAGTGAAAGGTCTGCCTGTAAGATATATACATTGGGGATCTATAGACTAACTTAACAGATATCCAAACTTGAGGACTTCCTGCATAGCATGGAAACAAAAACAAAAACAAACTATAACACCCATTTTATATAGGCTTATCACAATTGCCTCAACTGTGCATTATTTATTCTTTTATCATTCCATTGTAAATATTTTTACCCAGTGTTTTTATGTAAACCAGAGCTGGAGATATAAGAATGAACAACACAGACTCAGTTGGAGACCTCTTGAAACCAACGTTGGACACATTCAATTGATTGCACAGTTACTAAATAAGAATCCTGATTATTGGAGCAGTAAAGGGTACTGTGGAAGTAACCCAGGGTCTAATAAAAGCTGGAGACCAGAAAAGCTTTACTTGAGACACTGAATTCCACTGATACCATAATGAATGAGAATAGTATCCAGTGGAAACAGGGATATACCCTAAAAGTATATTACATCATCTATAATCACCTTGAGACCCAGAAAACAACCAGTCTCAGGAGTAGGATTCATGGCAATAATGGAATGATCTGGCTAATGATGGATCCCCTCTGCTACATCTTACACTGACACAATATGATCAAAGAAATTATACAGTGACTAACAAAATGGGCATAGCAATGGTTGTATGATTAGAAACATTGTTTTGTATACAGTGTAGAAATTATTCTGAATTAAGAGGGTAATAAAGTATATGAAAATGTTTGTGCCATACTAGGAAGCTGCAGTAGAAGCTAGACACTGGGTTGTGCCAGTGAAAATGGAGAAAATAAACAGAGATGAGATGTATTTAGGAAAAATATTATACTTATCAATTATTTTAAAAGTATGAGGGCTAAGTAAAATAAGCCCTAAATTTAATGTTTTAGAACATTCTGTGTAGCAAAGTGTTAGAAGAATCTTAATGAACAATAATACTGTCAATATGTTGTCAAAACATATTCATGTTCGTTGCTAATCATATATATATGCATATATGCATATCTATATCTATCTATCTTTATCTATATCTATCTATATATATAGTAGAAGAATATGCAGGTGGGTGTAAGTAGTTCTTCTGTGAGTTTTAGTGTAAAATGGACAAGGTTTCTTGAATAATTGAGAACTGGTATGAGATAGTCTGAAGAATTAGCTCAGTGTTCTAGATGAATGCATTTAGGCACTATGTATAATTTACTGGTAAAGACATCAGTAAGGAACATTTTCGGGAGAAGTCATAGCTAAGTCTGAATAAGTCAGTAACTCATACAAGATATGTTAATATAGCAGATTAGACCAAATGTCCATATTGTGACAAAATCATTATGATGATGGCCAATATGCTTATTTTTGTCTGTCTACAAACATAATGACAACAGACTATTTCTTTTAGAAAATGGTAGCTGTTTCTCTTCTTGTTTTCTTCTTTATTCCTTTCTCATTAACATCTATATTTCTGCCTTCTTCCAGATGCAGAAAATACGGCAGAGTTAAGACAGACTCTAGCCATGAGCTGCTTGAGCTGCCACACGTTCTAGGGTGAAGAAATTTTGAATGAATTAGGAAAAAGTGTAGTACGATATATATTCAAGTAATTCAGTAAACATCATACCTAGCTCATAATGCTAATGTTCTGAAAGAATATTTTATATTTAGGCACACATTTTCTTAATAACTTGTTTTATTTTATTTTATGTGTATTGCTGTGAGGGTATCCGATTCCCTGGAACTAGAGTTACAATTGTGAGCTGCCGTGTGGGTGCTGGAAATTATACTCTGATTCTTTAGAAGAATAGCTAGTGCCTTAACTACTGAACCATCTCTCCAGACCATATATATATATATACACACACATATATATACATATATATGTATATATATATGTATGTATATATATAATGTGTGTAAGAATGTATATATATATAATTTTACTTAGCTAATATATATGAGCTAAGTAAATAATTTCATAATTTTAGTAATTTTTTATAAATTATATTATTGAAAATATTCAAGAGCATTTTAATGACCCATAATAGGAATGTTAACAAATTATAATATATTGCAAAACATTTAGTACTCATTATATATTTTAACCTTTTAGAGAATGTTAGTCTTATTATTTTAATTAAAATATAATCATTTCCCTTCTTTATTTTTCCCTCCCTCAAAAACCCTCTGTTTCCCCCATCTTTGTTCTTTCTTTTAAAAATAAGATTTACTGTGTGCTCATTTCTGGAGCACTTATACTAAAAAAGATTTCTTTTCTTTCATTGATGTTTCTGCATGGTTTCTGTATGTGGCTATTCACACCTGAGTGAGGGTGCTTACAAGGGGCCACAAGGAGGTATGAAATCAGTCGGAGCTGGAGTTACAGGATTCTGCAATCCACTTCACATGGGCGCTCAAGTTCTCTAGGAGAGGGTCAAGTGCTCTTGAGTGCTATTGAGCCTTTTCCAGCCTCCAACTCATTATCTTATAATTTACACATGTGTTAGTTATTCTTTGTATGTTTTAGTGCAAAACCATGTGCACATAATTTGTGTTTATAAACCACAGGATAAATATTGATTTATGTATGTAGGCATAATGATTTTGTGCACTGAGTAAATGTTAATTTTGTGTTTTTTCAAACACTGATTTCTCTGGCCTTATATCTTGTTTTGATCCAGACATGGCATTGTAATGCTTATGTCAAGAATCTCCTGTCTCAATATTATCATTCATTCTCTGCCTTGTCAATAAATTCTGATCACCCAAAGGCTGGGCAGAAGAGACAATAGAGTGGAACCAGCTAGGGGAAAGGGAGAGAGAGAGGAGGGGAGGGGAGGGGAGGGGAGGGGAGGGGAGGGGAGAGGGGAGGGGAGGGGAGGGGAGGGGAGGGGAGGGGAGGGGAGAGGGGAGGGGAGGGGAGGGGAGGGGAGGGGAGAGGGGAGGGGAGGGGAGGGGAGGGGAGGGGAGGGGAGGGGAGGAGAGGAGAGGAGAGGAGAGGAGAGGAGAGGAGAGGGGAGGGGAGGGGAGGGGAGGGGAGGAGAAGGAAGAAGAGAACTTGCAATTAAAGTCAAGAGAAGAAGAGGTCTGGAGAGCAGATTGGACCCAATGAGGGAGGAAGAAAGAGTTCATTGAATTCAGCTGGAAAATGGAAGCCCTAATTGGAAGTATGATTAGAATTCTTGGCTGGGAGGTAGCTTGATTAGCTTAGAGGACTTAATGTAAATCAATAGACTGCCAAGGTGTTGAGGTGAAGTTTGAAAATAAATCTCTTTTATTTGTTTGTTTTGTGGTGTGTGTGTGTTTGTTTGTGCAAGTTGTTATTGGGAACTACGTAGGATAAAGAAATACAGCCATTATACTAATTTACTACTTAAATTCATATTAAAAATAATGAAGCCAGGTCTGGGTTCAGTCAGAGAAGATGCACCTAACCCTCAAGAGACTCTAGGTCCCAGGGAATGGGGAGGTCTTGTGGGGTGGGTGTTGGGGACATCCTAGTAGAGACGGGTGTGGGGCAGGGAGGGGATGTGGAATAGTCAGAGGGTGGACCAGGAGGGGGACAAAATTAAATAAAAATTTAAACATCTGTATTTTACATATGTATGACTAAAACTGAAAATGCACAATGTAATAAGATCTGAGGCAATGCTACTTTGATTCTCTGTCACGTGCTGTTTGTCCTTTAATTTTACACAGTGTTTATTAATTCCTTTGTAACCAAGAGAAAAGTTCAAACCAATATAAGCATCACCCATTGAGCTTGATTGTTATTATTAAAACATTCTAGCACCATCTTGATTGGAATAGAGAGAGTGGAGATACAGGCAAAATTGGAAGCAACTGAGCAAGAGTGAGAGGGAGAGAATGGTGTACACAGATACCCTCACCTGTCGATGCCATGGAACTTCACAGGCCTTGGGCCATTTCTACCATCATAAACAAAGGTTGCGTGTCCCTGAAGTGAGAGCGGAAGGGACCATACCCTAAACTGGTTCCTACCTTCCTTCATTTCTGTTTCTTCAGAGACTCCTTTGGAGATGATGCGCTGGCTAGTGTTGAGGTGAATATAGAGACTAGATCATATCTTTCACTGTTAGGTTCTTTGGTTAGGAGCAGAGTTAATGTACTCTCAGCTGTTTCACTGAAATGACCTCTTCTTTCCTCCAATATACTGAAATTGGAGTGGGTCTTAACTTTGCCTGCTCCTTTGGGAACCATTCCACTCCTGATAAATGTAAGATGTGTTAAACCAGGAGGAAATGAGTGTTTATTATAGTTTTAATGTCCCCATAGAAATAGAACCATTGTATCTATGAAAGTATTCTCTACCCAAGAACCACGGATATAAAGTAATGACTACAGGGACTCAGAGGTTCCTAAAAGGAAGTCTTAAAATAAGGAAGAATGCTTTTCAGATCAGTGATGAATTCTTCTCATCTTACCTTCTCAAACTTGTGGGAATGGAGTCACTTATTTATAGAAGGATTAAATTAGATCAGTGCTTCTCAGCCTTCCTACCACTGTGACCCTTTAATATAGTTCCTCATGTGTGGTGACCCCCACCATAAAATTATTTTTGTTGCTACTTCATAACTGTACTTTTGCAGCTGTGATGAGTATCTCTAGAAGTACCAGATAACACCACTCTTTTGTTATGGGATGCAGACTTGCAAGGAGGCAATACTAAGAAACCATGTTTGTTCATGTCCAGGTGCTCATAGGATGCTTGAAACCATCATCACAACATTGGTGCCTGATTTGTCCTCAGCTATGAGACTTGACGAACACAGATGTACTTGCCTTGTCTTTCTATATCAACCAACTGTCCACCTCATTGTCCAAACACTCAAATGAAACACAGCAGTACAGGTGTGGTAAGATGGACGTGCTTGCCAACGTCAAAAGAACAAAATAGAAGTTGATGCTGTTACATTAAAATTGAGTGGCACAGTAGATCACACTGTAGTGAGCAACTGTTTACAGCTTGTACTGAGTGACATTTTGATCAGTAGCTCTCAGAGTTGTTTTCCATCAACAATTTATAGCATTTAAAAACTAACGTGTGCATGTATTTAAGTTTATGTTTGTGTGAATGAGTATGCGTGTATTTGTATTTGTGCATGTGAGGGAATATATGTATTTGTATGTGTGTGTGTTTGACTTATGCTTATGTGTGTATGCATGTATTTGTCTCTGTGTATAAGTATGTTTATAGTGCATGTATGTAAGTGTGAGAGTGTCCACACAGGCCTGTTCATAATTTAGATGCCAGAAGATGAGGCATTTATACCTCCTATCCATTTTACACTAAACTGGAAGCTTTATTTGAGCTAAGCTGGTGAACTCTCAGGGTCTGCCTTTCTCCGTTCTCCAGCACTGGAAATACAGGCATTCTTTCCAGGTCCAGCTTTATCATGAAGATGTTGGGTATCTGAATTTAGGTCCTCGTGCTGACATAGCAAGTACCCTTAAGCAATAAAACTCATCACTCTCCTACATGGCTTTTCTGGATTCATTTCTAAATGTACAGTTTTTCTTTTTATATTTTATTTTTCTGCGTAATGTTTGTAGATGTATTTTTCCTTATTAAATCTCTGAAAAATCAAAGGCACAGAGTATATGAATGTAATTTTTGTGTCAATATTTTAAAATAAGGATAAGAGCATGTCATGAGTATACCATCTCCATGTCTATAACCTACACAGTTATGTTGACTATCATGAAATAAATAAAAGGGAAAAAATCCAGCAAATGACTGACTGCATTTCTCACCTTGATTTATTATTTTTAGTCACTTTTAATTTCCTTGAGTGTTTAATGACTTTCAATTTGTAGAATAAAGTTTTCAGGTAAATTTCTTGTACATGACAATTAAGATACCCACAGAAAACAAATCAGTTGTGTGCTTGGGGATGGAGTTCTCTTAACAAGAGAACCACAGTGTTTGTGAAACTTCTTGATAACTGTATTTTCTATAGTTATCAAACTACTAAGGGGGTAGTACAGATTATCATGAATGTCGCATGTCACTGAGATCGGTCAAGCTCCTTGGGAGGTTGCTTGTCAAAGTTATCTTCAGTTAAACACCATGTCTGAGAGGTATACAACCTGGAGAGAACCATCTTTGTGTGAAAAGGTGTTGTCTATTTTGTTTTTGTTTTTGTTTTTGTTTTTGTTTTTTCTCTCCAAGAAATATTTGGAGATCCCTCAATGGTTAAGAGGATGCACTGCTCTTGGAGAGGACCTATTCTGGTTCCCAGCACCCACGTGAGGGCGCTAAAGAGTCATGGTTTGTAGTTCCATTTTCCTTTAGAGGAGTCATGATTCCTTGTAAAAATGGCTATCCTAGAAACAGATATGGCATGCATAATGATGAGGCTGGAAAAAAATCTTTCAATGACAGAAAATAGGGAAAGACTTGAGAGAAATCCTTTAATTTCATGAACATTTTTGAAGGGATATCAAAGACAAAGGATCATAAGAGCCAGTGTTAATAAAACATAAGGCAAAATAAATTACTAACGATGAATTGAGTTGCCACTCAAAGTACAAGATAACATTACAGTGTTTCATATTTATATTATCAAATTGTTGGATAGATAAATAAATTAGATACAACAGGCAAATCTTACAGTGCTGACATATTTTAAATACAGCGTTTTACTTCAAGAAAATAGAAGAAGATCACATTTTCCTGGGTGATGTCTGCACAATACTCTTTCCAAAATGTACCAACCATAGAATCCTTGTGCAGGATGAAAGGAAATTACTTAAGGTACTCTGACAACTTTTCTCTAATTCTCATATTGGTCTAATATTCTGTATTTTCCAAATACTAACGGCATCTGAATGGGTAGGTGAGTGTTTGGACAGATGGCATCCTTGAGTGCTCCCCTCAGCAATACCTGGTGAGCATTTTGAGACAAGTCATCTCCTTTGGCATGCAACTTATAAAGTAGGCAAAAAAAGTGGAAGGGTTGGCCAGTGAACCCCAGAGAGCCACCTGTTTTCAACTCCACAATGTTGGGATTGTAGGCCCCCAACACTATGCTAGACATTCTTTTAAACGTTTATTTTGGGAGCACATAGGAAAGGCTTGTGCCATAGTGTGCCCGTGGAGGTCACTAGACATGCTGACAGGATTGGTTCTCCCTTTTCACTATGTGGGTCCTCTGTACCACACTTGGGCTCTCCATTAATTTGGCTGCAAGCACCTTTACTCACTGAAATATTTAGCTTGTCCCCATGCCTGAATCTTTTATAGGGGTTCTGGGGAGAGTGAACTCAGGTTCTCATAATTACAAGGTAAGCACATACGGACTGAACCATTCCTTGACTTACAAGCAAATAAATTTTGTCATCTGAAAAACTGAGTGTAGCAGGTAAAAGTTACAGAGATTTGGCAGGAGTAAAATATCCATTTTTGAAGAAAAACAAAATTAAATCAACCGCAGCACGGGTATCTTAATGTCCAGGGCTGATGTTTATTACCGAGGAGACACATAGTGGTGTAGTCACCTGACACAGTGCGGCAGGAATCAGAGTTAACATGACCTGTGGAAGCGGTTTACTTTCCCTTCATTAAATCCACACAACATATTCTATGCTGTCTGTGTAGGCTACCTTATGTCTGCTCTCAGTATATGTGACTTCTATGAACATCCTGATTTGAAGCTTAGCACCCATTCACACTGACCACACACAGGCAGCTGAGCTAGTGACCCTCTTTATTCATCAATATTGATGTCGGTGAAAAGCCACAGGCAGCACTGTGAAGGACCCGAGAAGTGTAAGATATGATAGATATTTCTTTGAATGTAGCTAAGAGCTCTGGTAGGGAAGTGAAATTAAGTAGAGGACAAATAATAACATCTATCAGTATTTGATTAATTCAATATGCACTTAGACAGCCAGGGCTGTGCAAGAAACAACAACCAGCTGAGACAAAGTGAACTATCTTCAAGTGAAAGAATGGGCTAAAACAAAGGGGTTGACATCGGGGTATCTTAAACTATTTGTTTAAACATTCAAACCCATTGTCACCTGAAGAATATTTATGCAATACCAGACATATAGGTGTATACAATAGGTATAAAATTAAACATTTACTGATAGCAAATCATATAGAAATTCACCTTGAAATAATTATTTGGTACAGATTCATTCCTATAAGGCATTTGTAAAAGAAGTGTGTGTGTGTGTGTGTGTGTGTGTACACGTGTGTGGGCCTGCATGAGTTCATGAACATCATTTGAACTAGAACATGAGAAGTTCTGAAAAGGCTGTTATGTCCTCTGGATCTATAGTTTCAGACATTTGTGAGCTACTTGAGGTCAATAGGAGGAACAGAATTGGGGTCTTCTGCAGGGGTCAATAGGAGGAACAGAATTGGGGTCTTCTGCAGGGGTCAATAGGAGGAACAGGATTGGGGTCTTCTGCAAAAGCAGTCAGCACTCTTACCCTTTGGTCCCTTTCTCCAGCCTTGCATCTCTTATAGAGGGAACCACATTCTCACACTGATGGGGCGAATGCACTTGTTTATTTGTACATCTAACGTGAATCTTAGCTGATTATTGCATAAAGCAGGATGTATAGTATCTTCAACCTTTGTCAGAGTTGATCGATGGTTAGTTTATGACTGTCAATTCTTAGAACATAACTTCACATAAGTGCATAACACAAAATGGCAGAAGTAAATGCATGGCTATTTCAGAAAATGTTAGAAATTATAACCCAAGCCAAAATTCATTTAATGATTTCCGTTTTAGTGAAACTCAAGCCAGCAACTCCAACAGCCATATTTTCAAATCAAAAATTCAAGCACAACACGCTCCAAAGTTATTGCTATTTAGGTACAAGCCGAGGAAGAAAAACATTAGAAGACTTTTCTTTGTTTTGTTTTCTAAAAAGCATAAAGCATTATGCTCCTGTATGAGAACAAGCAAATGAACAAACAAACAAACAAATAAACAAACATAACCTCTGAATGCACAGTGTTTCACAGTAAACTATAGCTTGCTATGATCACAGTGGTTTTTAGGAAAAGCTGGGTGGCCTCTCGTGGTGCAATCATTCTCAGTACAGAGTGTTTTGGGGAAGTCAGGGGGTAAGCACAAGCTCTGGAGCTAGAATCAACCCGCTTCCATTGCTCCCTTCCATTACACTGTGAGACAGTATTGACTTTGGGCCATTGCATGCTCAGAAACAAGTTACTGTTTGTTTGTTTGGTTTGATAGATTACTTGTTTTCATTTTTATGCTCATTTATCTAACCTAGGGTCACGACCACAGTGTGAGAAACTGCACTGGATAAAAAAAAAATCAAGAACCTCAGAAGAAACGTAGGAACAAAATTGCTTTATAAATGCTTGGAAGTCATTGTGGCACCACCAGACAACATTTGCATTTTGTATCACAAGTCAAAAATGAAACTCTTCAAGTACTGTTGGCAGTGGTTGTGCTTGCAGCAAGGGTATTTATCACAGCTAAGACACACTATCCTATCAATACTGTTCACTGTAGAAGGCAAGGATACAGAATATCCTCCAGGTATTGATTTCATTAGATTAACATGAATGATCAAAGTTGCCTTATTTTCAATTATACCACGGTAAATGTTAGAGCACACTCAGAAACCCAACAATAGCAGACTGCTTAAGCTAACTATGTATCTGTCATAATTTAGACCTAAAGCTTTTCTAAAAACTGGAAGACGATGCCTTCAGACCACACCTAACATGGCGAGGAAATCCTCTCAGCTGCTGACAACAGGCAAGGATAGATTTGGTTCCTGATTATTTGAGAACAATTTTGAATTTTCAGTGACTAGGTAGGTAAATGCGAATCAAATAGAAACCGTATGCATGGTCAGGGGACTGCAATATTTTCCCAGCCAACCTCTTATGTGTGGTGAAATGTACTGTCAATAATGAAATTTCCTTTCTCTTTGATGCCATGTTGTTGAGTATTGAGTTTGCATTAACCATATGACCTTGAGCTAAAAGAAAAGGGATGTGTAAGGAAAAGGACAAACGACAGGAGGAGAAAATAAGGCACTTCAGTACTGGACTAGATATTCTAAGTATCCGAAAAGCTGATAAAAACTGACTAAAAAAAATATAGGCAGCCAGCAATCTGTTAGCTGCATGGAACAGGTTTTTTCAACTGCAGCAGAGCAATCCCTGCTCTGAGTGAGGAGTGTAGTCTTCCCTCTCTACAACGACATTCACAAAGTAGTAGAGCCACCCTGCTTCATAAAGACCTAAGCAAAATCATGTGACAACTTAGGTTGGTAATCTCAAATCCCAACAAACAATTCAGCCAGTCCAAGCTAAAGTGTGTTTAGGCATGGTGGATAGATCATGGAACACTGGGAAAGCTACAGATTCAGGTTTGGATTTAGCACACAGAAGGGAATTTGTAGTGGAAACAGACATGAAGTTGACACTAAGGCTCAGGAACATGGTGATGCAATGAAGGCAATAAACTGCTTTGCTGGTCCCTGTATCTGATTTTCCCTTGACCAGTCGCCACTACGTGCAGGTATATTCGGATAGAAGAAATATCGTAACCCTGGAGCTTCGCTGGAACAGAGTCAACTGAGGGGTGTTTGCAGCCTTCCGGACAATACAGAAACGAAAGGAGGAAACTGGAAAGTCGTTGTCCCATACGCCGAGTACACCAACTGTCAGCATCTGCCGCTGGTCCTGCTAAGGACGAGTTAAAGAAAAGATCATCCTTGTCTGTGTGCAAGGCCCTCTTCTCAAGTCCTTGGTTTATATAATTCATCACACACTTGCAAAAATACCTATGCAATAACTGCTTATCCCTTTAAAGTACATAACAAAGAACAAAATGTTCACTTGCTCCAGATAGAAGACCTGGACCCCATGGACCCTAATCTGGCTCATGCACAATAGGGGGATCTTTTACAACTTGAGAGGTGGTGTGCAATGAAGATACTCACTGCTACATAGTCCAAATTAGCCAAACTTGTTGGCTTTCGTAAGTGAGCAGACTATATTCTAGAATTTGAATCCAACATAGAATCCAACCTTTTCTAGGACATAATTTGGACTGTTCGGACTAGATATGATGTTCAGTAGTGAGAAAATCAATGTAGCTCTTTTTATTCCTTTCAATTCAGCCTTCTTCTTTACTGACATAAGAAACTAGTGGTTCAGCATAGTAACATGGTTAGAAACAAGTAAGAGAGGTTGTGTGTAACTCCTGACTTCATCAAGATCATCAGATGCATTTAATTATATATAAAATCTCAAAAAAAAGTTGACCTTAAAAATCATCTCTAATTTATAAATTGAGAAAAAATATTGTGAGGAAGTCTTTGGGATAAAATAAATGCTGACATTCATAGAACAAATTGAAAATAATATTCCAAAGTGTATTTCCCCAATTTACTAGAACAAGGATAGCTGCCCTTTCTTTTGGATGTTTTTATTATCTGCTTCTGATATGAAACCTTTGTCCTCTAAAGTCCAGATCATTGGAATACATATGTCAGCTATTTTACTGAGCAATGCCATTCTTCAAATGCTAGTAGGGTCCATCTTTGGACTTCCTGGGGAAAACAGAGCTGTCTAAGGGCACGCCTGATGTAAGCTTTGCTCTGGACATTCTTTTCCTGTTGGTTCTGTGTGGTGATGGATCCCACAACCAAGAGTATTCAATACATTCTTCCTCCATTTTGTTTAGGAACAAACTTTAAAACAGCACAGGTTTACTTACAGGGGAGTCCTATACGTTTGCTCTTTAGACAGGAGTTCTTCTGCTTAAACTCATTTTGTTACCTTCCCTCTGTAGGATGTGAAATGATTTAAAAAATGTTAAATATGAATGTTCAGATCAGAAAGAAGAGAAAAGATATTAAAATGTAAAAATTTGTTAAGGTAACACAATTTTGTTTCCTGCTCAACACATAAACAAGGTATTCTATTACAGCATCCACGTAACATTTTACTAATCTACCGTGCATTGGTTTAAATAAATACATCTGAGCTAAATCAAAATGTGTTCCAAGGCAGTATAATTTGAGAATCATTTGGTTAGGAAGCCCATCAAGCATGGGGTATTTACAGCAAATATTTTCACGGTGATAGCAAAGCGACATCTTAAAACACAGATGGAAGGAAGATTATGTTACTTTCCACAAATACCTAGGGGCCTCCAACAGATAGCTCAGCTGCTTAAAAGGACAGGATGTCTCCAGTGGTGCTCTACTATTCCGTACAGCACATTTATTCTACAACAAGATAGTTAATTTGTGTGCATGTTTTGTTTTGTTTTGTTTTGTTTTGATTTTTGTTTTTTGTTTTTGAAGATACAATACTGAGGTTCAAACTCAAGGTCTTGGATGCCACTGATCTCTATTCCTTGTCTCATCTCTTCATCGTTTCTCTTTTGCCACAGAGTTGTTTGTACCTCAGATTTTCCCTAAACTCCCTATAACAGAGTGTATAACACACACTCTGCCCTACAAATCTCCATTTTCCTGGCTAGGTCTCTTTAGTGCCCAAGATAACAGGTATGAATTGCCAGTCCCAGCTGGTATGTACTGACTTAAGCAAAATTTTATTCTTTCTGGGTCAGCCTCACTGTGTCACACAATATCAACCTACATAAAAATGGAAGTTGCTTTGAGGAAATCTTAAAATCTTTATGTCTTGTGACACAAAAAACATTTCCAATCTAGGTTCTAAACTTCAAAACTCAATAAGTAGTTCACAAAATTCCACAGCGTTTTACTTTTTCTACATCTGTAGAGTAGGTGATGGCACATATCAATTGCAAATTTGGATCAGATAAGTTACAGGAGAATTTGAGTCACAAACGAGGAAATTAAATTAGACCAAAACCTGAGATGAAGGGAGGTGTACTCCTTCTGTTTCAACACTCTGGGTCAAGAAAGATTTCAAACTCCTGAGTAGAAAGGCATATATTTTTCCCCAGAAACAGAAATATAAAGAGGACAGGGCAAAGCCGTTTGGAGTATGACATCATTTAGCTGACAGTTCTCTGAATGGTAGCCAATACAACAGGCTATCAGTGTTCACCCTCCTCATTACAGAGGTAGAAAATATTGATTGCTTGCTTTTTAAGAAAATTACATAATAAATCTAATCTTGATCCACTGCTTCCTTTCTTCACATCTGTTCTGGCCTGCTTTTGAATCCATTTTCTACACATTTAAATCAGTCTGTTTCCCTATAATGGAATGTGGGCTTCACATGAGGACCAGCGCCAAATGTGTATCCTGATCATTAATAGATCAGTAATGACAGTTACTATCTCATGCTTCTCCCCACAGCTGTTTATATTTTATTTAAAATCTGTAAAAACATTTCTATGTAGCACCTTGATCTGTGTAATAATTTCCTTTTGTTCCAAGCTGCTGAAAGTGTCTTTGAACCACCACACGGAGCTATTCATCTATTCCTTCAAGACAGCTTCACTTTCATCATAAAAAAATGAACATCATGAAAAATGAACTCCAAAATCAAAGAGGGAAAACAAAGGTGAGCAAGCGAACCCTGTGAGGCAATAGAGAAAGAACGGAGGCAGCTGCTGGAAACCACCAGACCCTACTGTTCTAAAGTGCTCCTGTTTGTATAGGCTGCAGCTCCATGCTCCACACCAAAGCCTTTCAGAGCAACCCTTGCATTTCTAGCTGCTTGCAGTCTCTCTCAGCATTCTGTTCACTGTTTGCCTCCATCAGGAACAAGTGTGTGGCATTGCCCCTGGTTGATGAGTAGGTGGTATTACTCCTGGATATCCTGCGGTGCTTGTCTTTTAGTCTTGAATTTTCTTATTGCTCTAGTCACAGTGACCTCAAACCAGCATTCTAGGTAAAATGCAATGTCTCCTTTAAAACCTGTCACTGTGCTTGCAAAAATAACTTGGTTATGAATCCGGATGGTCGTTCTCTGCACATGCTTCATTGTGATTAAAATAAAGGCTGGGGAAGAGAAGTCTTGAAAATAGAAAATGGAAAGAGAATACTATTCTGCAAATTGCCCTATCACCTGTGAATTGGCAGGAAAGGATTCTTCTTTCCAACTCTGGAAATGATGAATAATAATAAAATCAAAGAATGATGGAGGCTTCTTATAGTGGAGTCAATGAAAGATGAGGATAATTTGGGTTGGGGAGCACTGGGGTCACATATAAAGAAGATGAGAAAGGCTGAGAGGAGATAAACGTGGGGCTTCTGGAGGAAAAAGAGGATTTGATGCATACTCAATATGTACAGCCATCTCTGTCTTATAGGCAACTCTAAACAAGGAATTCCTGCATCATATGTAATGTGACTTTCCTATCTCCTTTTTGATAAAAGGAAAAGTGCAGGTATTTACTGAGATCACTGTGTGGTCTTCTGTGATGTGAAACATCTTCTTGTATTTTCTGTATACAATGTGAATTCCTACAAACAAGGACAACTGCAGGGTCCTTAGTGGAGGAAAAGGAAAATCATCTTCACACTGTAATACGTTATACCTATATGTCTCTACTACATTAAAAAATAAAAAAGCAAAATATTTCATAAGTTGAGTGTGTTTATTTTCATCCCAGGAGAGGCAATGTGTGCCACAAAGTTATGTTGGTTTTATGTGCACATTAGTTTGCTATTCAGTTAAAGAATGTGTATTTACCATGGCAACACCCATGTCTCCTGATACACAGGCTAATTGTGAGGCACATGGTGCACCTCCTTAAAAGAAAGCAATAAAGGAGCCATCAGGTTCCTACAGACAAAGATTCCTTTAACATATACCATCAAAACAGATGCGCATCAGAGTCTTCTACATATTAATCTTAGAGATCCATTTTTGTGTTTCACAAGTGTTAATGGTAATTTTTAGCTGCTGAAGGCCTCCTTGAAAATCAAGTTGAAAAATAGTAAGCACCCCAAGACATCCTTAACAGAGAAATACTTCCATGTATTAAAGGATCAGTTTCTAAAGTTAATTATCCAATTGGATATGCAAAAATTACATTATCTTCAATTTTCATAAAAATATTTTGCTTCCTTATGTTCTGTGATCTGTTACCTCCAAAGTAACAGAACAAGATGGTCTGCTTGTTAGTTTTTTTGTCAACTTGATACAAGCTAGAGTCATCAGGAAGAAGGTACTTGTATTGAGAAAATGCCTCCCCCTTAGTGGGCTTTAGTTAACCTCTGGTGCATTTGCTTGGTTAATGATTGATGTAGGAGGGCTCAGACTACTGGAGGGGGGGAGGTTCTGCCTCTGGGGAGGTGGGTCTGGATTGTTTATAAAAGCATGCTGTTTTCTGTTGCAAAGATAAGTTTTCTGTATGAGGAGTGAAGACTGCATTTTTCAGTGTTTATAAGGACAGACGTTATGTATGTTTATATTAAGCATGTGCCATTGCCACATGCATCTATATGCAAAAGAGTTAAATCACTTAGCTGCTGTCTTCAGGAATTCTACATCCTAACTATTTGTTCATCAATTCTATAATGTCTGGTTAATACTCTTGGTAGATTATTTTTCTTTTGTTCTCTATCCAGGTTGCTTGGGATAACCAGCCTTATAGAGCTGTTCTAAGTAGATGCACATTAGTAAATATCTAATGCAGAATACATTTTAATAAGTTTAGATAATAAGTTTAGGGCCAGAGGGACGGTGAGAGGAATTAATGGGTAATGTGTTTGCTGTACAAAGATGCGGTCCTGAGCTCAGATGGAGATCACTTACGTAAAGGAGCCAGGTATAGCAGCACATACTTGAAACCCTAGCATTGTGGTTGTAGAGACCATCTGAATCCAGGAGACTCAATAGCTAGCCCTTCTAGTCAAAATGGTGGTGATCCATAGGGTAGGTTAGAAACTCTCCTTCAGAAACAAACAAACAAACCAAAAGGTATACGCTGCCCAAACCAAGTAGAGAGCTGCCTCTGGCCAGGATGTGGTTTAACAATTCTAACAGCTGAGGAAACTATTAGCAATTGATGGCTTCTGGAGAAACATTTTTTTTCTTTTTACTAGGTATTTTATTTTATTTACATTTCAAATGTTATCCCCTTTCCTAGTTTCCCCTCCAAAAACTCCCTATCACTCTCCCTTCCCCCTGCTCACTAACCCACCCACTGGCCCTAGCATACCCCTATACATTCACAGGAATATTCCTGTGAATAGAACATTCACAGGACCAAGGGCCTCTTCTCTCTTGATGTCCCACAAAGCCATCCTCTGCTACATATGCAGCTGGAGCCATGAATTCCACCATGTGTACTCTTTGGTTGGTGGTTTAGTCCCAGGGAGCTCTGTAGGTACTGATTAGTTCACATTGTTGTTCTTCTTATGGGGTTGCAAACCCCTTCAGCTCCTTGAGTACTTCCTCTGGCTTTTCCACTGGGGACCCTGTGCTCTGTCCAATGGATGGCTGTGGTCATCCACTTCTGTATTTGTCAGGCACTGGCAGAACCTCTCAGGAAACAGCGATATCAGATTCCTGTCAGCAAGCTCTTGTTGGCAACCACAATAGTGTCTTGGTTTGGTGGTGGTATATGGGATGGATCCCCAGGTGGGACAGTCTCTGGATGGTCATTCCTTCAGTCTCTGCCACACACTTTGTCTCTGTATCTCCTTCCATGAGTACTTTGTTCTCCCTTCTAAGAAGGATCTCCTGAGTATATACACAGAAGATACTCCAACTTGTAATAAGAACACATGCCCCACTATGTTCATAGCAGCCTAATTTATAATAGAATTTTATAATAGAAGCTGAAAAGAATCCAGATATACCTCAACAGATGAATGGATACAGAAAATGTGGTACATTTATACAATGGAATACTAGTCAGCTATTAAAAACAATGAATTCATGAAATTCTTAGAAAAATGGATGGATCTGGAGGATAACATCCTGAGTGAGGTAACCCAATCACAAAAGAACTCACATGATATGCACTCAATACCCAAGATACAATTTGCAAAACACATGAAACTCAAGAAGAAAGAAGACCAAAGTCTGAAGAAACTTTCTTAAGGAGTTGCCCCATGAAAGGCTACCATGCAACAGTCCTATACCTACCTGTACAGGAAGAATTAAGGATATGTAATATTTATTACAGAAGAAAAGGAACATACATTTGTGAAAGTGGTGGCGAATAAGAGAAGAATTATAGTGGTAAAGGATATATTTGAACAAAATGCATTATATGCTTATAAAAATTCTCAAACAATAAAGAATAAGTGTAATAATAATGGCTAAGCATGTAGGATTATTAAGAGAAGCCAGTAAATGCTCAGTTTCCCTCGGTAGAAAGCCTAGGATACCCATTGGGTAAGCAGTGCTTCCCTTAAAACTAGAACAAGATTTTCCAATATTAGATATATTCTAAAATTGAACTGAATTCAGTTATGTCCCCAAATGATATCGAATTTGGAAAAAATTTTTAAAATTAATACATAAATCAATGAAATTTAAAACACAAAATCTCTACAAAAAAAAATCAATGAACCAATATGATTGTTGAATGAAACAGATTGTTGAAATCAACATGTATTTAGTCAGACTAACAACAACAACAACAACAACAACAACAACAAGAACAACAGCAACACCCTGATGTGTAATGAATTCACTTCAGAACCATGAGAGCTGATATCTCTAGAGACTCCACAGGCTCTGAAAGTACACCATATGAAGCTCCTGAAGCTCCCTGAGGTTAGCACATTTCCATATTTCAGAAGATTTTCTAACACATGAATACTCATATTCATAAAACAACCTTAATTAGCTAAGGGTTCTTAGATTCAATTTTAACAATTTAGTAGATAAGGCTTTGAATACTTTTCTCAAAATTTTCACAAGTCGTGAGTTTAGGCCTGAAGACATAAACTTTTCCTATCACAATTTTATAGCATGGGTTACTAGAGAGCATAATGATGCTTAATAGTTTGTGTAGTAATTAAAATGAATAAGTAAACAAAAACACACTATAGATAAGAAAAATATTTTTTGGCTTAACAGCTCCTCAATATCTTTCCTAGTGTTGGAAGTTTAGAATCAAAGATCAGAGAGTGAGCATGGTCAAGCTTTGGTAAAGGCCTCTTTCCTTAGTATTTTTTAATATTGTTTCCCATGGAACACATATATGCTCACAAGCATTTATGCACACTCATACATGTGCACAGATACAGGCATAGGCACTTGTATGTGCACACATGTGTGCATGCACACACACACACACACACAGAGAGAGAGACAGAGAGAAAGAGAGAGAGAGAGGGAGAGAGGGAGGGAGGGAGAGAGAGAGAGAGAGAAAGGTTCTTTTATAAAATATACAAATCTCAATTTAGGATCCCTGTTCGAATTATGCCCTTTAATCAGATGAAATTTGCCTCTGTCTTTAATACTGTTCCCCTGGGGGGTCAGGGTTTCAAAATTTGATTTGGGGGTATAAGCATATAACATTAACATTTTATTCTTTTATAAGGAATGTAAAATTTTAATATACAGAGAAATTAAAAACAAATTCCCAGGAACAATGTCTGGCCCTTCAAAGTCTGTCCAAACAAGAGCTCAACTAGGCCGTGTTTCAAGCTTTGTTAGTGCTGGGATGCACTGCTGTTACAATTCATGTAACTGATATCAGATACAAAGACCCTCATCTCTCCATGATTTCTTCCTTAGACCATGCTAAGCAAAAACATATATTCATCATAAATAACATCATTAGCACAGACTGTCTGTTCAACCTCTACAGAGGCCCACGTCCTTAAGATACATCATCAGGCAGAATATTCCATTGCAGTGGAACTTCCTCCCAGGAACTGGTAATGGAAGACCTGATTTCAGTGTTTTCCCGGGGAAGTGCAGGTTTTGAATGACTTGGGTCTATGTAATGAGTCCTTTGCTACATGTTAGCAAAATACTAATACTCGAGGAAATAATGAAAAGGGGACTAATGATAACACTGTTCTTCATAATCATGGACACACAAGCTCAAGTAAAATTTTAAAAAATTAAGTCCAATATATAAATGACTATGTACTTTGATTTAGTAAATTGTATTCCTGAATGCAAGGTTTATTTTAACATTAAAAAGTTATTTAGTTTAGTTCACCATTTTAACATCCTGAAAAGGCAAACAATGAAAGAGCATGACCAGTTCTATAAACTAAAATAGTTCATAAAATCTAATACTTAATCCTGATTTTAAAAAATACTCAGCAATTTGAATTTAAGGAAATATTCTCACTGTAAGCAGTGTACAGAATAAAGCCCACACAACCCCAGAAAGTCTCATGTAATGACATTGGATTCCTAACTGCAAAGACTGAGCTTTCCCATTCCTTAGCCTCCCACACTCTAGTACTGTGAACCCACAGGTATCTGGGGTAGAATTTCATTCAACTTAAGTGGAAAGGAAGGAGAGAGGAGCTGAGAGGGCTGGTGAGGACCTGATGACCTTCCTGGGCCCTCTTTCTATGAGATAATGCAAACGCTTCAGTTTTGAGTTCACTCCTGAATAGTCACATCTACCAGTAATGGAGATGGAACTTTTGGAATGTCCAGAGAACAGAATTTCCTAACACCGTGTTAAATGAGAAACAAAGCAAGTGTGCTTGATATTATTTTTATTGGATGGCCTAGTACTAGAAATTTTAGCTAATTTCATACAGCAGCAAAAGAATGTAGGAGACATAAAAATTATAATCATGTTTATTCAGACACTATGCATGTAGAAAATCAAGGGGAATTTACAAAATAAAGCTATTTGTAATTTAAATTAATGAAGTTAAAGTATAGATCACAATATTAGAATCAGTTGAGTTTTACTATTCATCAATAAACAATAAATCACTTTTTATACAAATAATGTTTAAACCAAGATGAAAAAATACACAAGACTTAGATAAATATCACAGAGATAAGTTGAAGGATGTTTACATTGATAAGATATGTAGTGCTTCCATGTTTTACAGTACTAAACAAGATGAATTTCTGCTAAATTTTCCTGGAGTCTTTTGAACTCAGATTTTTTTTTTACTAATAGTTATAAATGGTTCTAATATATAAAAAATGCTTAGACTTGAAAATAAATAAAGACAAACAAAAATCAAGAAAACCCTATAAACAATACTTCTCCTAAACCCTTCACAAAAAAATGAAAACCTGGGTCACTACTGTGATACCAACAGTGTCTAATGAAAAGAAATATGGTATTGGCATTGGGTCAGTGAGTTGACATCATAACATATAACCAGGTAAATGCATTATTAGCGGGTCACAATCCATGTATACTGCCAAGTGCTGCAAGAAGGTATGCATTCATATGTAACACAATGAATTTGCTCTACAAATCATGCCATGTTCCAAAATTGGATTGAGTAGAGAGGAGATGACTCAGTCAGTAAAGACACCTGGAGTAAAGCAAGACAATCTAAGATCAGTGCCTGGAACCCACAGTGAAAGAGAAAACAGCAGCCCAGAAGCTGCCCTCTGCCCACAACACACTGTGTGTCTTATCTGTGTATTCACATGTACAACATGGAGAAAAAAGTAAAAAAAAGTAAAGCAATTAAAAGTGGGTGTGATGGTGCATTCTTGTTGTACCAGTATTAATCAGTTCAGTATCATAGTTGTCTACACAGCAAGTTTGATGCCAGTCAAAGGTATATCAAGTACCCTCTCGTAACAGTAGCAAAAGAAAAGGACTTATTTTCATGCAGCTAAATATGAAACAAAATCTAAACTGTGTGTGTGTGTGTGTGTGTGTGTGTGTGTGTGTGTGTGTGTATAATAACTTTACTAATCCTCATCCTAAACCTAACTCCTATGGAAGCCATCTAAGTACACAGTGATTGTAGAGTCATTAAATATGCCAGGTCCAGCCTTGATATGATAGGTTGTGCCCAGCATCTTGTTAGATACGTTGAGTGGATAATTTTTGGGAAGCATGATTTTTATTAGCATGCTCTCTTAGTCTCTCTTTTTCCCCTTTATAAACAACGACAACTACAATAACAGCAACAACAACAACAATCCAGAAAATCAAATTAAATCAAAGAATGAAAATAAAAACAGACAAACTAAAAACCAAAGTAGTAAGATTAAAACAAACAAACAAAACACGGATACCATTTTGTGTGGGGTAACTACTCCTATCTACTCACAGATTCTTAGCCATGTTAGTATTGCCATAAACTAATTCTTTCTCATGGAGTGAGCCTTAAAGCAAATTAAAAGTTGTTGTTCACTCCCAACAACAATTGCACCACTCTTACCAGTATTTCTTGCAGGTAGGTCTCTGTTGTAAGATGCAGAGCTTATAGCCAATTGAAATTTGTGATTACCTTTTTCCTTTGTTAGCAGGCAAAGTACTATCCACCACCATGAAGTAAGGGTGAAACATCTTTTTGGCTACAAGCTAAACTAACCTATGTTGATATCATAAGCAAGTTGTATCTTTGGCAATAGGGCTTTGTCATCAGATTATGGAGAGTAACTAATAGCCTTTCCAACAGCCTGAGATGCTTGTGGGGGTGCACTGGATCAGTTCAGACAATGACTCTACAAGATATAACCGAGTTCAATCACTAGAGCTTTTACTTGGTGAGTAAAGATCTAGTTAGGGTATTTGCTCACTCCATTATATGAGTTCATTTAAATTTCTTTCACATGTGTGTATATTTTAGAAGCTTCTACAGTGGTAAGTTTCCCTATTCTAGTTCAGATAGCCTTGACATCTGATTGTTCCTTCACATAGTCCCTCCTGTCCTGCACCACCGCTTTAATCCTTCTACTACAGTTTCTCATTTGTCTCTTTTTAAGACTGTACTCTATTTACTCTGCCTTGGAAAATCCCATCCTTCTCACAATTTTCACTACAGTGTACTTAAGTCAGAGTGTAACTATAGTTTTGCTTTTTTGGTTTTCTGACAAAAGGTAATATTGGGCAACTTTTCATTTTCCTGATCATTAGTTTAGTAATGATTTTGACATAGAATTTTATTAATCTTTGCCCTTGTTCTCATTGATTCATTTGTTATTTTATTAGTCACACATCAAAATAATTTTAACAATGTATTCTGGGTAAAAACTTATTAGGCTAATATGACTGAATATTTTCCCACATGTGACTTGAATTTTCAATCTCTCTCTCTCTCTCTCTCTCTCTCTCTCTCTCTCTCTCTCTCTCTCTCTCTCTCTCTCTCTCTCTTCTCCCTCTCTTTCTCTGAATGTAAGTCTTTCTGTCTTTTTAAAAATTCACTTTATGTCTCTATTGCTCTGTCCCCTCATGGACATCCCCTCCCACACTCCCCTCCTTCTCTCCTTTTCCTCTGAGAGAATGGAGGCTCCCTTGGGTATTCCCATACTCTGACACATCAAGTCTCTGCAGTATTCACTGCATACTTTCCCGCTGAGACCAGACAAAGCAGACCAGCTAGGCAAACATCCCACATTCAGACAATGTGATAGCCCCTACTCCAGTTGTTCAGGAACAACATGAACATTAACATGAACCCCTGCAACATATGTGCAGGAAGGCCTAGTTCCAGCCTACCTATGCTCTTTGGTTACCGATTCAGTATCTGAGAACCCCAAGGATGCAGGTTAATTGACTCTGTCAGTCTTCATGTAGAGTTCCTATTCCCTTCAGTGCCCTAAAGCCTTCCTCCAACTCTTCCATAAGAGTCCCCATGCTCTGTCCACTGTTTGGCTGTGGGACTCTGCACCCATCTGCACCAGCTGCTGGGTGGATGTTCTCAGAGGACAGCTTTGGTACATTCCTGTCTACAAAAATAATAGTATCATTAATCGTGTCAGGGATTGGTCCTTACCCATGGGAGGGAGCCCAAGTTGGGCTGATTATTGCTTAGCCATTCCATCAGTCTCTGTTCTATACCCCTTCCCTGGATTTTTGTACACAGGATAAATTTTGGGTCAAAAGTTTTGTTGGTGTTTTTTTGCCCCTATCGCTACAATGGGCTTTGTGCCTGGCTACAGAGGTTGGCCTTTCCACATTCTATTTTACCAATGCTGTGAGTCACGACTAATGTCACCCCATTGATTCTTGAGAACCTTCTCTATCTCAGATCCCTGCCACGTTCTCGAGATAACCTCCATCTCTACCCCCACACCCCTCCCCACACACACAAGTTGCAATTTTCCATTTATTCTTGTGGCCATTTGACCTTCTCTCTTGTCCCTTTCCGTACCTGATCCTGAAATTCACTCCAATGTCCTCCCCATTCCATCTACCACCCAGACCCCTCCTTCCATCTTCCTCCTATGACTATTTTATTCCCTTCTTCTAAGTGAGATTCAAGCATCCTTGCTTTGACCTTCCTTCTTCTTTAGTCTCCTTTGATCTGTGGAGTATAGCATGAGTATTCTGTATTTTATGGCTTATAGTCACTTATCATTAAATACAAATCAGGCATGTGTATTTGGGCCTGGGTTACCCAGCTTGAGATAATATTCTCAAGTTCTACCCATTTGCCTGCAAAAGTCATGATGTCTTTGTTTTTAGTAGCTGAATAGTATTCCATTGTGTACACACACCACATTCTTAAAAATACATTCTTCAGTTGGGGAACATCTAGGTTTTTTTTTTTTTGTAGTTTCTATACATTAGAAATAAAGTTTCTATGAGCATAGTTAAGCAAGTGTCCTTGTAGCATGATATATGCCCAGTAGTGGTATAGTTGCTTCTTGAAGTAGAATTATTCCCATTTTTCCTTGGTTCTTGGGTACCTTTCTCTCTATGAAATCTTGACAAGCAAAAAACAAAACAAAACAAAAACAAACAAAAAAACAAAAAAAGAAAAACAAAACAAAACAAAAATAAACAAAAAAACCTCATCAAGTTGATTTCTAAAGTGGTTGGACAAGTTTGCACTCCCACCACTAATAGAGGAGTATTCCCCTAGCTCCATATCTTTTCCAGCATGTGCTATCATTTGAGTTTGTGATCATAGCCATTCTGACCTGTGTAAGATGAAGTCTCAGAGTGTTAGGATTTGCATTTCTCGTATAACTAAGTATGTTGAATATTTCTTTAAGTGCTTCTCACCCATTCAAGATTCCTTGTTGAGAATTTTGTATTTGGCTCTGAGACCCATTTTTTAATTGGGTTATTTGGGTTGTTGGTGTTTAACTTTTGAGTTCTTTATAAATTATGGATATTAGCCTTCTGTTGAATGCAGGATTGGTGAAGATACTTTCCCAATTTCTTGGCTGCCATTTTGTCCTATTGAGAGTGTCGTTTGTCTTACAAGAAACTTTTTAGTTTCATAAGGTCACATTCATCAATTGTTGATCTGAGAGCCTGAACCATTGGTGTTCTGTTCTGAAAGTTGTCTCCTGTACAAATAAGTTCAAGGCTATTCCCCAATTTCTCCTGTATTAGATTTACAGGATCTGAGTTAACTTTGAGGTCTTTGATCCACTTGGATATGTGTAGGCTTAGATTTTTCAAAACCTACTTTGATTATTTTTCTTTAATGCTCAACCTTTGTTTTAGCCCACCATTCACCAGAAGTAAGGGGGGAAAGGTTAATGGGAAACAAGGTTTGTGGACCTGTTTAAAATAGTTCTCTGGAGTGATTATAGTCTTCATTTTCAGCAGTCAAGTCCACTAGCAAAACACCAAACATAAATCAGCGGCAGCAGTCCAGTCCACTCAACAAACACAAAACAAGATTCAATAGCAGCGATTCAATCCAGAAGAAACCTTGAGGCTCCACTGATTGGTAAAAGCCCGAGGAATTGAATTGGAAAGAAGCAGCCAACTATCACCAGATATTCTTTAGTTGCCTTTCTCCCTGTGAAGTAACAACAAGCAAAGATCAGCTAAGGAAACAAGGTGAACTGCTGCAAAGGTATCATCAGTGAAAACCAGCATCTGTGAAGCCCAATGATGACCAGCAAAGAGTTGCAAGGCGAACCAATGCCAGAGCATTGTCCACTGTCTGGTGACTGTTGGGTTAAACTTATTCTCTTTCCAAACATCATGGGTCCTCTCAAGCATCTGCTCCAGCAAAACACTGTGGGGCAGTGAAAGGTACCCTGTTTTCTGGTTGAGCTCAGTTTAAACCCCAGAGACCTAGCAGATTAATCTGCAAGGAATGGAAAGAAGTTTGCTACACTCTCCCAGGCACTAGGCTCCTGCAACGAGGCCCCAGATCCATAATTTTGTGGCCATCAGTCACTTAGGCAATGCCCCAAGATTCTGGTATTTTGTCTGGACTCCACCCCCACAGTTACTTGGCAACAGACAGGTAGGCCCAGCCCATTATAAAAGGAGCGGTTTGCCCCTCCTCCCTTTCTTACTCTCCTACCTTTTTCTCTTGCCCTCTTGTTCCCCTGCTCTCTGCCTTCCCTTCTCCCTTCTCTCTACATGGCCATGGCCAGCCTCTACTTTTCTACTCTTCTCCCTTTCTCTGCCTTTGTACAATAAACACCTTACATCCATGGACTGCCTCTTCTCATTGGGATCCACCTTGCTGGAGCAATGGGGCAAGTCTTCCCCTAATGAGCCCATCAAGAGGCTTTCCTAGGCTCCAGCCAGGATTGGCAGCCAACCCAAGCCAAGCTGCCCAAACAAGCTAAGGACTCTCCTCCCCATGGGAACTTGAGGGAGCTCTCTCCTCCCTGCTCTTTTCCTTTTGGCCCCGGGCCAGAGCCCATCCTCCAGCAGTGTGGTTCCCTGAACTTGTCATCCTGTGGCCATCAAAAAAACTATGAATTCTTTTAACTTCTTGGGGCCAGAGAGAAAGAAAAAGAAAGATAGAAAATTTACACACACACACAAAATCACACACACATTCACATAGACAGAGTGGATGAAACAAAGGCAAAATCCAATGACTTCATACACACAAATATATATACACATGTATACATACATACATACATACATACATACATGCATAGAGACATACAGACAGACAGATACACATTCACACATAGAATGAGCAAAGCTTCTTCAAGCAGGCTCTAAGCATTTCATATATATATGAAATTGGTGGATAGAGCAAGCTCTAATACACCCCCAGATAAGATATATACATATACATATACATACAAATAGTTCATGGATATAAGGAGCAATTTTTCAACCCCCTACTCACACAAACTTTACACATATATAAACATACACATAGTTGATGGATGGAAGGCCCATGTTCTAACTCTAAACACTTTATTTTTCTTCCATAGCTTGTATATCCTAGCAAAATCTTTCAAACAATATAAAATTACAATGTGATTACACTTTAGTTTTCTTACAGCAAATGATCATGGAAAAATAGTGTATTCCATAATAACTTTACAAGAAATAGTATTATATAGTACAGGTAAAGAAAACAAATTATTTCTCCAAACCCATGTATATTCATAAGTAAGCAACTTGTTATAGATTAACAGAGTGTAACCAAGCAAGCAAGGTAGTTTTCTTAGCCAGTTTCTTTTACTGACAGGCAGCAAACTGCAGTTATAAGAAAGGAGTAATTATTTTATTTATCTTTAAAAGGGATTTTGTAAGAATCTTAAAGAATCACAAATCTAAACCTTTATCTAAAAATCAGTCATACCTACCTTATATCCTCAGAATGCATATCTTCTCATCAGCAATTTGTAATAAATCATGTCAGGAAGCTGAGGGTAAAATAGGTATAAGAAATCAATTATCACCAGTCCAGCCTCAGTGAGAGTCACGTCAGCAAGTGGATTCATAGCTCTTGTTCCCTGGCAATAAAAGGTTTCTAGCTTAACTATTAAGAGTGTGCTTTTCGGGACTTTAAATTATTTCCTAAGATTGTTTACATGTGAGCCAACAGTAAAAACATTTCAACCTAGCTTAACTAAAAATTTATTTTTCCAAATATTTTCTAAGGGTAGTGGTCATTGCTGATAATCTACATCGCTAAGTTCTTTCTTAGGATGGTGATTGAATTATCAATTTCATCCAGCAGCAATACCTGAAAAAGATCAAGCGCTGTTATTGTAAATGCTAGAGATACTGTCCTGTGATGGACTGGAAGCCACCTTAAAGTTTTCATGAAATTCATAGGTAAAGAGGGATGTGAGCACAGCAAGCAGACATAGCAGTGTAAAGAATCTCAGGACACCCAGTTCTCAGGGCTGTGGCACATGGAGGCTCACCCATGTGGCTGTGGTAACACATAGGCCACATTCCATGAGTTCTAAAGGCTTTTGTAGTTCCTCCTACATGGCTCTCAGCAGTTGTTGGCTATTGGCTTGCTCTATATGTGCCTTGGAGCCCTGATTTCTCTAAGACTTTAACATAAAAGGGTGTTGGATTTTGTCAAGGCTACTTTAGCACATAAAAACTGATCATGTGATTTTTTTCTTTCAGTTTGTTTATACGGTGGATTACATTGATAGATTACATATATTGAACCATCCCTCCATCCCTTGAATGAAGCCTAATTGATCATGTTGGATGATGTCTTTGATGTGTTCCTGGATTCAGTTTGTGAGTATTTTGTTAGGTGTTTTTCCATCAATGTTCCTAACAGAAATTGGTCTAAATTCTCTTTCTCTGTTGAGTCTTTGTGTGGTTCAGATATCAGGGTAACTGTGACTTCATAGAATGAGTTTGGCAGTGTTCCTTCTTCTTTTATTTTGTGGAATAGTTTTATCAATATTGATATTAGTTTTTCTTTGAAAATCTGGTAGTTTGGCAATAAAACCATCTGGTTCTGGGCTTTCCCAAAGGTCCCCCATACCCACCCCCCAATCCCCTACCCACCCACTCCCCCTTTTTGGCCCTGGCGTTCCCCTATACTGGGGCATATAAAGTTTGCAAGTCCAATGGGCCTCTCTTTGCAGTGATGGCCGACTAGGCCATCTTTTGATACATATGCAGCTAAAGACAAGAGCTCCGGGGTACTGGTTAGTTCATATTGTTGTTCCACCTATAGGGTTGCAGATCCCTTTAGCTCCTTGAGTACTTTCTCTAGCTCCTCCATTGGGGGCCGTGTGACCCATCCAATAGCTGACTGTGAGCATCCACTTCTGTGTTTGCTAGGCCCCGGCATAGTCTCACAAGAGACAGCTATATCTGGGTCCTTTCAGCAAAATCTTGCTAGTGTATGCAATGGTGTCAGCATTTGGAAGCTGATTATGGGATGGATCCCTGCATATGGCAATCACTAGATGGTCCATCCTTTCGTCACAGCTCCAAATTTTGTCTCTGTAACTTCTTTTCACTTCCAATTTTGTTAATTTGGATACTGTCTCTCTGTCTTTTGGTTAGATTAGCTGTTTGTCTATCTGGTTGATCTTTCCAAATAAGCAGCTCCTTGTTTTGTTGTTTCATTGTATTGTTTTCTTTATTTCTAACTGAAAGGTTTCAGCCCTGATCTTGATTATTTCCTGACTCATTCCTCTTCTGTGTATTTGCTTCTTTTTTCTAGCTCTTTCAGGTGTACTTTTAAATTGCTTACATAAGAAATCTCTAATTTTTTTTATAGATGCACTTAGTGCTATGAACTTTCCTCTTAGCACTGCTTTCATTGTGTACCATAAATTTGGGTATGCTATTCCTACAATTTCATTGATTCTAGAAAGTCTTTAATTTATTTCTTTCTTTTTTCCCTGACCTAGAGATCATTGAGTAAAGATTTGTTCAATTTCCATGAGTGTGTAGGTTTTCTGATGTTTCTGTTGTTGTTGAAGTTCAGCTTTGATCCATGGTGGTCTGATAAGATACAAGGTGCTATTTCAATTTTCTTATATCTGCTGAGGCTTGCTTTGTGACCGGCTATATGGACAATTTTGGAGAAGTATCCATGAGGTGCTGAGAAGAAAGTATATTCTTTTGTGTTTGAGTGAAATATCTTGCAGATGTCTTTTAGGTCATTTGATTCATAATGTCTGTTAGTTTCATTATTTCTCTGCTTAGCTTCTGTTTGATGATCTGTTCATTGGTGAGAGTAGGGTGCTAAAGTATCCCAGTATTAATAGGTTTGATGTATGATTTAAGCTTTAGAAATACTTGTTTTACAGATGTGTGTGCCCTTGTGTTTGAGGCATAGATGTTCAGAATTAAAATATCTTGGTAGATTTTTCCTTTGATGAGAACAACGTGTCCTTCCTTGTCTTTTTGATCAATTTTGATTAAAAGTATATTATAATAGGTAGTAGAATGACTACTACAGCTTGATTCTTAGGTCTGTTTGCTTGGAGAACTTTTTTCCAGGCTTTTACTCTGAGGTAATGTTTATGACTGAGGAGTGTTTCTTGTGTGTAACAGCGTGATGGATCTTGTTTTTCACATAAATTGTGTTAGTCTGTTTCTTTTTATTGTGGAATTGAGTTCATTAATGTTGAGAGATATTACTGACCAGTGATTATTAATTCCTGTTATTTTGATGTTGGTGGTGTCAGTGCATGTGTGTCTGTGTGTCTGTGTGTGTGCATGTACGTTTGTATGCACTTCTCTTGTTTTTGCTCGTAAGGAATTCCTGTTTGGTTTTTTTTTTTTTTTTTTTTTTTGATGTAGTTATCTTACTTAGTTTAGAGTTTTCCTTTTAATATTTCCTGTAGTGCAGAATTTGTGAATAGATTTAGATTTTTTTTGAAATATCTTGTTTTTGCCATCTATGGTAATTGAGTGTTTTGTTGGGCATAGTGGTCTACACTGGCATCTCTGGTTTTCTAGAGGTTGCAATATATCTATCTGTCCAGTCCCTTTTAGCTTTTAAAGCTCTGTTGAGAAGTCAGGTGTAATTCAGATAGGCCTACCTATGTGTATTATTTGGCCTTTTCCCCTTGTTGCTTTTAATATCCTTCCTTCCTTCCTTCCTTCCTTCCTTCCTTCCTTCCTTCCTTCCTTCCTTCCTTCCTTCCTTCCTTTCTTTCTTTCTTTCTTTCTTTCTTTCTTTCTTTCTTTCTTTCTTTCTTTCTTTCTTTCTATAGATTTTGGGTTTTGATTATTATGCAAAGGCAGGATTTTCTCTTTTGGTCCAGTCTATTTGGTGTTCTATAAGTTTCTTTATGTTTGTAGACATCTTTCCCTATAGGTTGCAATTTTTTTCTTCTGTTATTTTGCTGCAAATATTTTTCATCCTTGGAGCTGGGATGCTTCAGTTTCTTGTATTACTATTATACTTAGTTTAGGTTTTTTCATGGTATCACAAGTTTCCTGGATGTTATGTGTCAGGAGGTTTTTTTAGATTTAACATTTTCTTTGACTGAGGTATCAGTTTCTTCTATTATATTGTCTACACCTGAGATTCTTTCTTCCATTTTCTTGCTCTCTACTGGTGATGCTGGCATCTATTGGTCCTTTTCACTCCTCTAGCTTTTATATCTTCAGAATTCCCTCAGGTTTTTCTTTATTGTTTCTATTTCCATTTTCATGTCGCAAACAGGTTCATTTATTTCCTTCACCTCTTTAATTTCATTTCCCTGTATTTTTTCAGGGATTTATTTGTTCCTCTTTAAAGACCTATACCAAGTTTCTCGGCTAATATCCACTTATCAGTGAGTACATATCATTTGAGTTCTTTTGTGATTGTGTTACCTCACTCAGGCTGATGCCCTCCACGTCCATCCATTTGCCTAGGAATTTCATAAATTCATTCTTTTTAATAGCTGAGTAGTACTCCATTGTTTAAATGTACCACATTTTTTGTATCCATTCCTCTGTTGAGGGGCATCTGGGTTCTTTCCAGCTTCTGGCTATTATAAATAAGGCTGCTATGAACATAGAGGGGCATGTGTCCTTCTTACCAGTTGGGACATCTTCTGGATAGAGAAAGTATCTAAGGAGCTAAAGAGATCTGCAACCCTGTAGGTGCAACAACACTATGAACTAACCAGTACCCCGGAGCTCTAGACTCTAGCTGCATATGTATCAAAAGATGGCCTAGTCGGCCATCACTGGAAAGAGAGGCCCATTGGACACGCAAACTTTATATGCTACAGGGGAATGCCACGGCCAAAAAATGGGAATGGGTGGGTAGGGAAGTGGGGGGGAGGGTATGGGGGACCCTTTTGGGATAGCATTCTAAATGTAATCGAGGAAAATACGTAATAACAAAAAATATTAAAAAAATAAAATAAAGACCTATACCTGTTTGTTTGTATTGTCTTGTAGTTCTTTAGGGGACTTATTTTCTCACTAAAGGCTTCTATCATCTTCATAAGATTGGTTTTGAGAGCATTTTCTGGTACTTAAGTTATGTTAGTACACCCAGGGCTTGGTGTAGTAGAGTAGCTGTACTGTCAAGATGTTATATTACCCTGGCTTTGTTAATTGTGTTCTTTTGAGGACCTTTAGCCATTTGGATAGCTTTGGTCCCTGTATGTTCCTGTTGTAGTTGGTTTTGGGAAGGGCTTAACTTCAGTGGTTCTGATAAGGCTGGCTTCTGATAGGTATCTTTGGGCTGTATGCTTCTGAATCAACAAGTCTGTATGGCTTCAGATTCTCAGGTCTGTTAGGAAGTTGGCCAGAAAGGTGGTGGGAGAATGGTGGTCCTCCTTGGACAGCAGACTGCTCAGTGCACCTCGGGGAGCCCCCAAAAACACAGTGGGCAAGGAAGAAAGATAGGGAAAGGGAATCTGAATTTTCAGTTTCTTAATGATTTGTTATAGGTAGATGCCAATCTCATACATTTAGAATTATACATTAGTTTTATCTTATGCTTTTTCTCCTTTAGTTTTAAGAAACATTAAATCAACAGTTGTTTTTCATCCAATAAATCTTCATAATTTATTCTTTACAGTTCTATGTGTGAAGGCCTATGGCTTATTGTACCAAGTGATCAGCCCCATGTTTTGACACATTTTTGTTGTTGTTGTTTGAGGATAGATTGTCATTTCCCACTGAATTATCTTTGACCATTTGTCTGTGAAATCAATCAGCTATGAAAGAATGGCTCTACGTGTAAATCTTCAGAAGTTTTACTTTGATCTATATGTTAATTTATATAGTAATTGTGAGGGAAGAAAGCATTCAAATTAGGAATAAGACAAAGACATCATTATCAGCACTACTATTTAATGTTTATTGGGATGTGACTAATTGATGGTTACTAAGGAAATAATTTTGCTTAACCATAAAAATATGTATAAAATATATACATGCACATATCTATATCTGTATCCGTATCTATCTGTATCTGTATCTATATCCATATCTCTATCTATCTATCTATCTATCTATCTATCTATCTATCTATCTAAAGATACTATTTTTCCAACATAATTTTCCTATATGGAACAACTTATCTGTTCTACTATTTTGCTATAAATGCAAGAATGTAATCAATGCTCTTTTGCCATATTTTTGCAATGAGAAAGGAAAGCATATTTAAAATTAATGAGAATTCAGTGAGTTTAAAGGTTAGGTAAAGGGTTAGAGTGGTAGATGATATATATAAACAGTAGATAGATTGATGGACAGGTGATAGGTGTTTGACAGATAAATAGATGATGGATAGATAGCTATAGATAGAAAGATGGATGATAGATGATATACAATCAAGCAGATTGATGATAGATAGGTGATAAATGACAGAATATATATATATATATATATATATATATATATATATATATATATATATATATATATATATATGAAAAGGAAGTGTTTTAGGAACTGTTTAAGCATGATCTTTAAAAACCAACCAAATCTGCTTATGGCAAAGGCATTTAATTATTTGCAAGCCTGCTTGGAGATATTCATGCCTAGTCTGTATTCATGCCTAGTTTTATTTTCTTTCTCCTAAGTCATTTCTCTCCATTAAAGCCTGCGTTTAGCTTCATGTTAAAAAGTCTTAGTAAACTCCAGTTACTCTATTATGCTTACAGATAGGAGCCTAGCATAACTGTCTTATGAGAGGCTTCATCCACCAGGCTATGTAAACAGATGCAGAGACACATAGACAAACATCACACGGAGCTCAGGTATTCATGTGGAAGAGGGAGGGTCAGGACTGAGTGTGCTGGGGGGTCAAGGACATCATGAGAAGACCTATAGAGTCAGCTAATCCATGCCGGCTCACAGAGACTGGTCTACCAACCAAAGAGGATGTGGAGATGTCCCCTTACACATTTGCAGTAGATGTGCAGCTTGGTCTTCATGTGGATCCCCTAATGATTGGATTGGAGCTGTCTCTGACTCTGTTGCCTGCCACTGGACCCTGTTCCCCTAGCTGAACTGCGTGGGTGGGCATCAGTGTGAGAGGATGTTTTTAGTTCTGCTGTGACTCAATGTCCCAGGGCCAGATGGTACCCAAATGAGGCTTCTCCTTCTCTGAGGAGAAGGAAAGAGGTTAAAGGGGAAGGAGGGAGAGATTTATAAGGACAGGATTCGGTAGAAAGGTAGAAAATAGGGACGGAAGCTGTGACCAGGATGTACAGTGAATGAATATTATAATATATATATAAACCACACATTTATATATATATAATTTAAATATAATATCTAATATAATATATTACACTATTAATATATAAATTACTGAAAGACAAATGAACTAGCAAACAACAACAAAAACAAACAAAACTCTGCCTTCTTTTCCTATAGACCCATCTTTCATTGGATATTTTCTTTATTTGCATTTCAAATGTTATCTGCTTTCCCGATTACGCCCCCTAAGAAACCCCCTATCCCATTCCTCTCCTCCTACTTCTATGAGGGTGTTCCCCCACCAACCTACTCCTACACTGGGTCATCGAGCCTTCACAGGACCAAGGTCTTCTCCTTTCATTGATGCCCAACAAGGTTATTCTCTGCTACACATGCAGCTGAAGCCATGGGTCACTCCATGTGCACTCTTTGGTTGATGGTCCCTGGAAGCTCTGGGGGTACAGGTTGGTTCATATTGTTGTTCTTCCTATATGGTTGCAAATCTCTTCAGCTCCTTCTATCCTTTCTCTAACTCATCATTTGGGGACCTTGTGCTCAGTCCAATCATTGGCTGTGAGCATCCTCCTCTGTGTTTGTCAGGCTCTTTCACAGCCTCTCAAGAGACAGCTATATCAAGATCCTGTCAGCATGCACTTCTTGGCATGCACAATAGTGTCTGGGTTTGATGACTGTATATGGAATGGATCTCCACGTGAGGCAGTCTCAGGATGGCCTTTCCTTCAATCTCTGCTCCACACTTTGTTTCTGTATTTTTTCTCATGAGTATTATGTTTCCTTTTCTAAGAAGGACCAAAGCACCCAACTTTGATCTTCCTTCTTCTTGAGCTTCATGTTGCCTGTGAATTGTATCTTGTGTATTCTAAGCTTTTGGGCTAATATCCACTTATCAGTGAGTGCATACCATGTGTGTTCTTTTGTGACTGAGTTACCTCACTCAGGATGATATTTTCTAGTCCATCCATTTGCCTAAGAATTTCATGAATTCATTGTTTTTAATAGCTGAGTAATACTCCATTGTATATTTTCTGTATCTATTCCTGTGTTGAAGGACATTTGGGTTCTTTTCAGCTTCTGACAATTATAAATAATGCTACTATGAAAATAGTGGAGCTGTGTACTTGTTATATGTTGGAACATTGGGGGGGGGTATATGCCCAGAAGTGTGTCCTTAGGTAATATTATATCCAGTTTTCTAAGGAACCACCAGACTGATTTTGAGAGTGGTTGTGCCAGTTTGAAATCCCACTGACAACAGAGGAGTGATCTTCTTTCTTCACATCCTCACCAGCATCTGCTCTCACCTGAGTTTTTGATCTTAGCCATTCTGACTGGTGAGAGGTGGAATCTCAGGGCTGTTTTGATTGATTTGCATTTCCCTGATGACTAGGGATGTTGAACATTTCTTTAGGTTCTTCTCAGCCATTCGATATTCCTCAAATGAAAATTCTTTGTTTAGCACTGTACAACATTTTTTTTCACAGGATTATTTCATTCTCTGTAGTCTAACTTACTGAGTTCTTTGTATATATTGGATATTAGTTCTCTATTGGATGTAGGGTTTGTAAAGAACTTTTTCCAATCTACTGGTTGCTGTTTTGTCCTATTGACAATGTCCTTTGCCTTAAAGAAGCTTTGCAATTTCCTGAGGTCTCATTTGTTGATTCTTGCTCTTAGAGCCTGAGCCACTGGTGTTCTGTTCAGGAACTTTTCTCCTGTGCCCATGTGTTTGAGGCTCTTTCCCACTTTCTCCTCTATTCATTTTAGTGTATCTGGTTCTATGTGGTAGTCCTTCATCCACTTCTACTTGAGCTTTGTACAAGGAGATAATGGATTGATTTACATTCCTCTACATGCTGACCACCAGTTGACCCAGCACCATTTGTTGAAAATTCTGTCTTTTTCCACTGGATGGTTTAGCTCCTTTGTCAAAGATCAAGTGATCATAGGTGTGGTTTCATTTCTGGGTCTTTAATTATATTTCATTGATCTACCTGTTTGTCTCTGTACCAATACCATACAGTTTTTAGCAGTGTTGCTCTGTAGTACAGTTTGAGGACAGGGATGGTGATTCCCCGAAGTTCTTTTATTGTTGAGAATAGTTTTTGCTATCCTTAGTTTTTTTGTTATTCCAAATGAATTTGCAAATTGCTCTTTCTAAGTCTATAAAGAATTGAGTTGGAAATTTGATGGGGATTGCATTGAATCTGTGGATTTGTTGCGCGCGCTCAACAGGCCAGGAAGAACGACGCTGCTACAGGATCCTTCTGCACACATTTATTCAGTCCTGTTTCTTCTTTCTCCATATATCTCCCTTGTTTATATCTCCCTTGTTTTTATATCTCCCTTGTTTTTATATCTCCCTTGTTTTTATATCTCCCTTGTTTTTATATCTTCCCTTGTTTTTATATCTCCCTTGTTTTTATATCTCCCTTGTTTTTATATCTCCCTTGTTTTTATATCTTCCCTTGTTTTTATATCTCCCCCGAACCCTGGGCCTCTCACTCTTTTATACTCTCAGTTCCCATCCACGCACAGCAGGCCACGCCACCTCACCAGGCACGCAGCTTCAGCTAATCAGGGCAGCAGGGGCATATCTCCATCAAATTGGATTCACCTGTATCCTGGTACACCTGCGCAGCACTCAAGATGTTTGTGTCTTATATGAGGAAGTCAGGTGCAAGTCATACGACTTAGCTACAGTCCCTGGCGCCTTTGGGACTGCCGCCACACCCGCTCCCCACAATTCCCCCTTTTTTCTTTTTTGGCAGAGAGAATGTCTGTAGATAGCCCCCAGCAGCCATGCCCCTTACCCGTCCTTGGGTGACAAACAGCATTGGTTTGATCCCTGTCTTAGGTTGGTGACATGCCCAGGGAGTCTTATCACTGACTACCTCTCTATCATGCCAAGCCACTCCTGGGGAGATTGTGTTTTGCTTGTGGCAGGTGCATCAAAAGGCCAGGATGTTGATTAATCTATGGCCAGATCTTAATTGCTGCAAGCAAGCCTCATGGGTGAAGGTAGAGGTCTGATCCCCAGTGTGCAAGCATAGGGGCCCTACACAAAACCATCCCTTAGGCTCATCACCCAGAGAGGTCTTGGCCAGCTCCCGTGTCGTTTTTCCTGGGGGAAGGGAACTAGGACACTGAACCTTCATGCAATCAGACATGCCTTCCACAGGATGCCAACAGCAAGCTATCCTCTGTGCAGTGCTTAGCCTTGCACCCCACGGCATAACGCAGCATAATTTCTTTTAGAGCGGCAAACCAAATCTGAGGAGATTGTCCCGCCTCCACTGCAGCAAAAGCCTAAGCTACCATGGCGAAAGTGCGGGCCCGCACACTCTGCACCTAACACATGTGCCAAACACACAACGCACACGCACTATAACAAGCATACATCCCAGGGCTCTCATCCCTACTCATCTTCCCTGAAGCAAGGGATAGATAGCCAGAGCGGCTATCTCTATAAAAGGAATTCAGGGATCAAAAAGGCATGGAAAAATTTGAATGTCATGTCGAGCTGGTATCGGCTTCTGGAATACCGAAAGGATCTCCCATCTTGGCTCCATCCTTTGTGCTTGTGGGACCATCCACCACATCCACGGGGCAACTGGATCAGGAGCCTCATTCTTGTAGCGTCTCACCAATCTCTCCGGCACCCAAAGAGGTTCCATCTGGTCCTGTGGAAACACACAAACAGACCCTCTCGCCCACGTCAACACCTGATCTGGTCGATCCTCTCCAAATCTCCGGACAGAAGGTCCACCTACAGGTGGCTGCTGAGGAGGCATAGGGAGGCGGCACAAAAGCTAATTCGCCTTCCTCCTCCACCTCGGCTCTTTTATTTTGTCCTTTCTGTCCACCTGATAACACTGTGTCTCCTTTCTTTTTCCTTTTTCTTTTTAAGCCCTTCTCCTCTTCCGACATACTTTCTTGTTGCTCTGTAAGGATTTTCTGACCTGTCTTGACTGCCTCTACACACAGTTTCAAACAGTAACAGAGTCCATATATCAGAACAAACAAGACCAAAACTATCAGACCTACCCACAAAGGGTCAATGGGAGAAAAAAGCATAACTACACAGCGAGGATCTATTGATCACTACACTGAGGTTATCATAGTTCCTTAATCTGTCCTGAAACCGTGAACCTTAACTTGTCCCAAAGCCATGAACCTTTAGTTACCTTGTACCTGCTTCCTGGCAACGTTATATTCGCCTCTATTTTATCGGAGGTCCTTCCCAAACTCCTGGGTTACTTTGTGCCTACTTCCTGGCAACTTTATGCTCACCTCTATTTTATCCGAGGTCCTTCCCAAACTCCTGGGGTCGCAAGTTTCACTCACCGTGAACTTACCCTGCGGGCAACCACTGACTGCTGAAAGTTCTGAACTCGGTGGGGGAGTCGGTTCCCCGTACGGGCCACCAATTGTCGCGTCCGCTCTCGACCAGCAAGAATGATGCGACCACCAGTCCTTTTAACAGCAGTTTATTCAGTCCTGATCTCTCTTCTTTCTCTTCATCAGTACCGTTCCCCAGCTGAAGAGTTCTGAATCCATGCCGGATCCTTCTCAACAGTCTGTTTTACGGGAACACTTTATTAACCGCTCCTTCCCAGTGATGCAGTTCTGAATCCTTCCTGTAGCAGGGGGTCTTCGCTCTTGCCTGAAGATGTTTCTCGTCCCGTGTTTTCTCGTCCCAGGTCTTCTCGTCCCGGGTTTCGGCACCACTTGTTGCGCGCACTCAACAGGCCAGGAAGAACGACGCTGCTACAGGATCCTTCTGCACACATTTATTCAGTCCTGTTTCTTCTTTCTCCATATATCTCCCTTGTTTATATCTCCCTTGTTTTTATATCTCCCTTGTTTTTATATCTCCCTTGTTTTTATATCTCCCTTGTTTTTATATCTCCCTTGTTTTTATATCTCCCTTGTTTTTATATCTCCCTTGTTTTTATATCTCCCTTGTTTTTATATCTTCCCTTGTTTTTATATCTCCCCCGAACCCTGGGCCTCTCACTCTTTTATACTCTCAGTTCCCATCCACGCACAGCAGGCCACGCCACCTCACCAGGCACGCAGCTTCAGCTAATCAGGGCAGCAGGGGCATATCTCCATCAAATTGGATTCACCTGTATCCTGGTACACCTGCACAGCACTCAAGATGTTTGTGTCTTATATGAGGAAGTCAGGTGCAAGTCATACGACTTAGCTACAGTCCCTGGCGCCTTTGGGACTGCCGCCACACCCGCTCCCCACATGGATTGATTTTGGCAAGATGGCCATTTTTAGTATATTAATTCTGCCAACGCTTTCTCACAGCCTATGTCATCTTGCCCCACCAAAATTCCCCCTCCTTACATTCCAAACTTATACAAACAAGAGGCTGATGCCATAAAGTTGAGTTCCTGCTTCGACAAGACTCCAAGCTCAGTGTGTTCTTTTGGGCATCGACACCAGACATCTGCTCAACCTGGAAAGACCCTGGTGGGACCAGGACCTCTCTCCACTTACCTGGACCTGCTGGCAAGGAGCCAGCAATCCTTTGAGTAGAGGAAGGCTACTGATTGGTTTGGGGTAATCCCTTCCTGGAGGATTGTTAAGAGAATCTGCTTTACTTGAGTGGAGAACATGGGTGTTTGAAAGATACTCTCAGGTTCTTGTGGGTTCTGTCTCTGCTTCTGTTGTTATAGGTCTGTGTCTCTATGAACTACAAGATAGAGCAGGGTAAATACAGAAACCTATATGTGCAGGACTGGGTGGGATACTAAAGGTTGTGAAATGGCAGGAATACAAAACAAAAAGTCAACAATTCACAGATTAAACAGTAAGTTCAAATGTCTATGTGCAGTATAGCTGAGAACAGCAACTGGTGAGAAGCTAAGAGATTTAAAAGACAAATCTGTGCACATAACACTTTAAAACAGACCCTTAAGTTACATGACGTTGCTGGAGAAAGCTCAGGCATATGCTGTCATGGGATGCTGAGACCAAATGAAATCTTTTCTGCATAGCTGAATGAATAAAGAACAAAAATTGGGCCCATTACATCAAAAATAAATCACACTTCAATTAGAAGTGCTAATTTTATGCCTCGGTCAAAAACTCTTTAAAATGACGGAGGCGTCAGCAAAATGGGCTGTTTGAACTTCACCCTCTGTCATTACATCCATCTCTCCTTAGAAGCACTAATGTACAAAGGACCTTAAAGTGGCCCACAGACCTCTTGTTGGGAGGATAAAGTGAGGATAATGAGGTTAAATTGGATAAATTGCATCTGGAAAAATCAGAAGTTATTTGAGAACTCAATAGTACTCTGCAGGTCTCCTGTATTTAAACCACCACTTACATTTAAACTATTATTTAGTCTAACTTTCCTATGTAAAATGAATGAACCAGAAATTATAACAAGTTAGGATGGAGTATAAAGTGGAAAAGCAGATAGATTTAGCCACAATGTGAAATGCGTTTTCAGACATAGCTAAATCCCAACACTCAAGCTTCTGCATAGTTATTATTTTATAGTAAGAAAATATAACTGTGATTTGCCATCCATAGACTTTTATAATGCTATGATAGTGTAGGCCGGGTTTTATAGGCTATTTCATGTTTTACTTTTATTGCATTAGTAAAATTGTTACTGATCAAATGCACGATCTCTCATTTTAAAGATCATGATTGATGGGCTACAGTTGGAAATCTAGTCAGTTATTACATTTTTTCTATAGTAGAAGATTTTTAACGTGCCAGACCTAAGGATGGTCTTTAAATAATGTTTGGTTCCCTGCTTCCCCATTGAACATGGATTTGGATGCCATAGAAGTTAATGGTTAAGACCAATGCTGTGGTCGTATCCCATTTTTCTACCAAAGACCTCCATAGAGAATTTTAAGCAATTTCATTTAGCTTCTTTCCTTGAATTTTTTAAAATCAGAAACTGTGGTATATTGAATTGTACTGATCATATGTGGCTATTATAAATATATGATGCTAGTTAAAAGGAAGCACATGGGCTTTTCTCAATACTTATTAGTTTGCATTTATTTAGAGCGAGTAAGTGTTAGAGGGACATTAGCAGACAGGGTAAATTAAAGTTGGCTTCCTGAGTTGGTAGCTTTTAAGTCCATAGAAGACACTGAAAGGACAAAGCTCAGATGATGTCTGAGCAGGGACAATAGGAGAAAAGAGCAATGGTTTTATAAAACACTTAATCTAGAGTCCCTCTAGCTGACACTCAGGTTAGGGAACTGTCACCCCTAAGCAGGTTATTATTTTCACAGTCCCCAGAGGTCTCCAGTCATTCAGTCTTCCATTGTTTTTTTCATTACTTAGAATGTCTTTACAAGAACATTTAAAACCACTGTCTTTGATAATATGTATAATACATTGGTCATTTTGTTAACTGAAACATCTACTCCAGGAGTCCATGCCTACTGAAGCCCTGTAGGTCTCCTAAGGCAGATTTATGCCTCCTCTAATATGAAGTGAGCTCTGATCTTTTCTGTACCTTCAGGGTCTTTTCCCACTAAGTCCCTTTTTTACATAATCAGTCACCAAACTGCAACTGAGCCCCTCTTGATTCTCCATAGTACACACTATTTTCTTGCTATACAAGGACTGGTGACTAGAATCAAATCTATTGGTTCATTTATATCTGTCACTTGCTACTACATCATTGATTATACACAAATATAATCTTACCCATTCTTGCTTCATACTAGCACTGTTGACCTAGGTAGTACTGTTATCTTGTGCAGTAAATGTAGAAGCTGAGGTTCAAAGTTCCATTTCCAAGTTTCTATGGTTCAAAAAGTGTGTGTCTGGAAAGACAGTCATATTGACTCAGGCTCCCATGTCCTCGGAACCATTTGCAAGGATTCCATTTCTGCTCTAAGGATTTGAACAATATGAGTAGGTAACTGGCAATTATTTTGGGACACTATTTGTATGTTTACATATGTGCATGTGCTTGTGAATATGTGTTTATGTGAATACATACATACAAATATATAGTTTCACATACTTTATACATAATATACATATCCATATGGTATCAGTAACTGTTTCTGCTATGTGCAACCCCTAACAAGTCTTCTGACTCTCCTTAATGATGGTCACTGAGAATGCCAAGGCAGACATTCATTCTGTAACCTGCTTCCTTTCTTCATCTCTATATTCACCACATCTTATTGTCTCTGCTGTGACTATTGTGGCAACCTGCTGTGTTATGAGACTGCTTAATCTTCTATAGCCAAGGCAAACTGAAATCTCAGTGAAGTTCATGCCATTTATGAGCACATGAAGAGAACTGGAAGAATTAGCTAAATTGAAATAAGCAGTTATAGATGACAAATATTACCAAACCTCGCACATACATGGTTCCTTAAAAGCTAATTTCTAGGAATGGGGAATAGAAGCGGGGAAACCAGAGGTTGGAAAGTTTTTCACAAAGAGGTTATGAAAGAAGGCTGGTAATCAAGCAGTAAATGATAGTGAAATAGGGAATATAAGCCTTTGTTGGCTACTGGTGTTTCTAGATTAAATTGATATAATGTAGATAAAAATGACCTTGCAATTAAGTATATTGTATGTTTTCTTCACAAAGGAATAATCATATATACTTAGGAAAGATATGCTCATCCTACTGTAAACATTATGTTGTACATACGTCACTTAGAATCACCAATCAGTAAGTATTGCTTACTTTCTATCAAATAGCATTCTTTTCAAAAATTAATTACTTTTAAAATTAGGCATATAAAATTATATGTATGTTTCCTATGCAGTACAAAGTGTTAAAGTATAAGTATAGACACACAGACACACAGACAATCAAACATGTATGGATAAATAAGCCTCACTAGGGAGCACACATATTACACATTTACATGTCTTGAAGAGAGTCCATGGCATTCACTTGCTTTTTATTTTATACAGTATTATTTATGGCTGATTAGTATACATTTGTAATAATCAACAACAGAATCCTATTCATTTGTATAAAATATATCAAGTAGATATCCTTAATCTCCCAATCAGGGTCTTTCCTGTCAGCATACATCCCACCATTCCCAAAGCATCAAGACGTCATATAAAAGTATAATTTGGTACTTCACACATTTTTCACTACACACACAAGTAACAGTAAGGTGGTAAGTATGCCCGCCATACATCCCAACATTATGTATATTTAAATTAATTTGCTTTAGCACTTAGAAACGATTGTCCATGTGGACAATCAAATCCTTCGAAGAGAATAGTTATAGCCTTGTTCCCAACATGGAATAGGTAGGAAATTTGGAGACACAATTTTACTTTCATGAGCTGGAATTTGTGTATAATATACAAACTATTGTCCCTGGTTGAAATATAGGAAACACAGTACAAGATTATCAACTACATTATAAACTTTAAACCCTTTAAGGGGCAATAAATAGTCTTCCACTGTAACCCTGTTTAAAACAGACAAACAAACACCAAACCAACCAGTCAACCAACCAACCAACCAAAACCCTCCAAGTTGTATCCATCATCTTAGTTTTCTGGCTTGTGCCAAATTTGTTTCGCATCTAACACAAATTTGTTCCCCCCTCCCCCAGCCATTTATACAGCTTGTTTATTGACTCCTATTCCTTACGCCCACCCTTGAAAGATTTGAAAGACAGAATGAATCTGCACTGACAGTGGATTTTAGAGCATGATTTCCTTTGCATAGTTAGCTCATGCTGAAGCTAGTCTGGCCAACTGAAATTTCAAAAATAAATTTTAGAGTTTGGATTTAATTTGTCATAATCTGACACCATGTTAGATCTCATCAAATTTTTCTACACTCGAAATTTTCTTCTATGTGAAGTACTTTCATAGAAAGAGGTATGGCATACATGATTTTGTAAGTACAAAGTTTGCTTTTAATAAGCTGTATTTTTCTATTTGTGCTGGAGTGGAGAGCAAATAGGATTCTATATTTTCCCAGTCAAAGTAGAGGAAGTCCCTCTATCTCATGGCAGACGTGAGTGATCTTCCAGAACTAGTGTAACTTCCTTCCAGAACAAAGTTAAGCACACAAACTATAATTCTTCACACCTGGGTAACATTCCATTGCTGTGGAATTCACAAGCCTGAAAGTGCTGGACATCAAGCAGAGAATGTAAGAGAACGATGAAATTTATCACTGACTTGTGCTCAGTTTCAATAACACAAATATATTCCTCACCATCTTTCCTCTTCAGAATTAACATTTCATGTGCATGAAAAGGTAAAACTTTAGTAAAAATCAGAAGTGTCCATATTCTTACATTAAACAAATTAAACGAACAAACCAACATCAGCAAGCAGTCAGCAGGCTACATGAAGGTGAACATTTAGATCAAATACTTTTACCATCTGATATAAAACACGGACAAATATTACATGACATGCTCCTAAATAGATGTTTCTTCACAGCATGTAGCGACACATCCCAAAAATTACATTTCTGAAGGAGAAGAAAAATGTATTGTTAACTAGAAAATGCTATCATAAGAAAATTCTGTGCCTAGCTTCTTGCTAGGTAATCAGGAAAAACACAAACATCGAAGCTGTTTGTACCTTAGTCACTCACTATTGATGTGATTTAGGGGAAAGTCACTCGGTCAGTTTGTGCCTGCAGAACAGTAAAACATCAGGAGAGTCAGCACAATAGAACTGACCGAGGCTCAGAAGCCTAGTGTTCACTGAAGGCGTGGCTAAGGGAGTCGCCGACGAAGGTATCACATTAGTCCATTGCTGTTTCTTATAGGATTCTTGGTAAGAAACAGGAGACACAGTAATATGATTCATTTTTGAGGGCATGTTTTTGTTATCCCATGCAAGCTATGTTCCCTAGCTGTAGCTATTCTAGGGCAGACTATTTACACATTCTTTATCTATGAAGGAAATTTGATTCTTGTACCAAGATAGTGTTGAACATGGCTAGTGGTCTTGAAATTGACACAGGGCCTTCATATTTATGTTTGCATGTATTTTTCTGAGGGAGACAGTGCATTAAGGACTGTCATTAGATAAACAGGTGCAATGAGCCCACCTGCAAAATTAGTTTATATGCACACTGCTGGTAATAATAAAGACAAACTGAACATTGACATACTCGCTGGTGTGTTTTTTCATAGACTCATCATTGTAATAGCAAAACAAAACCATTTTGCATGCATAATTTGGCACGCATGTATTTATGAACCCTGTTTTTTCCTCATTGAAACAATGTGAATGGCCACAATCTTTTATAGAGTGAACAACATTTTGAGATCAAAAATGACATTGGGTTTTACATGTTTTACAGACCAGTTTGCATGCCTGCATTCCTGATTTTAATTTAACAGTGTCGTGAATGCTTTACTTTTTCAATTTCAACCAAGGTAACCAGGCAAGAAATCCAAATGATTGAAAGCAGTGATTGATGCAAAAAGAGTGGGTTTTGAAGCATTTAAGATACATTTCTGGGCTTGATTTTTGTGCTAGAAAATAATTTCAGTCTATCTTGAATGTTTGACTTTCTCTAGCTTAGATATGCAGTATGCAGAAATGCTTTGAAAAATGAAGGAACTGAAACAAAAAATAGTTTGGCTAATACTAAAAGTGTTTACAATCCCCTGTAAATGGGATTGATAAAAAATTTTAGCAGGTGTTATAGAACAATTAAGTATAAAGCCAGCAAAACATATCTTCAAGAAAAGCCTGTGGTTACCCCCTTACATCGAACGAAGCAAAGCCCCCGCCTAGAGCTTGACAGTGCAGAAGGCTGTGGTTGGTTTCCAGGCAGGAACTTTCACCTCTCTACCCAGCAGAGTGCTACAATACTTCCAAGGACTGCACCAGTTACAGGGGGTTATTTTCATTTCCATTCCTTTGATGATCCAGATTCTGGAATTTCCAACTCATGAGAAAAATAAAGGACGTGTTTGAAAAGGAAAGACGTGAATGTCATTGCTGGGTTTTTACAGCGTGTGCTTGTGTAGGTTCGAGGACTCTAAGATGAGCACCTATGTTTTCTGCAGCTCAGCACCAGACTAACCTGGAAAGGATGGGGTTCAAATGCACTATGGAGACATTCAACGTGGCTTTGGAAGTGCCTATGCTGGACGTCCTTACTAATGTGTGCCTGTTCCAATCACTGTCTAACATAATAGCAGAGGAAGCAATGTGGAAGAAGTGGAAGCTTTCTCACAAGCAAAATGCTTCTACTAGTCCAGTCCCAGGGAAACTAGTCATGCCTTCTGAAGGATCTAATCCAACCTTCTAGTTCTAACAGAGCACCACCAATGATCATTTCTCTTTCCTAGGAACTATTCTGGATTAGAGAATATGGACAAATTGAGAATATATATTTGTTTAGACAGTTTACCAGAATTATTACATTGCTGTTTGTTTTTCCTGAAATACCTTCAGTGTGGCCCCATGATTTTCTCTGCACTCCTGGTCTCCTGTGACAAGCCACAGGCTGAGTATGACATAAATCTCCCGCCAGCCAATGTGATAAAATGGGGTAAAGTAAAAAGCTGGATGTGCTCTGCAATCCTGGGGCGTCACATGGTTTGCAGGTGGCTTTTTTGGGAATTTCCTAAAATTACATTTCTTTTTTTATACATTCTTAACAAATGTTTCAATATATATTAAAATAGTAACAAGGACTATTTTACAGGTCAATTCTATCATTTTCATTCTTCAGGATTATAAGCATTGAGAATATCATGTGATATCTCACATGATTAAGTCTCCCAGCTTCAGATAATGGTTTTGCCAAGAGGACTTAAAGTGATGGAGGAATTTATTTTACAATATCTGGTATTTGTGCATTGCTGCTTTCCAAGGAGCTTATAAACTTTATAGAAATGACCTCATTAACCAATATGCTATTTTTTAGAAGTAGACACGACATAAAGCAATTGAACTTCTATTTGAAACCAACTTCAAAGATATTTTTCTTTCTTTTTTTTTTAAAAAAAAGTTTAATTAGATATTTTCTTTATTTACATTTCAAATGTTATCCCTTTTTCTCATTTCCCCTCTGAAAACCCCATATCCCATCCTCCCTCCCCCTGCTCACCAGCCCACCTACTACTGCTTCCCTGTCTTGGCATTCCCTTACATGGAGCCATCAAAGAACCAATGGCCTTTCCTCCCATTGATGTTTGACAAGACCATCCTCTACTACATATGTGGCTGGAGCCATGGGTCCCTCCTTGTGGAAGTTCTTAGGCAAACAGTTGGAACTAGAAAATATCATCCTGAGTTAGGTAACCCAATCACAAAAGAACAAACATGGTTTGCACTCACTGATATGTGGATATTTGCTCAGAAGCTCAGAATACCCAAGAAACATTTCACAGACCACATGAAGCTCAAGAAGAAGGAAGATCAAAGTATGGATACTGCGGTTCTTCTTAGAAGGGGGAACAATACCCACATGGAGAGATACAGATAGCTTTCTTTCTTAACTCCCCCAGGTAGGTTTGTGTAAAGAGTAAAGTGTCCACCTCCAGGATGTGATGAATTTACATTGGGTTTTAGATGGAATGCAGACTGGATGCCATTTGAAGGAGAGTTGTTGGAAATTATAAAGCCAACAAAAAGATTTTGGGAGAAAAAGTAGAAATCTATTTCTGTTTAGGAATAGAAATCTGTGTAGATAAAGTTAACAAGACAATCCAGATAGCAAATTCTCTGAGAAAGGATGATACTCATCCAAGCCGATCCCTGGATCCCTCGATGTTTCCTGAACATATGAACTCATGGATGGGTATAGAACATGTATTATCATGTATTAACATGTACCGTCATGTATTGACATGTATGATCATGTTTTTGGCACTGTGTTCAGAGCATCCTCTGCATTTCTATGTTAATTATCAGGGGATAATAACTCATAAGAATTATTAATTGAAAAGAGGCAATATGTAAATACTTCTTTCTGGGATTTTGTTAATTCAAATGTTCAGAACTATTGTTACAAAATTTTTTCATCTCCCCGAGTTCAATCCTTTGGATTCCTTTCATCTCCTTGCTCTGACAAAGACTGAGGTACTACCTTAAATATTTCATGACTCTAAGGAAAAAATTAGCATGGGCACTTTAAGAATTTAATACAAATGCATTTCTTATGAAAACACATAAAATGTAGACATAAAATCACATTAAAATTACATTATTTTACATTGAAATACCTTATATATGTTATAAAGACATACCAATTTTAGATCCATCCTTTTATCCAATTCCTTCTAAAAAGATTAGCAGTTGGGGGGCACAGCAGTGGACATTAAAAGATAACTTGGAAAATAAAATTCATATGCAAAATGAAAAAAAATTGTGTCCTGAAACTCTATGAAAGGCTTGACTAATAATTATAAAAATAATATAATAAATAATTGAATAGTAGTGAAGATTCTGATATCCCATGCTTAGACCAACATCTGACATCTATTTTTGCTATATAAATTATTTTCAAAATTGCTAAGGATGAAGTGTATAATAGTTTAAACATGTGTTTAACATGTGACCTATGCATTCCTCTACTTGATGTGCACAGTACTTAGTGTCCCAGAGACTGGTAATTGTGCATTTTTTACGTAAAATTCATTGTCTCAAAACATGCTACCTACTTGGTCTTTATTTTCTTTGTTAAACTGAGTGATGAATAAATTGTTGGGAACAAATTTAATTTGGGCTACTGAATAGTCTTTCTTCTTTTGAAAATCATTACGGTTTACATTTGTGTCCAACAGCAATAGCATTTTGTGGGAAACTTCCTGCTTTTGGATTTATTCCTATCTCAGCTGCTTCTCATTTAGGCCCATGTAAAGAGGCCATGCAGAGTCACACTTCTGCATGTCCCCTGTCGGTGAGCTGACTGATGAGTTGGAGACTCTGAACATTTCAGGAGTTTCACTCACTGCATTTGCGCTATGATGAAGAACACAGTTAACAAAGATATGGGCTTCTTTAATAAATGCTTAATGTCTGCAAGTCACCAATTATAATGTAACACATTTAAAAATAAAAGATGACAATTGCTTATGAATGAAAAAAATGCTTGTAGAAGATGAAGGCCCATGTACATGTCAACACTCTGCAAACATGGACGGATTCTAGTCTGACGTCCCGGAGTTTGTGCACTTTGTTATCTTAATATTATTTTTCAAAACACTCTGTGGTCATTTGGGATTTTTGGGGTGGCATCTTAAGGTGCTGTAGATCAACAGCTGTGAAACCCTTAAATGACACAGGCATATTTTCAATGTTTCTGTGCAACCTGATTGACAAAGCTGACGCCCATACACTTTCTGTGCCTCCCTTGTCTAAGAAAACAGAAGGCACTAATGTCCTGAGGTATACAAGCATGGAGGCAGCAGTCACCGTAGCTGTTTGCCTGTGGTAAGTCTGCTACTTTACAGAAGCGATGTTACCACTCAGTTGAAGGTGGATGCTATGCTGGAAGTGCAGACACACATGGAAAAGGAAAGGTGCCTGGAGATTTTCATGTTTATAACCACATTCTACCAATTTTATAATTTTGATAAAATAATTCTTTAATGTTGAAATCATTTCAGGGTTTAAAAAAACCCAAAATGAATAACTGCCCCTTGGCTCTCTTAATAGTTTAGAAATTGCTGTTATTATATCAGAATGGGCCATGGTTTTTGAGACTCTAAGACATCCATTCTGAAGTCCTATAAATGCTTGCAGGGCTTTCTGGCTCTATTTTAAGGAGTTTTTGTTTGGTTTAAAGTATTAAGGTCATGATGAGCAATTCATGAAATTTCTACCTTGCTGTAGACGCTCAAAAGCTTGTTTCTATTAATTTTTCAGATCAGAATCACAGAAGGCACATTTTAAATGGAGTTTAACAATATGTCAGATTTCTCTGCTTTTCTGTATCATTAACAATAGCAACATTACCATCTAGAATTCAGTTGATGAAGCTGTCAGTAATATATTCCTATGTGCTAATCTTTAACGGTTAGGTCTTCCAGTGAGATCAAGGTGTTCAGGGACCATGTACATTATGGCTGATTTCCAGAGTGTCATTACAAACGATTTCCAAGAGAGGGCAGTAGTGAATTGCAGTATCTGCCACAGCTATACAGTTTTACTCAAAAGTACTGATTTCCATTTTCAACTTTGTAACCTTTCAACCTATTGACCATGAATAGTGCTCTGCCTCAGTGTGACACGTATAAATGTTTAAAGTCTAAAGGGTAATTATCTCTATTCATAGTTAAAACTGTGCCTTGATTCACAATAGAAACCATATGTTCACTCAAAACACTTTCAATAGGTTAAATAACACCCAGATTAACCTTGAGTTAGTTTACTGGTTAAAATAACAGCAGCATCTTCTTCCAATTCAGTAGTTCATTTATCATCTCTGATCGAGGTACCAGGCCCGGACTTTCAAGATTTAAAAGCTTAAGCTTAAAAAGAAAAAGATGCACCCCTCAAAAAAAGCTTGCAGATGCTTAAATAGCCTTTTTGCTGACCGTATCACACAGCCTTATCTACTCAGGTATTTAAGGAAGCTTTGGAAACTATTATTGAAAACTATATTCACTTTTACATAATAGTTAATACCCAAAAGTAGTTTCTTTCTCAAGTCATGAAATCATTAACTTGTTGATTTTTTTTTTTCTCAGCACTGTGCATTTGTAAGATCACTCAAAGCCATCGTGGAATTTTAAAAGATGCAAATTGCCTACAGCTTGGATTAACCTAGGGAGTTAAGCCAGAGGAAGAAGCAGAGCTCTGTCAAGATGCAGCCAGCACATCTTGATGTACAGTTAGAATGAGGGAGGTCTGTAACTGAGTTAAATGAATTGAACACTAATATAGCTTTCAGGTAGTCCGGTCCTTTATATAGCCTTACCCTGATTAGAATAATAGATTATTCTCAAACATTGGAATCACAATAGCAGAAAATTACAAAAAGGAAAAAAATGTGTGTGGTGGAGTAATGAAAAAGTTGGGGTAGGCATTAGGAAAGGACTGAATGAGGGGGAAGAAAAACAAGGAAAGGGAAGAAGGAGAAGAAGAAGAAGAAGAAGAAGAAGAAGAAGAAGAAGAAGAAGAAGAAGAAGAAGAAGAAGAAGAAGAAGAAGAAGAAGAAAAGACACGTGAGAAACTGAATGCCAGACCCCCTAGACCTGCTTTGTAAGGGTACAGATACTTGTGCATTCACAGAACATGTCATCTCTAGGCATGGACAAGGAAGGACCTTAATCAAAAGGGATCTGTGAGTCTCAAAAACTGGTGGGGTTTTTGTGTGCATGTTATATGTCCATCCTATTGAAATCACTGCAATGCAGACAGAACATGGAGATCTGGGCTCCCAGGTGATACATTACTGTGTTTATGACCCTGTAGATTTAGCTGGAATGATCACTTCTTTCTATGAATACCGTGTGGGGACGGTAGGACGTGGGAGTGAGGATGCACTCTGTGGATATGAATAAGATTTTCCTCCAGAGGCGGCTTTGACAGAACGCACATTCCCTTGCACCAAGAGAAAGGTATCCTTCCCGCTGTAGAAGTCAGAAGCTCCATTTGTTACATAGTGGCCTCTCCTTTACCTTGAAAGAAAACTGCATTTGGTGATGTTACAATTTTGCATCCATCACTGGCTGAGACTATTTAGAAGTAAGCAGAACCATTCACCCTTAGCAATGCTGGCTTTCACCCAATTTATGCCTGCTTTGTGATTTTTCATATATTCGCCGTATCCACCTTCACCATTATTTATGTATCATTTACCATAAAGATGGGACTTACCAATAAATCTCCTCTACAGGGTGCTATAAAGAAATCCATAAGGTCTATCTTATTTCATATCTCTGCAGCTGCATCGACTTCCCTTTGCCATTGTGCTGATTACCCTAGGAACCATTTGCCCGAGCTTCAGTGTTATTTATCAATGAGACCCTGAGTATGTGAATAGGAAGGAACAATTTTAGCGCCCACATTAGAGGAATGTGAGGTTCTTGTCTCAGTTCCACATATTGAAAGTTAACACCGCGGCAGCAGGGCTTTAAAGCTCCCGATACCCTCGGTAAGTTGCTGGCAGGTCCTGCTAAAGCCCTCGGATCCAGAGGTGGCAAAAAGCATTTATGTAGCATTATCAGCTCAAAGTGGAAAAAAGGTTCATAACCATACCAGGGCTTCGTTAAATTTTCCAGTCAGTGAGTCAGCACTTGGACGGGCAAAGAGATGCATGGTTAATGTTAATATGTGAGAGGTTGTAGTTCTGCAGATCTGGGAGATTCTCAAAACAAGCACTGTCTCTATCAGTGGAAGAAGGGGCTGGGCTGAACAGGAGGCATCCTTGTGTTTGTAAGGGTGAAAGCAATCAAAATATCTGCGGTATGGACACCGGGAGGATTATCAAAGAGTGCAGCTCCGATCTGGCGTTTGAAGTAGAGAGGAATTAAAATATCTCAGCAGCAATGTATGGGATGTCAGTAAATGCGATGTCCTCTCAAACAAGACAAAGGAAGTCCACACCTCCGTTCTCCTCTGGCGTGTTGACTCTGGTGCAGATACCAAATGGTCCCTCTTAGAATCACTTGGAAGCTAATGGTAATGGTTTTTGCCCATTGGACAGGCAAACTTTATATGCCCCAGTACAGGGAAACCAGGGCCAAAAAATGGGAATGGGGGGGGAGAGGAGTGAGGGGGGTGTGTGGGGGACTTTTGGGATAGCATTGGAAATGTAATTGAGGAAAATATGTAATAAAAAAAAAAGTTACACCATCGCCACCTGCATTGCTGCTCGCTGTTCTAACTCAGCATCCTGATGAGCAGGCCATTCCTAAGGGGTTATGCACTTTATTTTCTCCTATCTGAGGATCCCAGGATAATTCTTCATCAGTACAACAGCGTCTTTGATCTTGGGTTGTTCTGGTGATTGTTTTCTGGAAGTTTCCTGAGCTAATTTCTTGGCTATTTGCTTCTGGCGTCTTCGTCTGTGCAATACAAACGCTCAGAGCCAACTTTAAACTCAGTCCGTTAAACAGCCATGCTCCTTTCCAAGAATCTCAGAAAGAGCCTTGTCTGCCGGCTTCCCTTGTTAAGTGGGGAGTTGGTTTTTATCGCTAATGTCGACTGAGGACTTTTCTCTCCAGCCTGCTCTTGTCTGTGTGCTCTGTCCTCCACACAGAGGAAAGCAAGCAGTGTTCTGATCTCTGTGGTGGAAGAAACACTTCCTTGCTGGAGACAAATGAAAACAGATCTCCCATGGAGGGGTCCCTGTCAGTTCCTGTGCAGCAACATTAAACATGGCCCTGAGGACAGGAACTTGGGCCATTCATGCTTAACTACTTCTTACTCCAAATCCTGTGGGACACAGAGCTGCCGCAGGGGGCATAGTGTCGGGGAGAGGTGGTGACAGCAAGAAGACTGTGCAGGAACTTCAAGAACTACTTGCTTTTCTTGGATCCATCTCCTCCATATTTATAGAACAACTACTTTTTTTTTTTTTGCATGTAACTTGACTCACTTTTGCAGAGAATTAAAGATGAGTTTTTCATAAAACCTATGTTTATAAAGCTAAGAACAGAAAGTGGGAGGGGAAGCCTCAGTGTACGAATAACTTTGTATTGAATAGAAAAACCCAGACAAAGTCATCATTAAAGACGCAGTTGGTTCCAGCTGGGGTAGAAGGGAGTGAGCAAAGGCTTCCTGGAAGATCATGCCCTTGGTGGCATCTTCAAAGGTAAGAACTTGAGGATTTAATGATAGGGTGAGACGCTATCTGGCTTAGTGTTACAGTGTGATGCTTGCTAAGTAAGAGTCCATTTGCCTAGAGTAGCATTGCATGGAAAAAGATGACAGGAAACAGGTATGGAAAGGTAATTCCGAGTGATATCGTAAGGCCTTGAATACCTAGGGGTCCCCGCCCCCAGATGTGTTTATATTACAAGGCTTTCTTAACTTTGAGATGTGTCCACTGTAATCTCATAGCATGTTTCCCTAAGAATTATATTCCTATTCAAAGGCTTTGAACAACATGTCCCAGTTACCATTTCAGTAAGTAGTGTTGGTATTCCGTAGTTTTAGTTTTTACAATAAAAGTTATTATGTCTTTTAAGGATTAATAGCTACTGATCGAAGGTATATGGATAGGCGTATTATATCATGCCATCGACAGTGAATGACTCTTATAGACCAACTTTGTCTGGAGATGTAATGCTGAACAAGATGGAGAGTCCACATCAAAGCAGCATCCTGTAGACTGCTGCAAGTGGCAAGAGCAGAAAGCAGGCAAAGAAAAGATTGCAGTTCATCAGAATCATCTGTAGTAATCAGTTAAGCCTAGTGACATTCTTGTTATAATTACTCTAGCAATAGTGTGGGAAAATGGATGAACTGAGTTAAGCCCATTATAAGTTGCTGAGAGTAAATAGTACAGAACTTTAAAGAAGAAGGATATTGGTGAATTTAGAGTGATCTGATGAAGCACTGCCGAGTGTCATGATTTAAGGTCAGCTGAGACATATGGGCACATTCTTCATAAGAGGGAATTTTTGTTTCTTTCCTGTCTTCTATCAATTAAAAAAATCATTATATTTTTGTGCTCTTTATTTCCTCTATTAAACTCATAGAAGAAAAATGGGATTTTACATAAAAGTACCATTGAATAACATAATATTGAATATTTTAAACAATGGTTTGTTTTAGAGACAATGATGTGCACACACACACACACACACACACATTTGCTTGTTTGAATGTGTGCACATAAATTTAGGCTCATGTATGCATGCACAATGGTACACATGAGTGTGTATGTATGCCAACATGTATATGTGTGTGTTTATGTGTGTCCATTTGTGTGTCTAATATTTTGACTTTTGAGGAACATCTTGAGAAAATACTAAGTCAAAGTGCAGAGCTGTGCAGGCCAGTAGCACTCTGCTTCAAGGATGTCTCTCTCTTGTAACCTTTAGAGGATCCATAACAGATTTCTACCGTCAGTATGTAATGAGAAATACTTTGTGTTATTGTTTACTGAATGACCCATCTCCTTAAGACATTAAAATATCACACCACACACCAACCTACTCCTAGATCACCTAGAAGTCTGTTGTGCTCACCTACATACAAATATGAAATGATTTCATGAACTAAAACATTAATTCATCAGCCTGATTATCAATTTAAGGAACACAAAGCACTGGGTGCAGAAAAACATATATGGGCCTAAAACCTTTTGAGAGCATAATACCTTTTCTCAAATCTTAGCACTGTGTTAAAATTTGAATGGAAAGACAATCTGATCACACACACACACACACACACACACACACACACACACACACACACACACACAAACAGGAGTGCCAGCCCCAGAATAAGCTGGCTAACAAAGCTCCTAAGTAATAAAATGAATTGGCATGCTGGAAGGAGTTACTTAGTGCTGTTCATTTTAACACCTGAAAACTTCTGCCAAAGACAACAATATTAAATTCAGTAGAATTGATTTTAAGCTGTTGGGTCTGACAGGAATTAGCCGAAAGTGTTCATGGCTTTTTGAAGTTTTGTCTAGCACAAGATGTAAAACTATGTCCATCCTAAGAGGATGGGTTCCTTCCTTTTGACTGACAGGGGACTTGTTCCAAAGAATCTAGAAGTGGAATCCAGTAATTTTAATAAGATAATTAAAAGAGAGACTGCAGCATCCTGCAAAAAAGCCATACTGTTTATAATAGGCATATGATCAGTCCAGACACTCGTTTTTTTTCTCACTGTGCTTCTGGCTCTAACATTGTAATACAGAAAGTGAAAAGGCATACATATTCAAGGTCCTATGCTGAGATCAACATTTTGGCCTCAAGGCAATTCCTGCTCGCTTCCTGGTGGCTTCAGAAGCTGGCACTCCCAGGAAGACAACAGCACAGCACAGCACAGCCAACAATGATGCTTGTCTAACCTTGTGTGGTCCTGATACAACAGCCCTTGTCAAGGACAGGGATGCAAATCTGCGAGATAGATAGTCTAATGGGAGATCAGTGAAGCCTCTGGGAATCCTCACTGTCATCGTTAACTTAGGAAGATGGGAGTAGAGAATTAGATATGTAACTTGAAAGCTCTCTGATAATATCATGGCAAGAAGGCAAAAAGTCTGAACTCAAGATTAATATAAGGCAGCATCTAGAAGGTAGATTTGAGAAGGAAAACACAATGCAACCTCCGTTTGAGGATCAAGCATGGCTTCCTTGTTGGAAGGTAGTCCTGACCTTCGATGGCCTGAGTGTCTGCCTTTCTCAAAACTGCATGTTGAAAGCTAGGTTGTGGGTTGCTAGTGTTTTCCAGGTGAATTTACGTGAAGACTCTACCCTCATAAATGGTAGCTAGCTTTATAAAACAAATGTAGAACTTCTGCCCCTTTCCCTGTGAAGACATGAAAAGTCTCATCTCTGAAGCAGGAAAAAGAACCTCACAAGATAGTTTATTCACCCCTAGCAGCTACAGAGACTCAGATGTTTGGGGAGAGCCGTCCAAGTGAACTACAGTTCGAATCTTTAGCTATTTTGGATTTATACAGCTCTACTTTGAATTTTCCAAGGGAAGTAGACATGAAGAATTAATTAGAGCAAATAGTCTGGGAAGAGCTGGAGCCTGCTGCTCCACGTGCATTCTGCAGCATTTCGCAGTGAACATTCTCACGATGCTGTGTTAGCTTAAACTGACTGACCAAATGTTTCAGAGTTTTTATATGGAGAAGAAAATAAATCCGAGCTCTATGTAATAGGTCAAATGTCACACAGGGAAAATAATATTTGCCTTGGTTATTAATAATAACTGAGATTTAAAATTTTTCTCTCATGTACTCATGTCATACAGCACCATGCTAAAATATACACTTGTTTGTCTTTGGCGGTCTCAAAATTTTCCATTGAAAGTTAATAATAATCTTCCAAATTAAGTCTTTTAGGCTGCTGTGTCAAAAAACTGTTACTTCCTCTGATTTTGTAGCTGGAACACTATTTTCTTACCCTTCTAATACTGCTCAATTTCTGAGCAAATTTTATCGTGTTTAATCAATCCCTGTCAGCTAAGGAAGACTTCCTGCCTTTACTTTGGGGTAGTGTATTAAGTGGGAAGAATCTCCGGCCAGAGCACAGCAGTACTTTTTAAACTTGTAATTTTTTTTTTTATAGGTCCCAGGAAACCAGAATGATTCTTCATATACCAATGTTAATACTGGAGAACTTAAAAGGTTTATTATGGAAATAGTCACTTTTTGGAAAAAGATGGATGATGATTCCTTCTCATTAAATAAAGCTGATTTGTTAATAAGAGAACTCTAGGAATGCCCGCTCCTTATTCCCTATCCTTCTACCTGTTAATTGGTTGCCATTTAATAAAATGAGTTTGTAATTATAAATGGATTTGGCCCAATCCTTTTCCCTATTTTTTGATTAACCTTATTAACCTATAGAATAAACCATACTGAAGCACTCTTTTAATTGAAGGTTTCCTATCAATAAGAATTTGATAAAATTTATATCCTTGGTATTTAGGTTATACTTGATTTTATTTAAAAATAAGAAAATATATTAATCTTTAAAGTTACACAGGAACAAAACAAATTTTAATCAGACCTTGAAGCAAATAGAAAATAATATTGGCCATATCAAGAATAAAGCTATTGAAACAACAAAGAAACCTACTACCATGAATAGTTCAACAAATACAAGTTACTGATTACCTGTGCTGGTTAATCTTATTGCCAACTTAATAAGATCTATAGTCACCTGGGAAATGGGCCTCTGGGTATATCTATAAGGAATTATCTTGGTTAACTGAGATGAGGATTCCCTCCAAGGATGGATGGCACCATTACCAGGGCCTGGATCTTAGGTGCTATTGACAGGATGGAGTAAGCCAAGCATAATCTCTCTCTGCTTCCCAATTGTAGATGCACCATGCCCAGCTGCCTTGAGCCACTTCCACTGTGCTCCCCCACCATGGAGATTTTATTCTGGAATTGTGAACAAAACCAACCCCATTTCTTTGAGTTACTTTTATCAGAGCCATAAGAAAGGCAAACGAGACGATAGCATCCCTCATGATGAGAAAGAAGACTTGACATTTCTCCCAGTGCTCAGTTAGGATACAGAGAAGTGTAAACCTAAAAACTGCTTAATGGGCCAAGCAATTCGTCATAACTGTTCTAACCACTGAAGAGAGATTTACAGTTTCCTCCTTGGGGTGTAGAGTTAACTTCTAAACTGCCTGCAGATAAGAGTAGGGATTTGAACATCTGTTGTACTTCAGAGCTTGGCATGACTCATTTCTTAGGTGATGTGTTTGTTGTGCTTAAACACTGCTGTACTTAGCTATAGCATGAATAGTTTACTTCAGGAAGTCACTCTGTAAAGTATATAAAGGTGTGGGAATGGGTATTGGCCTGTGGTAGATCAAAAAATGTCTGTGGTAGTAAAGAATATTAAAGCCTCAACAGTACTAAAGAGAAAATTTTAGAAAAGTTGTGTCATAAAAATTTCCTCCCAAGAGAAATTGGATGAATTATATAGTCTTTCTACTCCCCCATGCTTACCAGCAGCTAGACAATAATCTCTAGCATCAAATAGCTCTTTCTTCACTCTGTTTTGTACTGCTGAGGTTCTGCAAACCTGGAGTTTTGCTTTGCCAGCAGGATATCTCTTGAACTTTATGAATAAAAGATGCTGGGAGGAGATAGCAAGGCTTGAGAAAAGATGTGATCCTTCTCACGGTGTTCGCATGTTTCCAGTCCCTGGTCTTGTTATGTCGTCCAAGATTGGCAATACTTGGCGGTACTACGAGAAGCAGCCCTGAGGCTTTTCAGAGTTACCTCAAGCACATGAAATGACAGGATTCCTCAGCAGTGAGAGTTATGAGCTTTTCTACCTCTGTCTCCAAGCAGAGACAGCAGCAGCAGCAGCCAGGCATCAGACACTGTTGGAGATCTATATCTAAGTGACAGGGGCTTCTTTTTCTAGATGGCATGCCTATTTTCTGTACTAGTTGCTTCTCTGTCTCTGTGATGAAACATTCACACTAAAGGCAACTTGGGGGATGAAAGGGTTACTTTGCCTTACAACTTTAGGTCACAATCCATCACTGTGTCAAGTCAGGGCAGAAACTCAAGCAATGAACTAAAGCAGAAATCACAGAAGAGTGGTACTTACTGGATGGCTCTCTGGATCTCTCAAGTTAGCTTTTATATATAACCCAGATCCACCTACCAAAGTCAGGGCACCACCCACAGCACGATGCACCCTCCCATATAAATCATAACTCATGAAAATTTCTTAATGCATGGCCACAGACAAACCTAATATTTTAAGTGGTATTTAATAACTCTTTGAAATATTCATACATTGTATTTTGAACATATTTGTTACCTATTGCAACTCTTTCCATAAACACCACCTACTCTACATATTCGTCCATTCCCCTCTATTTTTGATATGTTCCTATTGCTTTGAAGGCACATCATGACCAAGGAAATCTATAGAAGACAGAGATAATTGAGGAATTGCTGTTTCAGAGGGTGTTTCTTTGACCATCATAGTGGGAAGAATGGCATCAAGCAGGCATTCTTGGTGCTAAAACAATGGCATAGAGCTTACTTCTTTAGACACAGCCAGTAGAGGCAGAGAGGGAGAGAACAAAATGAGAATGGCATGACATTGAGTTTTGAAGTCTCACAGCCCATATCCAGGTGATACACTTCTTAAACAAGGACAAACTTTCTTATCCTTCCCAGAGAATTCCACCAACTGTAAACTATGCGTTCAAACATTTATTCAGGTCATTTCAGTTTAAGCCAGTATTCCACCCAACACTGAGATTTTATTTCCTATTTTTCCTGTTTAAGCTTGACAAATACTGAATAGCTGCTGCCTCTTCTCAAGTGCCTCCAGGCTTAGCAAGTTGACAATAAACTAACTAGCCCACTTTAACACACTGGAAATATGGAAATAATTCCTAGATCCTTAAATGTCTAATTGAAGAATAGGTAAGGGTTTTTTGTTGTTGTTTTTGCTTTGTTTTTTGTGTGTGTGTGTGTGTGTTTGTTTTTTGCATTTTCATTTCAAATATCTAAGATTTTGTTTTTGTTTTTTTTGTTTTGTTTTGTTTTGATTTTGTTTTTTTTTTGTTTTTTGTTTTTTTTTTTGAAACAGGGTTTGTCTGTGTAGCCCTGGCTGTCCTGGAGCTCACTCTGTAGACCAGGCTGGCCTCGAACTCAGAAATCCACCTGCCTCTGCCTCTCAAATGCTGGGATTAAAGGCGTGTGCCACCACTGCCCGGCTCAAATATCTAAGATTTTTAATGTATTTTCCTTATCAGTGTAAGTGCTGTGATTTCCATTCTGTGGGCAGAACTTAATGATTTGAGATACATTGTTGATAAACAGAGTATGTCTTTTACATCTTGATTTAAGAGTAAAAATTGAAAACTATGACAAAAAGGTAATATGTTTGAGGAAAAACAAATACAATTATATAATTTCTTCAAAAACCATGCTAATGCAAGCATCCAACTGTATATATTTTAATATAATTACAGAAGCAGATTATATTCATTGTTGAATGTGAGCATGTGTGTATCTGTGTGCATTTATGCACACATAATGATTTGGAAGGCATTATGAGTTGCGTTTCATTTTTCAAGAATTTAGATATTTGGGGGATAAGGCTAAGTATCTCAAAGAAAGACCATTCATATTAAGCTGGTTAGGAAGGGATCATACTAGTACAAAGGCATTATAAAGAATATGGACATCATAAATTTAATAAGCTAAGTTATGGTAATTGAGAAGAAAGGTGGCTCTCTGGTTCAACATGGTTGTCAGACTTATAAATGGGGCAAATTGGGATATAGGCATGAGCACAAGAGAACACCATGTCTCCTTGAAGGGAAGAGATGAAAACCATCAATCTGTGAGGCACAGAACATTTACAATCACTGGGAAATGACCAGGCTAAGGGAAAGGTGTGGAACAGATGCTTTTCTACTCAACCTTGCCAACATCTAGCCCTTTAAGCTGACAGGATACACTTCTACCCTTAAACTTACCCAATTCATGGTACTGGATGTGAGAACCTTGGAAAACTCAAATATGTTATTATACATAAACAACACACACATATGTTCTACTGGAAATTAATATGCTTCAAAGTTTATAGACAAGCTAACAGGGAAGTATCTGATTTGGACACACACACACATGAACAAGGATTCAATTTCACTATATCTAGGTTAAAAGACTGTGCTTAAAATAAAACCACCATGAATCATATCATACTCATTATTTTCTGATTATGCAACTTGTGTGTGTGTGTGTGTGTGTGTGTGTGTGCGCGCATGTCTCTGTGTGCTATGCATATCTCCATATAGTGGAGATTGGACAGTATGAAGTGGCTTAAAGAAAGAGTGCTATATACTTTCTTCTAGTAGAGAGATTAAATTTACTCCGATCCAGTCTTAGATGTAATTCTGAGACAGTTATTTTTTTATGACTTCATAAAGCTGTGAACTACTGTCCCATCCCAGATGGAAGTGACATTTATAACTATGGCCTCATTAACACCTTCCCATTTAGGTTCACAATCCAAACGGAGTGAGAAATTTTCCTAAAAAGCATGAAAATAGTTAGATTCAGATCATTAAAAAAAGAACATATTCAGATGGGAAAAGCACTTATTGATGTTATTAAATCTTCAACCATGGAAGGGGGGGTCCCTGAAGCTCTGAGCACCAGTCAAGAGGTAACATTGATTTCTTGCTAGCTCTCACATGTTTATCACTGCACACATGGGAAACATCATTAATATGATGTCTTGAACTTTAAATAAGTGGCTACAGAATTATTTTACATTTTCTATGATTTTCCTCTTCATCTTAAATGTTGTTGAAATGCCAAAAACTTTCAAGAGCAATGTGTCTTACTGCAGGAAAAGAACGAAAGTGTATAACCCTGTAAATCTTTGTTGATCATACTTTGCTAAGAATTATGAAAAGTCTCTTAGAATTTTCTTTTTAAAACCTGAGGGAGAAACACAATAAAACCTAACTAACATGAAAGAAAACTAAAGCAGGATTGGCATCAGTAAACACAGTTATCTTATTAAACACTATCATTTGCACAATTATAGTTTTCTTTAGAAATTAGCAATCTGGAAGAGGAATGAGGTTATAAACTCTCAGAGCTTGCCCCTAATAGCATAACTCCTCGACCGAGGCCCAGATGCTCACAGTTAACAACTGGGGACCAAGTATTCAAATACAAGTTCCTATGGGAGACAAACCACCACAGCAAGGGGAAGAGAAATATTTTATCACCACAGTTTCCTTGTTTGTAACATGGAAAGGTGGGTGAAATAAAGTGAACCTCATGACCACATCCAGACGTAGAATTTAAGAACAAATGTTATCTCATTGCAATAGATTTGATACCTTGACATAAATAAGACTCACGTTTACTAGAGGGTGCAGATATTATCCATTTTGAGTGTAGAAAAAAAAGGAGGAAAAGAGAAGGAGAAATGTAGGAGAAACAGCAGAGCCTCCTCTGCATAAACCCTGTGGGGCTGTGCAGCCACAGAAGCAGGCTGTGCACAGGTCCTGCAGTAGGACCTAATTGAGGACTGCCTGAGAGACCAAGGATTGATGATGCGGACATTGCCAGCCAATTGGGAACTGCTGTTTAGAAGAGATGCTTTCTTGGGAACAATAGAGCACAGGTGGAGAGTATTAAAGGAGCTCACAACAGCATTCAGATGAGCTTACTCAGGCATTTCTAACCTGCGCTTGCCTCTGTCATTGTTTCTGTGCTACCTCTCCTTCAACCTCCCAAGGGCAGGTAGTTACTGGGGGTTCAGGGCACAGGTAACAAAGAAGGTGGTGGTGGTGGAGGAGGAGGAGGAGGAGGAGGAGGAGGAGGAGGAGGAGGAGGAGGAGGAGGAGGGGGCAGGGGGAGGGGGCAGGGGGAGAGGGAAAAGGGAGAGGGAGTGGGAGTGGGAGAGGGAGAGGGAGAAGAGGGAGAGGGAGAAGAGGGAGAGGGGAAGAGGGAGAGGAAGAGGAAGAGAGGAAGAGGAAGAGGAGAGACAGTGATGGAGATGGAGAAAAAGATGAAGGAATCTTTGAGATATATATTAATAGAATTCAGGACAAAACACTAATGAAATTTTCAAGATTTGCCTTCTTAGTACATCCTATGTAGAGAAAAATGGCTGGATATAAGTTCAAGGGACATTTTTCAAAGAAAATCGTGTGTATGCTGGGGCAACCACAGTGAAATGTCTGTTCAAATGGGTATCTTCTAGTCAAGTTTCCTGTGTCTACAGTGTTGACCAATGCAAGAAGACTTAGCTGGGGGGCGGGGTGCCCAGGCTTCTTGGATGAGCATTCTGTGATTAATCATGTGAGTTGTTTACAGTGTAAGTTCCTACACCAATCTGTAAATTACCTGGTTTCCATGATCTCAACTTTGTCTTTATTTAAAAGTTCCACATTTCTCTGAGGCTTTCATTAACTTTTACTGTCTTTCAAGATATAAAACATATTCTCATGTTAATGAAAATAATTATTTTTCAGTTGTAAGGATAGTGTACATAGCTGACGAAATCAAGTGTGTGTGTGTGTGTGTGTGTGTGTGTGTATTAGAAATACATATATGCATGTCTGTCAATAAAGTATGCATGCAAAATGTTCCCCAAAAGCATAGATGTTTGAACATATAGTCCTCAGCTTGTGGTACTTTTTGGGGATTTACAGATCACTGAACTATGGCCTTGAGGGTTATAGCCAAGTTTTTCTGACCTTATTCTGATTTAATCCTTCTGTTATCGTGAGTTGCCTGGTATAAGGAGTAATTTCCAGCCAAGCTTCATGTCTTTATGATAATTTTAATTAAGAACTTTTCGGTTATAATTCCAAACATTTTGAGATATTTCTTTCATATATCTTTTACATATAATTTATAAATATATATGCATAGTTTTTTGACAACATGTAGAATTTTTAATGACAATTTAATTAACAGATGGAATTTGTGATTGGTTAATTGTAAAATACTAGATTGTAATTAACCTATACTTTTGGTTTTCTACATAAGCAATGGAATTTATTGCCAGCCAAGTAATCTTTCCTATTATTGTTTCTTTTATTCCATTTCTATTTTGTTTTATGTTGCTGAATATTGAATTCCTGTCCTTATGCATAGCTTCTTTACTTTAATCAAATTGAACTAAGTAGATTTTTTAGTTTATATAATTGAAATTATATAAACACATTTTGAAGAACTGTTTTGTATGGCTTTAAATTGTCTTCACAGTAATATTGGTGTTACAGCTATGTCTCCATTTTTAAGAGAATGTTTTAGCAAGTCTAATTTAATTGTAGATGTAAGTGAGTGCTTGTTTCACAGACTTTATATCTACAACTCCTGAGTTGGGTAGTGTCTTAGTCAGGACTTCTATTCCTGAACAAACATCATGACCAAGAAGCAAGTTGGGGAGAAAAGGGTTTATTCAGCTTATACTTCCACATTGCTGTTCATTACCAAAGGAATTCAGGACTGGAACTCAAGCAGGTCAGGAAGCAGGAACTGATGCAGAGGCCATGGAGAGATGTTACTTACTGTCTTACTTCCCCTGGCTTGCTCAGCTTGCTTTCTTATAGAACCAAAGACTACCAGCCCAGGAATGGTCCCACCCACAAGGGACCCTTGATCACTAATTGAGAAAATGCCCCACAGCTGTATCTCATGGAGGCATTTCCCCAACTGAAGCTCCTTTCTCTGTGATAACTCCAGCTTGTGTCAAGTTGACACAAAATTAGCCAGTATGATTGACCCCTTGTCAACTTGACACACAAACACATCACTAGTAAGCCTCAACCCTTAGTTCTTATTCATCCCCAAGATCTTAAATAACTTTAAACGTCCCACAGTCTTTACATATTAAAAGTTCAATCCCTTTAAAATATCCAGTATCTTTTAAAATTCAAAGTACTTTAAAATTCAAAATCTCTTAACTGTGGGCTTCACTAAAAAACTTCCTTCAAGAGGGAAAAATATCAGGGCACAGTCACAATCAAGAGCAAAAATCAATCTCCAACCATCCAATGTCTGGGCTCCTCCAAGGGCTTGGGTCACTTCTCCAGCCATGCCCTTTGTAGCACACACTTTGTCTTCTAGGCTCCAGCTTCCTCTACTCCACTGCTGCTGCTGTTCTTGGTGGTCATCTCATGGTATTGGCATCTCCAAAACACTGCTGTCTTCCACTGTAACTAGGCTTCACCAACAGCCTCTGATAGGCTCTCTTCATGCTGCCAAGCCTCAAATCCTTTGCATGACCCCTTCAGTCCTGGGCCTTCAATTGCAACTGAGGCTGCACCTTCACCAATGGCCTTTCATGGCCTCTCACAGTGCTGAGCCTCAGCTGCTCTGCATGACCCCTTCATGCCTCAAAACCAGTACCACCCGGGTGACTCTTACATATTACCAAGTCCAGATGCAGCAGGAGGTACAACCTTAGCTATCTCTGGAACACAGCCTCTGTGCTCTCAGAAAACACATCCCAGAAGATGTCACCTCAATGATGCTGGTCTCTTCTTAATCACTGCTAATTTCTTAGCTCCAGCTCACCAGCACCAATAGTCCCAGTAATGTAAAGGTTTCACTTTAGTGGTTCTGGTATCTTGTTAATCACAGCTGATTCTTCAGTCCCAGCTAACCAGAACCACAGAATCTTCACAATCCAAAATAGCAATGGCCCTGAAAAGAGTCTTTAATCTTCCCTCTGAAATTTCACAAGCCAGGCCTCCATTTTCTGCACTATTCTCAACATTACCTTCCAAACTCCTACACAACATCTGACAGAGCTCCTAACACCGAATGGATCTTCTAGCCCAAAGTTCCAAAGTCCTTCCACAGTCCTCCCCAAAACATGGTCAGGTTGTCACAGGAATACCCCACTATGCTGGTACCAATTTGTCTTAGTCAGGGTTTCTATTCCTGAACAAATATCATGATCAAGAAGCAAGTTGGGGAGGAAAGGGTTTATTCAGTTTACACTTCCATACTGCTGTTCATCACCAAGGAAGTCAGGAATGGAACTCAAGCAGGTCAGAAAGCAGGAGCTGATGCAGAAGCCATGGAGAGATGTTCCTTACTGGCTTACTTCCCCCCATGTCTTGCTCAGCTTGCTCTCTTATAAAACCCAAGACTATCAGCCCAGGGATGGTCCCACCCACAAGGGACCCTTGATCACTAATTGAGAAAATGCCCCACAGCTAGATCTCATGGACGCATTTCCCCAACTGAAGCTCCTTTGTCTGTGATAACTCCAGCTTGTGTCAATTGACACAAAATTAGCCAGTACAGGTAGCTCATCTTGAAATATCAAAATGATAAGCCATTTTGATCCATGTTGATGAAAACACTGGTTCTGAGGTACAGCAGTGTGTTTATGAATGTATGCATGCAATACTGTACTAGGCTTAGCATTCTGAGATGTTTTTTATTTTGTCCTTTAAAAGTAGTTTGAACCAACTTGTTTGTTCCACTAGAAGGACTTGATGAAAATCATGATGACTTGAATTTGATCCTTTGAATTCATAATAGAAGATATATGCCTCCTGAAACTTGAACTCTGATCTCAGCATTCAGTGTACAAAATGTGTGCCTGCCCTCAGAGATCCCCACATAAAACACACACACACACACACACCACATACCACTTTATATAATATTTTTAATAAAAATATTTCACCAATTTTTATTCACTACTGCAGCTATCTATTTTGTTCCTAATTTCATTTTTCCTATCATATATATACATACATATGTATATATTGTGTATACATATATATATATACTAACAATAATATGGTTATATCATAAATTAAAATACTTAATTGAGGGAAATATAAAGTCATCAAAAATCATCAATTATAGAGTGAAAAAGCTATTAATTAACAGCAATTTCTGTAAATTTATTTTAATCCATATGGTCTTCATTATAACTAGTATTTATATTTAACACAGTAATAATCTTCCAGATCCATGTCCTTAGATTTAAATATTCAATAATGTTGTCTCTTATCAATATTCTCAGACCCTCCATTTATAATCTGTTCTGCTACATCTAAAATGCATCGCTTCTTGTTTTTTGCAGCTCTGATTCTGTTTGTTTGTTTATTGTTTTGGTTAGCATCTTTATCATTCTGACATTCTTTAAATGCAACATCAGTAGACATAATAATCTAGGGAAAGCTTCTTTCACTAGACCAATCAACCAGAGTTGTTTACTTTAGTGTTTTCCTCTGTCTTTCTTTTAAGTTCTCTGTTATGTTGGTTTATATATGGTTTAAATATGTTGGAAATAGTTATGGGATTCTCTTTTGTTCAGTCAGAAAAGATATTTGGGGCTTTGGCATCAGACAACGGTTTCTTTTAATCATTATTGTAATCCTCTCTCTCTTTAAGTGGCATTCCTTTCTTTCACATTTTATGAAAATCTTTCTTTTGAAATTTCCTGGGACCTATCATGACTGCCCTCTGAAAGACTCAACAAGCAGCTAAAAGAGTCAGATGTAGATATTTGCACCCAACCAATGGACAGAAGTTGCTGACCCCTGTGGTTGAATTAGGGAAGGGCTGGAAGAAGCTGAGGAGGAGGGTGGCCCTATATGAGGAGCAGCAGTCTCAATTAACCTGGACTCCTGAGATCTCTCAAATATTGAACCACCAAACAGACAGCATACACCAGCTGATATGAGGCCCCCAACACATATACAGTAGAGGACAGCTGGGTATGGGTTTAGTCAGAGAAGATGCACTTAACCCTCAAGAGACTGGAGGCCCCAGGGAGTTTAGAGTTCTGTTTGGGTGGGGGGGTGGGGATATCTTCATGGAGACAGGAGAGCAGGGAGGAGGTATGGAATGTGGAAGAGTCAGAGGGTGGATGGATGGGGGGAGTAAAACCTGGAGTGTAAATAAATAAAGAAATAAATAAAAGATTTTAAAACAAAACAAAATATTTTTAACTCTGAGAAACGTTTTGACATAAGCAACTTAAAAGTTTTCTTTTGCAGAAGGTTTTTGACTATGGTCACTTTGCTTCATGTCTGAGCTGTCGTGAAGTTGAGCATCTTAGCCCAGAGGGAGTGGTGGAGGATAGCACGGAGCAGAGATGCTCACCTGATGGTGGACAGGAAACAGACAGGAAGGAAATGATGCACAGCACATTGTTTAACACCGGACCGCAGTGAACTCAAACCTTCACATGGAGGCCTCTGCATCCTTCAAAATGCCTCTTGGCTCATGCAGCTACTTCATATTGTTACACACACACACACACACACACACACACACACACACACTCCATTTCTTTATCTTTTAAACTGTTTATTGTGCTGTTTGATCTACCATCTGGCTTCTCTTTTTTTTCTGAGCTTTCATTTCTAGAAATTCTACCTGCTCCCTTTTGAATCAATCTCTGTCTCTGTCTCTGTCTCTCTGTCTCTCTCTCTCTCCGATGTATGTGTGCTGCATGCATCTGTATGTGTGCATGTGGGTGTGTACATACTATCATATGTCCCTATGCACCAGATGCACCAGGTGTATTCCCCCATCATTCCCTACTGTGCTCAGTGGAGACAAAGCTTCTCTCTGAACCTGGAGCTTGCTCTTTATTTATTAGCATGAATGATCATCAAATTCTAGCAATCCTCCTATCTCTGTTACTTGCTTCTCAACATTGAGGTAATAGGTATACATGATTATTTCAAGTGTGTTTGAGATCTGCACTTATGAACCCATACTTAAAGAGCAAAATCTTCATCTGCTGAGCCAAATCTCGAGCCCTTACTCTTTTTCTTTAATAAATAATAACTTATCTTTATGGATTTACATAGGTAATTATATATCTTACATCTAGCATTGTGGATATCATCAGTTCTCATTATGTAGCACATTCAGTAATTGAACTTGTAACCATTTTGTCTCTGTCTCCAGAGTGCTGTGATGGTTGATGATAGAATTCTGCCTTGGGTATTACTTCATTATCTTCTCTACTTTATGTGAACCCCGCTTTATTCTATATCTTGTCATTGAGACTTCTAATTCATGTGGTGTGAGTGTTTTTCTGTATATTCTACACTGATATTCACTGCTAAAATCGTATCAAGAATGTGGTAGCTTTGGGGAAGAAAATTTAATTAAATACAAAAGTTTGCAATTTGTTTTTGCATGTTACATGTTCACAGCATGACAAAAATAATCGCATTGCCACCGATGCCTTGACAAATATAACTCATTTCATAAACTTGTTTCCAGGATCTGGGACTCAATCATGGCGTCCCAACAAGATATCAATAAAAATTGTCTATTTTCAACTCTGGAAAATACTTGTTTTATAGTACCAAAGGGAAAATATAGTAATGTGAATTGCAAAAATGCTGCCCTCTTCTGAGTGACATCATCTGAGATGACCAGCTCCGCCTAAGGGCTGGCTTGTAACAACTGAAGGCCTGTGAATCCTACAGTGTTCTCATCTATACTTTCCCTCTCCCTTCCCAACTTTACCATTGACCTCTTTTCCCTGATTTGGAAGGGCAATAGCAGCTGGCAACAACAAACACATTCATAATTTCTTTTGTGCCTACAAATTAGGAAAAAATTCTCAGGTTTTAATTAATTATCTAGCTCACTGATTTTCCACTAGGACTTCTGAACATGATTCAGCAGGTAGACTGTTGACTGTAATCATGACTGATAGTTGAGTATTATATTAATGTCACGATCAGCCTTCTTGGTCCCAGAGATGTAGGGAGAAGAGTGATCTTTCCTTGGTCTAAGGTTAAGGCAAAGATATTGAGGGCATGTTGTCAAATTTTGGGCAGAATATTTTTCCTTTTGAGAAATCACTTAACCTCTGCTTTGGTTTATCTAGCTGTAAAGTGGGGCGTCGCAGAGGTTATACAATTAATATTTCTAAGTACTCTTTCAATGAGAAATGTTCTGCAGGTGTTAATTATCTTGTCATGCTATTATTAACAGTAATTTCAGTAATAAATTTGGAAATAGACCATCATGATAATTTTTTCCTTTTGCAATATAGCTGATTATTTTTACAAATTAGCACACATGTTGATATAATATAAATTTCAAAGTTTATAAAACATTCCCCCTATGTTCACCAAGGTAGTCACTTTACAGTTTTACATTATACTAAATGGAAGAAAATTAAGACATATAAGACAGCATGCAGACCAGTGGTTGTGGCCTGTGGCTCATATTTTTACTCTTTCAAGTGAGAATGTGTGTTAATGGTTGAATATTACTGTTCTGTAGTAAACAGATTGGCTATCCTCAGTCATTCTCACAGACTTTGATTTCTTCTCTCAATTAAAATGCTCAGAGGAGTCTTATAAAGTCATCTTGAGGTAACATTTCCAGATTGTGATGGCAGAGGAGAAAATATGTGTGAAGAATGTACCTAAAGCAACTTGAACAAGTTTTGTTGTCTTTCCATTCAGGATGCTGTATTTTTCACTTTTCTCATTGTGGTGAACAAATACATGACAAGAAGCAACTTAAGAAGGACTGGTTTTTCTTCCTATGAGTTTGAAAATCTCTTCATCTCCTTCAGCCCTTCCTCTAACTCCTCCACTGGGGGTCCCTATGCTCAGCCCAATGGTTGGATGAAAGCATCCACATCTGTATTGGTCAGGCTCTGGCAGATCCTGTCAGGAGACCGTTATATCAGGCTCCTGTCAGCAAGCACTTTTTTGCATCAGCAATAGTGTCTAGGTTTGGTGGCTGCATATGAGACTGATCCTCAGGTGGGGCAGTCTCTGAATGGCCTTTCCTTCAGTCTCTGCTCCACATTTTGTCCCTGTATTTACTTTAGACCAGAGCAGTTCTAAGATGGTTGGGTGGCCTCATTCCTCAACCAGGGGCTGTGCCTAACCTCTGGATCTCTACAGGTTCTCTCTCCCCAACCCCCAGAGCTCCCAAGGACTAAATCACCAACCAAAGAGTACATATGGAGAGACCCATGGCTTTAGCTGCATATGGAGCAGAGGATGGCCTTGTCTGGCATCAATAGAGGGGAGGCCCTTGGTCCTGTGAAGGCCCAATACCCCAGCGTAGGGGAATGTAGGGTGGCAAGGCGGCAGTGGGTGGGTGGGGGAGCACCCTCATAAAAGCAGGGGGAGGAGGGATGGGATAGAGGGTTTGAGGAGGGGAAACTGGGAAGAGAGATAACATTTGAAATGCAAATAAATAAAATAACCAGTATTTTTTTTTTTTCAAAACTAGGAAAGAAGAAGGAATGAGTTTACTGTGGATTATAATTTAAGGAGTGATATAATGCATCATGGTGGGGCAAGCAGAATGGCAGGGAAGACATGATGCCAAGAGCATGAGATAGTTGGTTATACAACTGCATCTGCAATTAGAAGCTGATGCTGACCAGGACCAGAATCAACTCACCTCAAATGCTGACGATCTCTGTTTATTATTCTCCTTCATCCTGATGATTGGGACTTTGCCTCTCAGGATTATCCCTCTTTCCCTTTCGGTCACTCTTTATGACATTAGTTATTTAACTGGATTCTGTTTATTCACCTTTACCTTTCTCTGTGAATCCCAGCCACTATCTTCATTTCCAGAAACCCCACAGAGCCGTATGTCCCTTTTGGGTCTGAAGAGCTTTACTGACTATCCAACAGAAGCTTGGACATCAGAGATGAACAGTAAGGTAAGAAGTCAGAGAAGTAAAAGGACAAAGAGTTGAATTGCAGGTCTTTATTCTAGTGTAGTGCTTTTCAATGTTCCTGATGCTGTGACCCGTTAATAAAGTTCCTCATGTTGTGCTGACCACAACCATAAAATGATTTCGTTGCTACTTTATAATTGTAAGTTTTCCTAATGTTATGAATTATAATGGAAATATTTGTGTTTTCCAATGGTCTTAGGAAACCCCTGTAAAAGGGTCATTTGATCCTCAAAGGGGTCAAGTCCCACAGGTTGAGAATTGTGGTTTTAGTTGGAAGGCCAATGTATAGCTGTGAATATGGCTCAAGTGGCCATCAGAGGGTGGGATTTATTATGTATGTATGGCCTGGACTTTGGATTGGACTTTGGATATTGATTATGATGGTAAATCAGAGCCTCTCTGTTCCAAGTACGTAGATTCCAGGTTTGTGTGTATACTTCAGATCTAGCTTCACAGACCAGGGCCCATGGTCATTAACATATCATTAACATATCATTAACAAATGACGTGGAAATTGTGCTAAAGAGAAAGCAAAAAATAATGAAGACTGTGATATGCCAAAAGAATAATCCTATAGAAAATTATCAGCTACTGTGTGGTGCCTGCTGAGTGTCGAAAAGAAAATGTTCATATGTATACACACACACACACACAGCTTTCTGATTTTTCAACAGCAGAGTAAAAATACAATTTTATATGTCCTCTGCACATTTAAGATAATTAGGATGAACTTTTTTTCTAATGGTATATCTCTTTTTTATAATAAAATTGTGGTATAGTAAAATTTTACTAAATTTCAAAGACTGCTGTTTTTCAAGACTTCAGCTAGACATAGGATTATCTGTTTCAATTATAGATGTTAAAATTCAATTATATAGATTTTTCAACAGCCAAAACATTCAAACATGCAATTTACAAATATTATACAATAGCATTATGTTTTATTGCCAGTTTTTTTTTATCCAATAATGGGATAATATTTGAAGAGAATTAACCTGAACTATTTGGCATTCTAAATCATTTTCTCCTATAGTCTTCTTTTAAGGGCAAGCCAAGAGGCTTAACTCTGAGAGACATGGATATATCCACTAGAGCAATAAAATATTCAGAAGATTTTGACTGTCAAATTAGTCATTAAAATCACTAAGAATTTCTGAGTCTTTTGTGAGGCAATATTTTGGAAAGCATAGCATTAGGGAGAGAGGATTTTCTAAATTCCTTAAGCTCCATTAACATCAAGAGCCTGTTCTAATGGAGTCAAGCTTGAGCAACCAGTTTTATTCTAAGGCAGGTGGGACGGGACGCTGTAGAGATACATGATGGAATTCTATTTGCCAAAGTGAGATATCGAAGCCTAACAAGCTGAAAGGAACACAGATTCTGGCAGAGAAAATTACAGTGGAAGAAAACAGTGAACAGCTTATCATTTTCCCAAGGAGGCAATCGACAGGATGGTATGTGCAGAAATTGGGCAAAATGACGGGGGCTGCAAAAGACCCAGTGGTCTGAATATTTGTTACCCACACCCATGTTAGAGGCTGTGATGGTTAATGCTCATGGTAAACTTGATTGGGTTCATATTCACATAAGGGATGTACCTGAGCCTGTGTTTGAGCGTTCAAACAGTTCTAACTGTTCCAAAGAACCCTTTGTACCATGGACTGAGGGCCTAGACTGCATGAAAAGGGAAATGGAGAAAGCCAGATGAACACTAAGATTGAACTTCGTTCCTGATCGTTCAGGTGTTAGACAGCAATTTTGCTCTCCTGCTGGTACACCCACAAGCTGTTTCTGCGTTTGAGCCTTCCCTATCATAGTGAGCTATTTCTCTGGACTGAGGAGCCAATATCCTTTCTCTTTTAAGTTGTTTCTATCTGATGTTTTCTTATAGCCACAAAGAGGCCACAAGCCCTTTGAACTTTTAATTTTATTTCTATTTTGTGTGTATGGGTATGTTGCCTCTATGTATGCTTTTGTGCCACCTGTGTACAGTACCCGAAATTGCCAGAAGAGAGGAACAGAGTCGCTGAAACTGGTGCTGGGAATTGAAGCCAAGTCCTCCGGAAGATTAGTGATTCCTCTTATGTGCTGAGTCATCTCTCCAGCCCTGAAAAAGTATATTTTTAAAAGATCTGCCCATCCATTTCTTTAGAGGGTCTCCTCACCTCCCACCCCCAAAGATACATATTTCCATTCATTGTGCCGGGTCTCAGGGCTTGCCCCTTTTCCTACCCCTGCCCATACCTAATCATGTTCCCCCTTTTAAAGGAAATTATTAAGTCATTCTGCAGCCTGAGCCGTCATGATAAGTCTTCTTTGCTATTTTCACCTAAGAAGCCTGGTATTAATTCCTCACAAAAGACCATGCAGAAACAAATGCTAAACTGCTAAACTTTTGCCTGATGTTCCACAGAAAATAGGCGACTGTCTGGGGTTCTCCCGCTTCAATGCTGGTGATACTTGCTAGGAAGACAGGTTAACCACACCCAGCGTTTGTCCTGGCAAGTCAACCGCAGGTAGCTGTCACATGGACAAACATTGTACATTCTTATAATGATGTGTTTGCTTATTTAAAAACAACAATAACAACAACAACCAAAAATCCCTCTGGACACTCACTCAGCTCAGGATACAAAGAGAATGCACACCAGTGACTTTCCTACAATCAGAATTCTGGGATTATGATTCTGTTTGATGACGTGCTGTACACACCTCTAAACTCTGAGAACCAATGAGTGAAGGAGAGCATTCCTGGCTCCTGGAGGTTGAGGATACTGTGTGTGTTCTCACTTAGTAGATAACAGAAAAGAAGTCAGGCATGTTTCAGAATAAAACAGGATGCCAGAGTGCCCTTCTGTTAGCTTCATAGGCAGCAAATGAGTTGCATTGTAGCTATGAGAAATATCTCCTCATCTATGTAACCATATTGCAAATCTGTGTGAAGATGATCACAAACTATAGAGCCAAGGAAACCTAAGCAATTGAGGGGAAGAAAAAGTTACTGAACAAAATCTGTGAACAAAGGCAATATTCAAATGACATATTTCCCTAACAGGTATCTATTTGGTTCTCTTCTTCTAATTTAGTCTTTGCATGGGGCTCTTGGAAAGCTGATAGGAAACTGAAAGCACATTCTACCTTATTCTGCATAAATTGTAACACTTGAATGACAAAATCCCATGGGCTCACATAGTATTGGTCTCAGATCCCACGTATGTGAAGCTTACATTTGGACCCCATTTGCTGCTGCTTTGCAGGTAACCTGAGAAAGAACTGAGGAGTGGATTGGTTTTTTTTTGTTTTTTTTTTTTTTAAGATGACGCATTTTCTCCTGATGATGCTGCATGAGCACGTAGGAAGCCAACTGCCACAGGACCAAAAGATCATGAAGCATCCCATTTATAGCATCATATCTCAGCACTTACATCATCATATCTCAGCACTTTGCGTCATTGTTTTCCAAGAAATCTTTCCAAAGGGAATGGAATAATACTTGAGTATCAAGTAAGAAAAATCTGTGAAATGATAGATACAATTCATGATAGCAAGAAGTTTCTGTGTAGATCAAAGAGGCACTGAACCGTCTAAGTGGACACAGGGAGGTTGTTAATGTCTGGAGAAGAGCAACATAGCAGTGAAGAGATACAAACCCCTTTCCTTGTCTTTAGTTCCCACAGAAGCATTTAATTCTGACTGAAGCATTGAATCAGCTCTTGGTTCAGGGAATATGGTCTTTCACACCAAGGGAGACATGAGGGTGGTGAGTTCCATCTATGGTGATGGGAATTCCTGGCAAGTCTTGTTCCTCACATTCTTTTTTTTTTTTTAAGATAATTTCTTTATTTACATTTTAAATGTTATCCCCTTTCCTAGTTTACCCTCTGAGAATCCCCTATTGCCCCCCCACCCCCCCACGCTCCCCAACACACCCCCTCCTGCTTCCTGGTCCTGGCATTCCTCTATACTGGGACATAGAACCTTCACAGGACCAAGGGCCTTTCCTTCCATTGATGACTGACTAGGCCATCCTCTGCTATCTATACAGCTAGAGCCATGAATCCCTCACATTCTTAAAAATCTGAAATCAGATCATTAGAGGTAGAAGTGGGAAAAACTGAAGCTCTCAAGGTGTGCTTCTTCCTTATTTCAGTTTATCCAGCTTATTCCAGATAGGCACCACACAGCAAAGATTCCCAAACCTCCTAAAACATTGCCACCAGCTTAATCATGTGAGCCTGTGCAGATGTGCATGCGTGTGCATGTGTGTGTATGTGTGTGTGCGTGTGTGCATGTGTGTGTGTGTGTATGTGTGTGTGTGTGTGTGTGTAGGAATGCAACTAAGTCATATAATTATTAACAAAAGAATTTTGTAGCAGGGTCACTAAGAAAGGCTTAGACTTTGGCTTTTAAACTTTAAAAAGTGCTTTCATTTTCTTCCATATTCTTTCTGCTTCTTCCTCCATCCAGTGCCTACTTGTTCCCTGTAGCTCATGATAGTGGTTAATTGAATGGCTTTATCTTCCTAGTATTTCTAATATAAAACTTGCACAACTTTAGTTTTGTATAATTGAGAGTAACTAAGTTACATATATTTGAATTGTTGCATGCGATGGATTTTGACAAATGTACATGCAATGAATCTCTGAAAAACATCAAATTATTGACAGTTCTATCACCTTAAAAGAGTCTCCATTACTTGGGATCTACCACTCTCTTAGTGTATCCACAGATACAATTTGATCTGTTCTCTGCAAATGTAGATTAATGGATGTCTTCTAGAACTTAACAAACTTATTCACTATTTAATATATGCCTTATTTTTAATTAACTAACTAATTAATTAATTTCATCCCAAATGTTATCCTACCTCTCTATTCCCCCTCGCAGAGCTCCTCCCATCATACCACTCCCCATCACCTCTGAGAGATGTATCCCCCATGTGTGCCGCCACCATAGTGCATCAAACCTCTACAGGATTAGGTACATCCTGTCTCACTGAGGCCAGACAGCCCTCTGCTACACAGGTTTCATAGGTCTCAGACCAGCCCATATATCTTCTTTGATTGGTGACACAGTCTGTGGGAGATTCCAGGGGACTAGATTAGTTGATACTGTTGGTCTTCCTGTGGGTTGCCATGTCTTTAAGGACCTCAATCTTTTCCTTAATTCTTCCACAGAGGTCATTGACCTCTGTCCAATGTTTTGCTGTGGCTATCTACATCTGCCTTTGTCAGCTGCTTGGTAGAGCCTCTCAGAGGGTTGCTATACTAAGTTCCTGTGTGTAAGCACAACATAGCATCAATAATGTGGGGGACTGATCCTGCCAACGGGATGGGTGTCAAAATGGACCAATCACTGGCCAGCCATTGGTTCAGGCTCTGCTCTGTCTTGTGCCTGCATTTCTTTCAGACAAGACCAATATTTGGGTCAAAAGTTTTTCAAGTAGGTTGGTGTCCCCATCCCTCCAGTGGGGGTTATGTCTAGCTACTGGAGGTAATCTTTTTAGGTTCCATATCCCAACTGTTGGGCATTTATGCTAAGGTCACCTGCATTGCTTGCTGGGAGCCTCCTTCATCCCAGGTCTCTGGGACTTCCTAGAGAATCCTCCCATCCCTGATGCCTGACACCTCCACCTTTCCATTTATTTTGCTGGCCCTCTGGGACACTCTCTTGTCTCTCCCCATGCCTGATCCTGCCCCCTATTCCTCTAGCCCTCCCCTCATCCACAAAGATCCCTCCCTCTGCCTGCCATGACTGTTTTGTTCCCCCTTCTAAGTAGGATTCAAGCATCCACACTTGGGCCTTCCATCTTGTTTAACATATTTGGATCTTTGGGATACATCATAGGTATTCTGAAATTTTTGGCGATTATCCTCTTATCAGTAGTGCTTATCATGCATGTCTTTTGGTATTAGATTACCTTACTCAGGATGATATTTTCTAGTTGCATTCATATGCCTGCAAAATTCATGATGTCCTTCTTTTCAAGAGCTATATAGCATTTGATTATATAAATATACTACACTTTTCTTTATCCAGTCTTTGGTTGAAGGACATCTGGGTTGCTTCCAGTGACTTTTGACAATGAACCATAAACCATACAATGAAACAGGTAGGGTATCTTCAACAAATGGTGCTGGTCTGACTGGATGTCTGCATGTAGAAGAATCCAAATAGAGTCGTATCTGTCACCTGCACAAAACTCAAGTCTAAATGGACAAAAGACCTCAACATAAACCAGACACAGTAAATCTAATAGAAGAGAAAGTGAGAAACATTGGAAGAGAAGCAAATTTCCTGAACAGAATATCAATGTCTCAGGCACTAAGGTCAAGTATTAATAAATGGTACCTCATGAAACATAAAGGCTTCTATAAGGCAAAGGATGTTGTCAATAGGACAAAATGGCCTCCTACAGATTGGGAAAAGGTCTTTACTCCCCTTCATCCAATAGATGGTCAATTTCCAAAATATATACAGAACTCAAAAAGTTAGACTCAAAAAAATAAAAAATGGGTACAAAACTAAACAGAAAATTCTCAACAGAGAAATCTTGAATGTCCAAGAAGAAATTAAAGAAATATTCAATATCCTTAGTCATCAGGGAAATGTAAATCAAAATGACCCTGAGATTCCAACTTACACCAATCAGAATGGCTAAGATCAAACACTAAAGTGATGGGTTGGAGAGATGTCTCAGTGGTCAAGAACACTAGCTGTTCTTCCAGAGGTCATGAGTTCAATTCTCAGCAACCACATAGTGGCTCACAACCATCTGTAATGGGATCCAATACACTATTCTGGTATGTCAGCAATGTCATAATCATGTACATAAAAAAAACAACAAACAAACAAACAAACAACCCTCTAGCATCAGCACATGCTGGCGAGGATATGCTGAAAGGGAAACACTTCTCCAATGCTGATGGGATTTTAAACTTGTAAACCCACTCTGGAAATCAATCTGATGGTTTCTTGGAAAAATTGTAAATAATTCTACCCAGCTATACCTGTCCTGGGCACATAGCCAAAAGATGTTCCACCATACCTAAAGTACATATGTTCCACAATGTTCATAGCAGCTTTATTCATAATAGCCTTCCTTGTAATATTGTATTTTTTTAAAAGTCTGGATGCCTTCATTCATGAAGGATGGAATTTAGGGATTAATTCATATTTTTAATGGCTCATTTTGGCGTTCCTCTTAACTGTGAATACTCTCTCACCGCATGGGTGCAGATAATTGTTGCTAGACATTTACCTATTGTTAAATATTTGGGTTTCTTCTACTTCAAGCTAAGTTATGGTTCATGAATGAACTATGAATACTGGCATAACATTGTCATGGGAACTTGGGCTTTCACTCATCTTGATCACACAGCTAGAAATAAACTAGCTGGAACATATGTTGTGTTTTTAACTTTTTCAGACCGTTAAACCATTTTCCAGAGTTGATTAAATCTACATTCCCACTGGCAAAGAGTTTCCCAACCTTTAGTGTCAGGGTTTTATTTGATTATTTATGTTATTGAAGCACACTTGACAAGCATTTAAGGTATTCAACATGAAAATTTGAGAAAGACCAAATTTCAAAGTGGTTACCATAATCCAGCTAATTAATATTTCTGAACAAATTTCAGGAATAACGTGAACTATTGATATGCTTAATATTCTGTTTATGAGATTTTTATAATTTATTCATCATACATAAACATATCTCTTCTCACTTTGAGAAATACCTCTACAATTTCCCCCTTATCCACCCTACATTTACCGCTAGATATTCCACTTATGTGTGGACAAGTGCTTCTCTTTTTAATTTCACATGTAATTGTGATTATGTAGCATGTTCCTTCTTGCTTTGCTCAACACAGTGCCTCTGTGCATCTACTGCATATAGAAAGATATTCTGTTGCTAAAGCTAAATAAAACTATATCATCTCTACTATCTCAATAAAATACAGTCTACGAGTCATAGCCAAAGGCAGACGATACTAAAAGGCCGAAGAAAGAAGATGACCAAAACAGATTTGTACAAAGTACAGATTTGTAAAGGACTTAATAACAGAAGTGTATTTTGGCAGCAGCAAATACATGTACCCTGAATCCTGAGTTAAAAAAGAGGTGTCCAGGAAACACAAAAGAAAGATAAATCCTGATCTACAATAATGTACATGAACTTACTTTTCAAATCTGGAAAGTGGTCAAATGTCAGTTAAGAGACACTTGGGTTATAATTATACTATATGAAATACTGGCTCACTGTATTAACGTTGTGGTCTTTTTTTTTTCTTTTTTCTTTTATGAATATTTGTCTTATGAGCCAGGGTCACCTGAGAGTAGATGGTGGCTAACACCAAGATGGATACAATAGATCAAGCCAACTTCCTGAAGAGTTGGCCAGGTTTTCTATATTCTTTAATGTGGTTTGACTATAAAGTGCCAAGTTCATCCCCACCTTAATGTGCCAAGCCACGTGTGTTTGAACACAGGGTCCCCAAGTGTTGGTGCTGTTTGGGAAGCCTATAGAACCTTAGAAGGAGAGTCCTGCTAGAGGAAGAAAGTCACTAGAACTGGCCTTGGGACCTGCAGTCTGTCTCCACTCGCTGTACTCTCTACTTCCTGCATGTGACCACATGTGGTCAGACTGCTTCTTCCTCCCACTACCAATCCCTCCCTGCCTTCCACTGTGCCTTTCCAACTGGCTTAGATTCTATGTCTCTGGAGTTGTAAGGCAAAAATAAGCTGCTACTCTCCTAATTTGATTTTTTTCAGGGAATTTTATTGTAAGAGTTGAAATGGAGCAAATATACTCATGAATTTGTCCATGGGTGTTTAGGACATGATTCTTTGTTTTGGCTATTGCATACCATGCTAAAATGCCCTCTACGGTGTAGAGATCCCTTTTGCACAATGAATTTATGCCTTTGGATATATACCTAGAAGTGGAGTGGTCCTTTTATCCTTAAATTTCTGAAGAATGTTTACACTGTTCTCCACAGTGGCAAAGACACTTTATATCTCATGAGGACTGTACAGTCTTAATCATTTCTCCGGGTTTGCATCAACAGTTGTTAGCCATTGTCATTCTGATGCAGTCATTCCACCAGGCTTGAGATGGTACACTTTCCTGTGGTTGTGATTTGCATTTCCCTGAGGGTTACTGATGTTAAACACATGTTCATATACTTGTTAGCTACTTGTACTTTTTTTGATAAATTGTCTACTCAGATCTTTGTTCATCTTTAATTGGGTTATTTGTTTCCTTCCCGTTGAATTGTTTGAGCTCCTTATATATTTTGGATTTGAATTGCTTATCAGATGAATGGCTAACAAATATTTATTTTATTCTATTCTGTTGAGTATTTCTTCAGTGTGTAATAGCTTATTGTTTGATTCATTCAGTACCCACTTGTCTACTTTGAGTTTTTATGTGTATAATTTTACAATATTAAGAGACTATTGTGAACAATTATACACCAGCAATATGAATGACCAAGAATAAATACATAAGCAGAATATAATATACCACACACTGTCATGGATACATAGAAAATCTGAATAGATAATGAGTAATGAGATAGAAATTTAAACCCATCTCTCTCCTTCTCTCTCTCTCTCTCTCTCTCTCTCTCTCTCTCTCTCTATCTATCTATACACACACACAGTACAAACAAAATAGCACCTAATATATACAATTGTACACACATACGTATACACACACATGTGTGTGTACAATCATATATATGTTAGGTGCTATTTTGTTTGTAGTAAAATTTAAATCTATACCCTCAAATATTTTTTAATTCTTTAGAGTTGGGATTTATTTATGAATAGGGATCTTGTTTTCTGACTCTTTGATGCTTGTTGTTTGTTTGTTTGTTTGTTTTGCTTTGTTTTTCAGTCTTGGTTTTTAGACTCTAGCCCTCAATCTTGCTAGGCAAATGCTATGCCACCACGCTATAAACAAGGCCTTCTCCTTAGTTGTTCATTTTGAGGCAGGGTCTCAATAACTTGCTCTGTCTGATCATGGAAGCACTGTGTACAGCTCAGAGAGACCCTGAGTGTGTGATTCTCATGCCTCAACCCCAAAGAAGCTGGGATCATTGTTCTGAGGCATCAGATATTACATCATCGAATAGCTTTTTAGAAATATGGGATTTATTATTGTTGTCATTATTGGTATTGTTATAGTTGCCCTACTATGTAAAAGTATTCCAAAACATTTGGCTTCTGTCTAACTACCATTTAGCATCCATTAGTCCACCTTGCTTTTCCTTTTTCTACATTCCCCAGCCTCTGGTAACCAAAGTACAACTCAGAACTCTATAAGGACAACTCTTAAATTTTTTACATGAATGACTTACATAGCTTACTAATGATATGTGTGGTGGTTTGAATAGGTATGATCCTCATAGACTCATGTGTTTGAATGCTTTTCCATAGGGAATGGCACTACTGAGGTTGCTACTTTGTTTGAGTCGGTTTGATTTTGTTGAAGGAGGTATGTCACTAGGGGCTAGGTTTTGAGGTATAAAAAGCTCAAGACACCCCGTGTGGCATTCTCTTCCTGCTACCTGTGGAATTGTAAGCTCCTTATCTAGTACCAGGTCTGCTTGCATGCCACTATGCTTCCCACCAAGATGATAAAGAACTAAACCTCTGAACTCTAAGCCACCCCCCGTTAAATGTTTTCCTTTATAAGAGTTACTATGGTCATGATATCTCTTCATAGCAATAGAAACCCAAAATAACCCAATATACAATACTACTCATGTTTTATAACCCTTAGGCTTATGAGACATACAGGATATATGTCTCGTGATCTCCCCTTGTATTAGTTAGGGTTTTACTGCTGTGAACAGACACCATGACCAAGGCAAGTCTTATTAAAAAAAAACAACAACATTTAATTGGGGCTAGTTTACAGATTCAGAGGTTCACTCCATTACCATCAAGGTGAGAACATTACAGCATCCAGGCAGGCATGGTGCAGGAGGAGCTGAGAGTTCTACATCTTCATCCAAAGGCTGCTAGTGAAAGACTGACTTTCAGGCAACTAGGGTGAGGATCTTATGCCCACACTCACAGTGACACACCTACTCCAACCAGGTCACACCTATTCCAACAAGGCAATACCTCCAAATGGTGCCACTCCCTGGTCCAAGAATATACAAAACATCACATCCCTTCATTCATGAACTGCTGCACACTTTGAGAATTCCATTTGATCACTCCAGTAAGGAGCACTACAGTGAACATGGAAGCCCCTAGTTCTGACATATTGATATCATGCTTTAAATATATACCCACTAATGAGACCTGCTGAAAAAAATATTTTAGGCATTATAATAAAGTTAACATGTATATAAAATGGAGGCATTAAAGATTTCATAGTTAATAATATCCTTTAATTGTATTTATTATAGTAAAATGTTTTCTATTTTCAATTTGTACATTTATTAGACTGTGAGAGAGAGAGAGAAAGAGACAGAGAGAGAGAGAGAGAGAGAGACAGAGAGAGAGAGAGAGAGAGAGAGAGAGAGAATAAATACACACCATGTGTTGAGGTCAGAGAAAGACTTATAAGAGTCGGGTCTTTCTTTTATCTATGAACAAACTTAAGACATCAAGTTTTGTGGCTAGTACCTTTACCATCTGAGCAATTTATCAGTAAGATGAATATTCTATTTTAAAAGGTACTTTTTACTTCTAATGGAGTGTGAGTCTCCTTACTACTTGGTGTGTGAATAGCTTTACCCAGTTCCTTCATAGCTGTTGGATTTTTTTTTTCTTTGTCATCTACAAGTTTCACCATATCTGCTAGAGACAATGCCCCCTTTAGTCACAGATTGTTGTCACATTCCTCTTATTTTTTTTTTTTAATTTACTCGAGGCATTGTTGGAATAAAGTAGCCATTTTCTCATATTGATAATTTATTATTTTGGGACCCTGGCTTTGATAAATTTTGATGTATCTATTTTGTGTTTTATTAAACTATTCCTACTCTAAAATTTAAAAATTAACAAAATAAAACGTCTAAATTCTCACTGAAAATTTTAATATCCTTGAAGGAATTATTCTATATTTTCTATATGTACAGCTGATTTGCTGTGCTAAACACTGGAAGGTCCTTTTACGTTTTAGCCCATGACTGATTTAGCAAGGTAGTTATTGTGCATTTCTTTAAATTTTGATGCTTTTGTTTACAGAAACTATTACTCATTCATCATTGTTCTTGTACTTATTACCATGGACAAGCTTTCTATCAAAGATCTTAGCAAGAAATATCATTGGAACTGATGTTTTCTATACAACCAGGAGATTACCTTCATTAAGTTTGGTTTAACCAATGTGCCTGAACATGAATATAACAATGAAAACACCCTTCAACTACTACTTCACTACATGTTCACAAGGAAAGAACTAACAATTGTATAGATACTAGCTATGAGATCTTCACATTAAAATTAATTTCATATATTCATTTTTAAAACAAAATTATAGGACAATTGAGAATCTGTTGGCACTAGGCTGTCACACAGGAAAGGACATACAAAAGCACGTGAGTAGTACTCCCTGGCCTCAGGAAGCTCATGGATCATCCAGACATAGGGTAAGTACATTGTAATTAAGGGGTGGGGAGGGCTGAGTGGGAAGGGACATGGAAATCAGGAGAGAAGCCTTGGACAAAAGCAGCCAGAGAAGGCCACACAGAGCTGATCAGAACTGAGCTGAATCTCAATAAGGAAATTTAAAGTTCACCAGGCCGAAAACAGAAATGCATTTTCTTAGCAGTGGGAATGACAGGCACAAAGGCACAGAGGCATGATGGAGCATGGTGTGCTAGGGAAATAACAGCTGACCTTTCATAGCAAAAGCAGAAACGTCAGGGGTGGAGAAAGGACTCGGAGATTAGTCTGGAAAAATAGATTGGGGTCAGATTTTGAAGACATTTGTACTGGGAGCCTGTACATAATTCTGTAGGAAACAGGCCACCATTGGAATTTTGAAACGGGTGAGTCACGTGTTCAAAGTTGTATTTCAGAAAACAACTGATGTCAGGATGATGGATGGACTGAAAGTTGTAAAGACCAGGAGGTAATAAAGCTTATTTTTTATAGGAAAAACAAGAAACAGATTTTGAGGTGTCTAGAATAAACTCAACAAGCTTTTGTCCTTCTACTGTTGCCTCCTGCAGTGTAGTTCCAGAAAGGCTTCTCCACAAAGCTCCTCCAGGGATTCTACAAACTTCTCAGTGAAGACCAAGTCCCTAGCATCCATATCGCACAATGAATGCCATATCACCTGTCTGACTTCTGTCCTTGTTGCTCTCTCCATTGTTTGCTCCCTTCAATCTACTGCCTCTCTGCTGATTCTCTTCTCCTATTTTACTAACTTTGCTTTAGGTTAATTCCCTCATTATTGTCAAATCTTGGCTCAAATGCCATCTTTAATATGCTGGTCACTCTGATATGATAAATCTATCATTTATCTCTTCTGATCCACTGAAGCTGTTCTGGTTTTCCACCACAGGGCATTTTCAACATAACTACTTCTGATGCTTTGTTGTTCTGCTTCCTTCCCCATGATAATTTAAGGCATAAATAGTTTATTATGTCAAATTATATATGCAGAATTGTCTAGCACATAGTCTGGTGCCTTACAAGCACACAATCATTACGGTCTTTAATGAATATAATGGCAAAGTGCTGGATATGGCAACCTACTGCCTGAGAGAATGACTGATCTACAAAGCTTTAAGATGAACTCAAATAGTGTTGTGGACAGGACCTAGTATGGACATTGGGTGAGATAAAGTACTGAGCTACTACTAGCTGTGGGTGTGTTGTCGGGAAACTGGAAATTTTTACAAGCTTTCGCAAATATTAACTGACATTCATTTAGTATATAGTAGCTATTTTATGTTTTCCTTGTAAGAGAAGAACATATAGAGAGAGGTAGAGAAAGAAAAGAGACCCAGAAAGAGGAAAGAATTAGAGAAGTGGTTCTCAACCGTCATAATGCTGCAGCACTTCAATACCCTTCCTCAGGTGGTTGACTCCTGACCATAAATTTATTTCAGTTACTACCAAATAACTTTGTAGTTTTGCTAGAATTATAAATTTTAATGTAAATACCTGTGTTTTTCAATGGTATTAGTGGACCCATGTAAAAATATCTTTCAACCCCCAAAAGATTGTGACCCACAGATTGAGAACCCTTGAATTAGAGGGAGCATCTCTCAGACTCTTTTTAATTCCAACAAATATTATTAGGTGGGTACCATCAAATATTATTAGTTGAGTAAACAGAAAATATATCATTTTTTCTGATTTTTGTGTAGTTCAAATCATTTTCTACTGTTCTTATTTATCTTCCTTACTCTGGACTGACAACTTTGTAGCTGTGGTTTCTGCAGTCCTCAGCTGTTTCTTGGTGTCCTTGGATTACTGTTCCAGAGTGCACCCATACAAAGATGCTAGGTTGTCACTAATAGACACTTAGAGGTGCACTGGTAATTATGTGTAATTTCATTCCTTGAGTGAGTGTGGATAATGAGCACTCAGGGATGCTACTTACCCCTACATTGGAACAAACCAGTATATTTCATGGCCACTAGATATTTTAGAAACATGAATCTGAGGCTCTGAAGTCCCTCATATCACGTTTGATCAAAGTTCATTCTTTCTCATGTATTTTCAAATAAAAGTCATTTGAATGCACAGATACAGAAGCCATGGCCACAGAGGGCTGGCTGTAGCTGCCTTTACAACAGTTACAACATTTCCATAAGAGCCTAGGTGTCCAAACTGTGTACTCTGAAATGTCCCTGCTAGGAGAAAAAACAAACCCTAATAGCTCAGTAGAGCTATGATCAACTAGCAGTTCTGTTATTTTATCAACTGTTTCCCCTAACCCAGGGATATTTAACTCTACTAGGATACAATTTTTTCATTTGCAAAATGATGCCATTGTGTAATGGCAATGACATTGCCATTGCAATGACAAAATGCACTGACATCAAACACTGTGAGTTACAGTCAAGAGCTAAATTACTATCACTGTCGTGCAAAGGAAAGAAGAGTGGAGAATGGAGACTACAGTAAAGGATCAGATGCCATTTCATTCTCAGAAAAAACATGCAAACACATCCAATAATAATTAATTTTACTAGTTTTAAACCAACTATGGGGCTAGACTCCTTAATAAATGGACCTATAACTGAATGGATTGCCACATTTTCATGTTTACCCCATGAAAAGTTTGAGTCATAAACACTCAAAAATTCCATTCACCTCTATGCAGGCCAGTATGTAGGTATGTCTTGAATAGAAATGCCAACAAATTTTACAATTCTGAGAGCTGTGTTTTAAAATGTTGTTGATAAGTCTAACTTCACCTTTCAAATACTTGTTAGAATCTGCAATATGAAACCTCTTGAATAGCAATATAGATTATATTCTTTCTAATCAGTCATTAATTTGGTTTATATTTTGATTATATGTTTAGAAACATATAACCAACAATACATTTATTGTTATAACTCTACCCCAATGGTATCAAAATAAATTATGAATAAACATATGAACCATAATTTACACAGAATAGGTTTCATCATTTTAGTAAATATACTACCCTAAATTAGGTGATAAAATGAAGTTGGAAGTTTCTAACACATGGACTTTGGAAATCACACTCTAAATACAGCAGAGGTTGTACTTTACCACTAGAAACTCTTTTTTCTTTTTTTCTTTCTTCTTTTATTGGATTTTAAAAAAAATTTACATTTCAAATGTCTTCCCCTTTTCAGTCTCTCCTCTGGAAATCCCCTATCCCATCCCTTCTCCCACTGCCTATATGAGTGTGCTCCCCCACCCACCCACCCACCCCCACCTTCCCGCCCTGGCATTCCCCTATGCTGGAGCATCGAACCCCCATAGAACAAATGGCCACTCTTCCCACTGATGTCCAACAAGGCCATCCTGATCCTTCCCATCTAGACTGGACTTCACCCACTTGCACTGAAGTGATTTAAGTATTAAAGTCTCAAAATTTCAAGTCAGGTGCATGAAAGCTATGAATTTTACTTATCTAAATATTGACTGTGATTAAATCCAAAGTAGCCCTTGGTGGTAAGAGAGTATTGGACCCTCTATGTGTATCTCTCTAAAAGTTATGTGTATGGCCTTTTATAATTATTATTAAGTCTACAAAATTGTGTCTATCTAGATTTTTTGATAAGTTATTACAGGTTCCTAAAAAAGGCTGGAGAGTTTTGTGGTGATCAGTAAACTGGATGTATTTATAATTTTTCCTGTTCTGCTGAATGGATTGGTCACTTCAGTATCTGTTTTCCCTCCTGATTCTAACCAAGAACTACGTAAATTTCCAGATGTGAAATATGAAATAGTTTTGAAGCTTGGATAGTAAAATATCCTTATAGTGATCACATCAGGCTGGTAAAATCAAGCCAGAAAAGGTTATTCACTATTCAGGAATGTGAGTCAGGAATATAGAAGACACAATATTAGTTAGCCTACCTGCTATGCAATGTTTAAGTTTAGCATGTTTTTAAATGTATTTTTCTAAGCATCAAAATCTCATAAAATTAGCAAATGCTGGGTTGTTGTTATTTCAAGATATTTAACAGATGTAGTAAGCAAGCAATTCACTCTCAAGTACTCTTTTTCAATAAACCATATTTCCCCCTGCGATGCAATCTCTTTGGTGCCGAAGATCAAATACACTTTTATAAAGTGATAGAATAGTTAATAGTGGGTTCTACATACTTTCTCATTTTATGTTTTGCTTTTTGTTTGTTTGCTTTTCCTTCAGATGTTGGACAATCCTGGGAACTTCAGCTTCTTATGTTATTTTAAATTTTTGTTTGCACACTGATTTCTTTTTTATTTCAAAGGCAAGAAGCTATGGATAGTATATTCTTTGCCTAGGTGAATTCTGGGTTCCTACAATTTCATCAGAATGCCCAGAAGCTTAGCCACTCTTTCCCACTCTGATAAAAACACAGTGTGTTAGAAATGACACATTCCAAAGAAAATATCACAAACGTGATCTTTTTGTGAAAACTGTATATTTCTCACAGCCCTCATTGGTGTTAGGAGGCATGCGATGAGAAGATTGCCAAGAACCAGTGTTCCTAAGAGGCATCCATTTATTGTCCATAAAACTGATGAACTATTTTCATTTCCTATTTGGGGTGAGAGCCAAATGTCCTGCTGGGCTTCAGCTTCTCTGTGGCGCCATATTGTTTGCATTCAGTGGGCATACTAACTGTAGATGTAACTTTGTATGATCAGAAACTAAAGGAGAAATGTTTTGTAAATTTTCTTCTTAGCTTCTAGATGAAGAAATTGCTTTATTCAAATAAAAATTGAACAAAATGCTGACTGAATGAATCATCAGTAAAATATTTTATAGGTTAAATTGTTGAAAGCAGTTTTAAGATGCTGTCAAGTAAAGAAGTAGTATGTGGAGTGATCAGTTTGATAATTATATTTCTTTATACATTCTACAATTTAAACCTGTATCAAAACAGCATAACCTATACATAAATGCAAGATTTATCTTTCAACTGAAATGAAAATTTTATAGAATAATACAAATAAATGTCACCTATGTCAAAGTGCTTATTGTGTTTCCAGTTTTATAATAAAGAAGAAATATTAATAAGAAGAAATTTAGGACAGGATTTCTAAAGATCTCTTCTATTCTTCTCAGGCACATGCAAGTAACCCACAGAGACACATTATGCTCATTCATATAATTAAAAAGAAAAAAAAACAAACCTAAAAGTTAAAAATAAATCACTCTTTGGTCAATAGATTCATTGTATGCCTTATCATTTTGCTTTTATGGTTTTAGATACATAATATGGGAAATAACCAACTTAACCAAATTGGTCTGAATGATTTGATCTAGATACTTTTAATTGCTCAACATGCTACAAATGTAATAACTGATAAACTTAAAGCCCTTTTACATGAATATTGCTTTTAATAATTTAAACATCACTGTGTTAATTAACTCTGGAGTCTAAAGTAACTTCCTCTCTTCTCTTTCTCTTACATACCTCTGTTGTGTATGGGGAAATAATTTTGCCTGCTGTACAACAGCAAGATATAATGATGTGAGTATGCTTTTGTTTCTCTTGAAGAAACATCCTGATAGATTTACAGTGTTCTTTGCAGCTATTTGTGGCCCAAATGTAGGGGATATTTACTTTTTTTTTTCAAAGAAATGATGATATCTGTTCTGCTCCATGAGACCTGTTAGTTGTTCAACATAAAGCCAAAGGCATTTATTTAAAGAAAGGGAAGCAGATGCCCTCAGCTTATCAGTTGCACTGCCATTAGTGGTCCCAAGTATTATATAGCTTTTCTTGGGTCGTTAGGCAACCTTGTAGTAAGGAAGAAAAGGATGTTAATGTTGGGGATAATTCGTTCCTAACTGGAAGCCTGCAACCATGGTAGGGAGAGCTCCCCAGTGGCCAAGAAGTTTCAGAATTCCCATGTGATACACAGCAGAGCAGATGAGGTCTATGAACATTTCTGCAGATGGCTGCTTAATGTGTAAATTAATCTGACTCAGTAAGGATCATGCCAGTCACTGGCAGCTATAATTATAGATCAGAATAAAATCTTGCTCTACAAATTTGTTCAACCAGGGAACTGTAGTACAGGCACAACTTCATTTAAATACTTTAATTATTGACTGTCAGGATTTGTGACACATGTGTGCCTCAACCTGTGAACACTAATAGGAATGATACAGCTTCCTGTTAGTGGCATAAAACAAACAAGGTAATTAAGAAATACAAGAAAAATGAAACTACCATGAACTCAGAAAACTACACATCCATTTCCATGCAATGAAATTTGCAAAGTAAATGGATCAAATAACAGACATCATCCAGCAAGGGCATTTGAATAAACCCATTAAATACAAGGCTGATACATTACAACTTTTTTTTTGTATTCTTTAAATCAAAATAAAATCCAAGGTGCTCCAATTCAATCCTTGCTAACTAGCTTAATTCAGAGCCTGCTTGAATTTCAAGGTGACTGCTATGAGTGTGTGTGTTTAACAGTAGCAGATTTGCACTTAATGAGACACATATGAATTTCTAGACTTTATTTGAGTTTAGGAAAGCATCAACCTTGAAAGGCACATCTGTTGTCTTCTTAGAACTAGAAATTCTTCCCTCCCTGTTATCAACTCGAGGAGCAGATTCTCCAGAAGTAAAAAAAAGCCCAGTGTGCTTCATGGAGCATCTTTGATTATTTTCTTTTTCTTCAGAAGGTAAGCTTTAATCTAGAATTTGCTCAGTTAAAATAAATCCCAGTTAAATAGCAGATCAAAAAGCTAATTGACACTGGGCAGTGGTAGCACACACCTTTAATCTCAGCACATGGGAGGCAGAGGCAGACGGGTTTCTGAGTTCAAGTCCAGCCTGGTCTATCTACAGAGTGAGTTCCAGGACAGCCAGGGCTACATAGAGAAAAGCTGTCTCAATAAAATAAAATAAAATAAAATAAAATAAAATAAAATAAAATTAAATTAAATTAAATTAAAGTAAAGTAAAGTAAAAACAAACAAACAACCCAAGAACAAAAACTTAAAAGCTAATTGTGAGAAAGTTCATTCATAGAGGAAAATACAATGTGATGAGATGGCAGCTTTGCTTCAAATGGTCCTTATTTCCTTTGGTGGCAACTGCTGAAGAATGTATTAATTCATCTCTTTCCTCAGTATGGAAGAATGGAGCTTCTCAGCCATCAGACTGCCAGTCACTCAAATGAAGCAGGGTGGAACTGTACTCCATTCTTGTCACATTTGTTAACAGGTGATGAAGAGCTGGGGAGGCGACTCCATTAGTTAAGTCCATTCGCACAAGCATGAGGACATAGGTTCTAGCCCCAGAATGTATGCAAAAAAGTTTGGGTATACTTCTGTGTGCTTACTACCATGTGCTTATAAACCCAGTCCCGGGGTGGTGGGGACAGAAACATTTTTGTGCTTCTCTGGCCAATCAATATATCTGAACCGGTGAATTTAAGATCCAGTGCAATATTTGTCTCACAAACAAAATAAAAAACAACAAACAGTGCAGAGTAGCTGAAAAAGAACAGTTGATTTTGATCCCTGTCTTCTGCATATTGTCCTACCTGGATTCACATACATATGAATACATACGTGCATGTACAGTAGAACATAAGGTATGTAAGATATCAAGATATCTGTGAGATGAAGCAATTGTCAGCAAAGCAGTTAACAACTGTGACCCTAACATCTTTAATGGAAAATATTCTTGGATCAGAAAACATATAAGGAGTCTCGTTCAGTTACAATAGCAAATCATTCTACAGAATTCTACATCCAAGTGCAGAAGAAATCTGACTGGGCTCTCTAGGGATGTCTGCATGTTTAAGCAAAGGTTAACTCAATGACCTGGATGAATGAAGCAAATTATTTTGTCTTACACTTCCCTTCTCCCTTTAAAGGCATGAAAGCCATATGTACATCTAGATCAATGTTTTTCAACCTTCTTAATGCTGTGACCCTTTAATACAGTGTCTCATGTCATAGTGATCCACAACCATAAAATTGTGTCATAGCCATTTCATAACTGTAATTTTGCTACTGTTATGAATTGTAATATAAATACCTGATATGCAGAATATCTGATATGTGAGCTCCATGAAAGGATCTGTCTACTTCTCAAAGGAGTTGTGACCCATAGATTGAGAATGGTTGATTCAGAGAGATGGTGTATATACCTTCATGGTTGGTTATGAGATGCCTTAGACTCAATGAATGTCTGGAGGTTGATTTCTTCTCTCATTGTCGTAGGCATTATCTTTTGATAGGCTTTGAACTCAAAGTCGGTTTACCAGAGTGTCCTCACTTCCTCTATACTTCAAGTAGATTTCCTTTTTACTTTCTCATTTTTATTAATTGTTTGAGAATTTTGTACATTTTTGGTAATATTTATCTCTTCACCTTTACCCGGATCCATGTTACTTTTCCTTATGCCCCCAAATCTCTCTTTCTCTCCTCCCCTCTCTTTTCCTCTCCCCTCCATCCCCAGCTCCTCCCCTGCCCTCCTCTCTCCCCTTCCCCCTCCTCCCCTCCTCTCCTTTCTCATCCTTCTCTTCCCACTCTTCCTTTTTTTTCTTTCCTCCATCCGGTACAGTGTATGATGCCAGTATACTTTTGGATGTCTTGCCTTGTTGTCTGCACTGGAGGTTGATGTAGCCCAGGCAATTACTAAAAACAGAAAAGCATAAAGATGAAGTCTGCATCCCAAGGTTTTGAGGATACACACAAATTATCATATTACACAGGGACATTTGTTATTCATTTACTCAAAGAAAAACCATTGTTCTATTCTACCAATCTTAATGGGGTCTCACATGCTCTGCCTGGATTGTGTTGTTTAGTTCTTTAATTAAAACAAGAGTAGAAAACTGAATGAAACAATCACAAATGGCCAAGTAGAGATTTCTCTTTTTTTATTCTTATAAAAGCAATATGCAAAATAAATATTTTAGTCATTTCTGTTCTTTGTTTGTATTTGTTTCAGGCAGGAGAAAAATTAGCAGAGACAATCTAAATGACCATTCCAAATGAGAGCTGCTCTCGAATGTTCTCACTAGATTGCAAAATCACTGACACATGACTTCTGAACTTCTAAAAAAAACATTTTAAAGACTTATTTTTATTTTTGTGTGTCTTTGTATATTTCTTTCTCTGTGTGTATAACATACGTGTGTAGGATTCTGAAGATGCCCAAGGAAGGCTTCATGTCCCCTGTACCTGTGGAGCTAATGTTACAGGCTCTTTTTGAGTTGATCCATGCAACATGGGTGCCAAGAACTGAACTTAAGTCTTCTGCATGAGCAGGAAGCACATTTAATTCCTGAGACATAAGTGAGTTCTGCACTTTTATAAGACTTCTGTGTGCAGTCCTTCATTAGTAAAATAATTTTGGAAGGTACTTTTAAAATGTTTTAAATAATAGCCATGTCAAAGAAACACATCTGTATACTGGACTTGGCTCCAAGGCCAACTCTATTTATTTTAAGTTTTTAATGTATCCAATCAGTAACAAATGTACATGTCTGTAATTTAAAGATACATTTATATTATACAAATCCACTGTGATGTTGACATTAAGGGCACTAACTAAAACGTGTGCTTTTATGAGCTACTGTGATCTATTTATTATCCTTAACCACAGTTCCCTCCTCCATATCTATTCATAGACCATAGCATATATTTGTATATTTATGTGGGAGTCACTGTGTGTAAAGGCCAGCAACCTAGTGGGGCTCATGAAACAAGGGGTGAATATTTAAAGAAAAAAAACAATGGAGGGTGATTAAATGTGTGCTATGTTAAAGTAAAGAGGGAAGTAGTATAGGTAAGACAATTAAACTAGCTTAGAGGGAAAGAGACTGGGGTTAGAACACGAGAGGAGGTTCAACCAATTAGAATTAAATCATAAAGAAGCTGAAAATTCAAATATCCCCCAAAGATGCATAAACTGAGGGAGGTTTTTCAATTTTTCATAGAAGTTTTACATATCAAAATTTGGAATTATAAGTTCCTAAGATGGCAATGATCTCCATCCCATAGAAAATAAATTTGGTATCTTTGTTGGTTCAGAGTGTGCTGGTGCAGTCAGAGTCCCTTGAGTTGAGCAGGTTGAGAATTCATGGTGAGAGATAAACACAGAGCCTAGTTCTTTCCTTGATATGTACCAGATAGCAAATTAAGGGTTATACTCAACAATATGGTTTAGAAAGAATGGATTCTGTTAGAGGCTCTGCTATAAGCTGAAACCTTAAATAAAAGTGTTGAAATGCTTCACAAAAGGACCAGGGTATAGACATTTCTATGTTCTCCCAAACAAAATTAAGGAAGTTCAAATGACCATAAAATGAGTTGTGTCCTTCAACAGACAATGTATTTATATTTTGGCTAATACAGTTTTACTCAACCATCTATTAGAATGTTCCCAGTATGCTTTGTTACTGTAATTGGCATGAGAAGGGACTTTGAGACACCTTTCTTCTTTGTTCTTATAAAAGTACATGCTAAAACATTGCTCGGAGACAGTGAGAAGCTTGATTGGAGCATCTTGCCTCTATTAAAGCCTATGTGTTGAATTATTAACTTTGCCTGTTATTTGCTCTCTAGAAAACAAATAATTTTCAGCTTATCAAAGTAAGGATATCATTTATTAAGTCCACAGACTTGATGCTGAACAACTTTAGTGATTTCATCCCTTTATCTCCGAGCAGTTAGATGAAACCCTCTCACTTTATAGTCTATAGATGTGTCTATGATAAAACTAGTTGACTGACGATAGCTTGGTGTTAAATGAACTTTCCTAACACTAAACATTTTGTGCTTAGACCCTTGGATGGTGTTTATGAAGTGTTTTAATTATTTGTATATGTAGTTAGACATAATTTTAAAATACCATTGAATATTTTAGTACAATTTTATGTCTAAATAAGGACTATATTTGCACCTGTTAAAAGCAGAAGACAGAATACGAGTTTCTTTTTCTTAAATTACAGTCAATATTTCAAGAGAAGTGTATGTGAAACAAGTTTTCAACAATTTCATTATTTCAAAGAGAAAATAGATGTAACTGGAAAATTATTTTAAAACATTGGCAAAATACTCTTCTGGTTTGACTATTTCTTCATACAAATTGTGTTGGAACCTCAATCATTTCTGAAAGAGTATGGGGAAGTGAGCAAAACAGAAAGTTCTGATACCTGATGAGTTCTACCCTCACAAATGGATGTAAAAGTTTTGGGGCTATGAGTTTGATGGTTCTTTACCATCTGTTTCTCCCACCATCCTACAATGGTAAAGAAGGAAACCTACCTAGAAAGGGCATCATTCCATCTCTGATGATACCATAGAAACACTCCTTCATTGATACCTTAGCAGCCATTCGTGATTCCCTGATTATCACTCCATCAGTGATACACTGGGTCCCACTCCACGGGTAATACTGCAACCTTCATAATAATGAACCAGTGCTTCTATTTTCATAATGATCTACCTGGTCTGAGACTTTGTGTTATTATAGCCTGAAATAGTTTGAAGTTTTCTGTATGAAATAAAATATTTTTATCTGATCTGCAAGAAAAAAATCAAGAAATAACAATATTCAAATTACTTGCTGTAAGCATTGCTCTTTGGATAATCCCTCAGAAGGAATGATAGGAAATGTAAAATAAGCTATAATCACAAAGATTTTTCCATTATAGTTATTGAGTGCTCAATCTAATTCAGTGCAATGATTTACTAATAGATGATCAACCCAATAGCATAAGTATGCATTATTGACTCATTGTTAGAAATAGTCCTAAAACACTGACAAATAGATTAGGAATGGTATATGAAAACATTGGTCATAAAGAATGATAAAAAGTGAACTTCTTTAATCTGCTAGCTGCTACCTGAATTTTGTCTCTACTCATCCTCTACAGTAACCCACGGTTTGGATCCTATGTCCTCACCAAGCATGCCCACTTTCTAAGTATTCTATCTGATCATTTTTTAAAGAAAAAGGATGAAACTGTATAAAACTAAAAATATAATAAACAGAGAAGGTACTAATAGTTGTTCCTTTGGACTACTATGTGGTCACATATTTCTCCCATTTTATTCCTCATAACATGCTCCAATTTCTTTAAAAATTTTTAAGGTATGTGGTAAAAAGCTTGCAGAGAGTCATAATTTTGTAGAGCAATAATTCTCCCAAAAGACTCTATTACTTGTTTCTCTATCATTATATCCTGTCTCCATTTGCATGATCTAAATGAATACCAACATACTTTAATACATTTATGCATAGTTCATTGACCAATAGCTTAATGAATTGTAAGCTGAGATTATGTCCCATTAATCTCTACATACCCAACCCTTAATACAATGTCTCATTTGTGAGATTTTAGTATAATATGTTTAATACAAGAATGGATCAATAGAATATTTGGTTTTAGGTCTTTTGCTTTACACACACACACACACACACACACACACACACACACACACACACACATCTGCATGCATGCCTATCAAGACCATGAGAGGATTTTGATTGCCCTAGAGCTAGACTCACAAGCAGGTGGGAACTCTACCATATGGGTGCTAGGAACTGAACTCAGGTTTTTTGGAAGACTGGCAAATGTTTTAAGCCTTGAGCCTTCTCTGTACCCCCTGCACAATCTTACTGGCATTTCTTCCTCTGGTATACATACAGGGACTTGATAAAAAATTAATGTACAATGGAGAATTAAGAGAAGAGAAGAAATTCCCTATAATTGTCCGTCCATAGACTGAAGCAGTGCTCATTCCAGATGACAAACACTAGAAAAGGCAAGAAACACAACTTTCCTTTCCTCAGGAGTGAAGGGCACAGGATTTTAAATCAGTGAACCATTATAGACAGGAAACAAAACAAATCCCAAATAGAGTTTATCTTAAATAAAACTACGGGAGTGTTAAACCACATCCTAGAGACTCACTTATTAAATTGTAAAATCTGAAACACTAAGGGAGAAGCGAACCAGTTCCATCATAAATTACCCCTAAATGAGTAAAGGCAGAAGGACTCACAAAATAAAGGAGGCCAGAGACAAACAGCAGTCTAAGGAGGATAGTCGGCCCAGCTGAGATTTTTTTCTCATATTTGTGTGTGTATGAAATACTATGTGAGGAAGTTGGAGCTCTTTATGATGCATTTAGAGGCTTAGTGCCTTCATTTTAACTGTGATAGATAGGCGATGCCTATTTTGTGTTTTAGACATATGCACAGATATAATCACGACAGTAAGATCTCTACATTGGTAGGAAAATGAAAGGAGATTACATGGATGCATATATAGATGATAGATGAATATAGATAGATGATACATAGATAGATAAATGATAGATATAGATAGGTGATAGACAGACAGACAGATTATAGAGAGACTGATGATAGATGAGCCCATAATTGTAATCTCACTTTGATATGTAAAGCTTTATCCCAATAAGGTTTGTATATTTAATTTTTTTCAACAATGAGCTCCTTTAAAAACAAAGTTTCAAAAATCAAAACAAATCAAAATATCCTAGAAAATTATGCATGAGTGAGGAGTTACTCTCTGATAACTTGGATAATAACACATTTCATTTTCTTGCCCATGGTTATTTAACATGGTTTTTTGAAACCTAGGATTCTCCCAGGAATCTATGAGTGTGACCCTAAGACTGTGTCAATATGGGAATTGGAACAAGAATAATTTTGGGATAAAAGTACAAAATATAAATAGACCCGGTCACCTGGGCGCTGAGTCGGTAGACACCCCTAAGGTTCCTAGAGGACTCTCCACGTGATCTTAGGACCTCTGGTGAGTGGAACACAACTTCTGTTCCAATCCAATCACGGGGAACCTGAAACAGCATTAGGGAAGCAGAAAACCCAGCCTGACCAGGGTCATAGGTCCCATCTGAGTCTGTGCCAGAACCGGGTCACCTTGGGCGTGGAGTATGCGGACACCCCCAAAGGACCCTAGAGGACAGCTTCTGAGTCAGATCCCATTTCGGGCTCCAGACATCCGGGCACCTTCCTTGCCAGAGGAGAGGTTTCTGCGCCTCTAGGGAGGGCTTTGCCAGAGCACCTGGGGGAGTTATCTTGATTCCCTGATCCCTCTGAGACTAGTCTGCACAGGTGAGAGTGTGGACTACAGAAGCTAACAGCTTCTTGGACAAGCCAAAGCAACACAGCTTCTGGGACACTCCCTGTTTCAGGCCTTCATCTTCTGCCAGGAGGCAGGTCTGAAAACCAGATATCAGTGCACATTCACTGTAAGAGGAAAGCTTGCCTTCAGAGCGTGCTCTAACCACTGAAACTCAAGAGAGATCTAGTCTCCCAGGTCTGCTGATAGAGGCTAACAGAATCACGAGAGGAACAAGCTCTAACCAGAGGCAACTATAACAAATAACTCCAGAGATTACCAGATGGCAAAAGGCAAACAGGAATCTTGCTAACAGAAACCAAGACCACTCACCATCATCAGAAAGCAGCACTCCGCACCCCACCCAGTCCAGGGCACCCCAACACACCCGAAAACCTAGACCTGGATTTAAAAGCATATCTCATGATGATGATAGAAGACATCAAGAGAACTTTAATAACTCACTTAAAGAAATACAGGAGAACACTGCTAAAGAGTTACAAGTCCTTAAAGAAAAACAGGAAAACACAACCAAACAGGTGATGGAAATGAACAAAACCATACTAGACCTAAAAAGGGAAGTAGACACAATAAAGAAAACCCAAAGTGAGGCAATGCTGGAGATAGAAACCCTAGGAAAGAAATCTGGAACCATAGATGAGAACATCAGAAACAGAATACAAGAGATGGAAGAGAGAATCTCAGGTGCAGAAGACTCCATAAAGAAAATCAGCACAACAATCAAAGAAAATGCAAAATGCAAAAAGATCCAAACTCAAAACATCCAGGAAATCCAGGACACAATGAGAAAACCAAACCTAGGGATAATAGGAGTAGATGAGAATGAAGATTTTCAACTTAAAGGGACAGCAAATATCTTCAACAAAATTATAGAAGAAAACTTCCCAAACCTAAAGAAAGAGATGGCCACGAACATACAAGAAGCCAACAGAACTCCAAATAGACTGGACCAGAAAAGAAATTCCTCCCAACACATAATAATCAGAACAACAAATGCACTAAATAAAGATAGAATATTAAAAGCAGTAAGGGAAAAAGGTCAAGTAACATATAAAGGCAGGCCTATCAGAATTATACCAGAGTTTTCACCAGAGATTATGAAAGCCAGAAGATCCTGGACAGATGTTATAGAGATACTAAGAGAACACAAATACCAGCCCAGGCTACTATACCCAGCCAAACTTTCAATTACCATAGATGGAGAAACCAAAGTATTCCAGGACAAAACCAAACTCACACAAGATCTTTCCATGAATCCAGCCCTTCAAAGGATAATAACAGAAAAAAAGAAAAAAAAACAAAAACCAAAAACCAAAAAAAAAAAAAAAAAAAAAACAATACAAGGACGGAAAGCACACCCTAGAAAAAGCAAGAAAGTAATCCTTCAACAAACCTAAAAGAAGACAGCCACAAGAACAGAATGCCAACTCTAACAATAAAAATAATAGGAAGCAACAATTATGTTGTTTTAATATCTCAATATCAATGGACTCAATTCCCCAATCAAAAGACATAGACTAACAAACTGGTGACACAATGAGGACCCAAAATTTTGCTGCTTAGAGGACACCTTTTTCTCAGGGAAAAAGACAGACACTACCTCAGAATGAAAGGCTGGAAAACAAATTTCCAAGCAAATGGTATGAAGAAACAAGCTGAAGTAAGTAGCCATTCTAATATCTAAAAAAATTGACTTCCAACCCAAAGTTATCAAAGAAGACAAGGAGGGACACTTCATACTCATCAAAGGTAAAATCTCCCAAGAGGAACTCTCAATTCTGAATATCTATGCTCCAAATGCTAGGGCAGCCACATTCATTAAAGAAACTTTAGTAAAGCTCAAAGCACACCTTGCACCTCACACAATAACAGTGGGAGACTTCAACACACCAATTTCTTCAATGGACAGATAGTGGAAACAAAAACTAAAGAGAGACACAGTGAAACTAACAGAAGTTATGAAACAAATGGACTTAACATTTTATCCTAAAATAAAAGGATATACCTTCTTCTCAGCCCCTCATGGTACCTTCTCCAAAACTGACCATATAATTGGTCACAAAACAGGCCTCAACAGATACAAAAATATTAAAATTGTCCCATGCATCCTATCAGATTACCATGGACTAATGGCTGATCTTCAATAACAACATAAATAATAGAAAGCCAACATTCACTTGGAAACTGAACAACACTCTTCTCAATGATAACTTAGTCAAGGAAGGAATAAAGAAAGAAATTAAAGACTTTTTAGAGTTTAATGAAAATGAAGCCACAACATACCCAAACTTATCAGAAACAATGAAAGCATTTCTAAGAGGAAAACTCATAGCTCTGAGTGCCTCCAAAAGAAACTAGAGAGAACACACACTAGCAGCTTGACAACACACCTAAAAGCTCTAGAACAAAAGGAAGCAAATTCACCCAAGAGCAGTAGACAGCACGAAATAATCAAATTCAGGGGCGAAATCAACCAAGTGGAAACAAGAAGAACTATTGAAAGAATAAACCAAAGGAGGAGCTGGTTCTTTGAGAAAATCAACAAGATAGGTAAACCCTTCACCAGATTCACTAGAGGGCACAGGGACAGCATCCTAATTAATAAAATCAGAAATGAAAAGGGAGACATAACAACAGATCCTGAAGAAATCCAAAACACCATCAGATCCTTCTACAAAAGCTATACTCAACAAAACTGGAAAACCTGGATGAAGTGGACAAATACCAGTTACCAAAGTTAAATCAGGATCAGGTTAATGATCTACACAGTCCTATATCCCCAAAAGAAATAGAAGCAGTCATTAATAGTCTCCCAACCAAAAAAAAAAGCTCAGGACCAGATGGGTTTAGTGCAGAGTTCTATCAGACCTTCAAAGAAGATATAATTCCAGTTCTTCACAAACTATTCCACAAAATAGAAACAGAAGGTACTCTACCTAATTCATTCTACGAAGCCACAATTACTCTGATACCTAAACCACAGAAAGACCCAACAAAGATAGAGAACTTCAGACCTATTTCCCTTACGAATATCAATGCAAAATACTCAATAAAATTCTTGCTAACTGAATCCAAGAACACATCAAAACAATCATCCATCCTGAACAAGTAGGTTTCATTCCAGGGATGCAGGGATGGTATAAAATACAGAAATCCATCAACATAAACCACTATATAAATAAACTAAAAGACAAAAACCACATGATCATCTTGTTAGATTCAGAGAAAGCATTTGACAAAATCCAACACCAATTCATGATAAAAGTCTTAGAAAGATCAGAAATTTGAGGCCCATTCCTAAACATGATAAAAGCAATCTACAGCAAACCAGTAACCAACATAAAAGTAAAAGGTGAGAAGCTGGAAGCAATCCCACTAAAATCAGGGACTAGACAAGGCTGCCCACTTTCTCTATATCTATGCAACATAGTATTTGAAGTCCTAGCCAGAACAATTAGACAACAAAAGGAGATCAAGTGGATACAAATTGGAAAGGAAGAAGTGAAAATATCACTTTTTGCAGATGATATGATAGTATATATAAGTGACCCTAAAAATTCCACCAGAGAACTCCTAAACCCGCTAAACAGCTTCAGTGAAGTAGCTGGATATAAAATTAATTCAAATAAGTCAATGGCCTTTCTCTACACAAAGAATAAACAGGGTGAGAAAGAAATTAGGGAAACAACACCCTTCACAATAGTCACAAATAATATAAATACCTTGGCATGACTCTAACTAAGGAAGTGAAAGATCTGTATGATAAGAACTTCAAGTCTCTGAAGAAAGAAATTAAAGAAGATCTCAGAAGATGGAAAGATCTCCCATGCTCATGGATTTCCAGGATCAATATAGTGAAAATGGCTATCTTGCCAAAAGCAATCTACAGATTCAATGCAACCCCCATCAAAATTCCAACTCAATTCTTCAATGAATTAGAATGGGCAATCTGCAAATTCATCTGGAATAACACAAAACCTAGGATAGCAAAAACTCTTCTCAATGATAAAAAAAAAAAAAAACCTCTGGAGGAATCACCATGCCCAACCTAAAGCTGTACTACAGAGCAATTGTGATTAAATCTACATGGTACTGGTATAGCAACAGACAAGTAGACCAAAGGAATAGAATTGAAGACCCAGAAATGAACCCACACACCTATGGTCACTTGATCTTTGACAAGGGAGCTAAAACCATCCAGTGGAAAAAAGACAGCATTTTCAACAAATGGTGCTGGCACAACTAGCAGTTATGTAGAAGAATTCGAATTGATCCATTCCCATCTCCTTGTACTAAGGTCAAATTAAGTGGATCAAGGAACTCCACATAAAACCAGAGACACTGAAACTTATAGAGGAGAAAGTGGGGGAAAGCCTCAAAGATATGGGCACAGGGGAAAAATTCCTGAAGAGAACAGCAATGGCTTGTGCTGTAAGATAGAGAATAGACAAATGGGACCTCATAAAATTGCAAAGTTACTTTACTGCAAAAGACACTGTCAATAAGACAAAAAGGCCACCAACATATTGGGAAAGGATCTTTACCTATCCTAAATCAGATAGGGGACTAATATCCAATATATATAAAGAACTCAAGAAGGTGGACTCCAGAAAATCAAATATCCCCATTAAAAAATGGGGCTCAGAGCTAAACAAAAATGTCTCACCTGAGGAATACCGAATGGCTGAGAAGCACCTGAAAAAATGTTCATCATCCTTAATCATCTGAGAAATGCAAATCAAAGCAACCCTGAGATTCCATCTCACACCAGTCAGAATGGCTAAGATCAAAGATTCAGGTGACAGCAGATGCTGGTGAGGATGTGGAGAAAGAGGAACACTTCTCCATTTTTGGTCGGATTGCAAGCTTATACAACCACTCTGGAAATCAGTCTGGCGGTTCCTCAGAAAATTGGACATAGTACTACTGGAGGATCCCACAATACCCCTCCTGGGCATATATCCAGAAGATGTCCCAACCGGTAAGAAGGACATATGCTACACTATGTTCATAGCAGCCTTGTTTATATTAGCCAGAAGCTGGAAAGAACCCAGATATCCCTCAACAGAGGAATGGATACAGAAAATGTGGTACATTTACACAATGGAGTACTACTCAGCTATTAAAAAGAATGAATTTATGAAATTCCTAGGCAAATGGATGGACCTGGAGGACATCATCCTGAGTGAGGTCACCTAATCACAAAAGAACACACATGATATGTACTCACTAATAAGTATTTATTAGCCCAGAAACTTAGAATACCCAAGATATAAGATACAATTTGCAAACACATGAAACTCAAGAAGAACGAAGACCAAAGTGTGGACACTTTGCCCCTTCTTAGATTTGGGAACAAAACTCCATGGAAGGAGTTACAGAGATAAAGTTTGGAGCTGAGATGAAAGAATGGACCATCTAGAGATTGCCATACCCAGGGATCCATCCCATAATCAGCCTCTAAACGCTGACACCATTCCATACACTAGTATGTTTTTGCTGAAAGGACCCTGATATAGCTGTCTCTTGTGAGACTACGCAGGGGCCTAGCAAACACTGAAGTGGATGCTCATAGTCAGGTATTGGATGGATCGCAGGGCCCCCAATGGAGGAGCTAGAGAAAGTACCCAAGGATCTAAAGGGGTCTGCAACCATATAGGTGGAACAACAATATGAACTAACCAGTACCCCGGAGCTCTTGACTCTAGCTGCATGTGTATCAAAAGATGGCCTAGTCGGCCATCAGTGGAAAGAGAGGCCCATTGGTCTTGCAAACTTTATATGCCTCAGTACAGGGGAACGCCAGGGCCAAGAAGTGGGAGTGGTGGGTAGGGGAGTAGGGGGGAAGGGTATGGGGGACTCTTGGGATAGCATTGGAAATGTAAATGAAGAAAATTTCCAATAAAAGTAAATAAATAAATTAATTTAAAAAACTAAAATGAAAAAAATTAAAAATAAGTAAGTAAATAAATAAATAAATAAATAAAGTTCCGTAAGCTCATGATTGCAGCTAAGAATCTTCTGTGTAGAGACAGCACTAACGTTGATTTCTCTGTTATTAAACAATCTTCATCTCATCTGTTCCCACAAACACTTAAACTTAATCAAAAGACTCCTGTCAAAGTCTTCCTGCAGAAAAAGGATCCCTCACAGGATGTTTCAGCGGGACTGCAGTGTTGGCTCTTTGCTGGGATTTGAGCCCTGCCCTGCCACCCTCTGTGGAGATACTGGTCATGACACAATCCATACACTTGTCAGACAATTCTTCAAAATGAATGGTTTACCACAGATGCAAGAGTAGACACATGTACATATTCTACTTATACTACTACTATGGAGAACACTAATATAACATTACCCAACATTCCTTACATAATAAACATGACACTTCATGATTAAACATGACAAGCTAGTTTGCAATATGTATGTACCAGAAAGAGAATATTAGTGGAGTTCCTTAGATAATACACAGCTTTTCATGCACTCTTATTAGTTGACTTTGCTTCCAAATATGCATCGAGTATTAGAATGTCCTATAACTGATGTTTGGTGTAAAGATTTCCTGTTTATTTTTTTCAGTTGATAGTGGGTGGACTATCTTCTTTTAAATGCACGGTACTTTTTTGTCTCATTATAAATTATTAAGTAGTTAACTTTGATTATGCCATAGGAAGAAATGTAGCAGGTAGGAAAGACATAATAATATGTCTCAAATAATAGTCCTAATTTACTTCACTTTTAGTGTTAATAAATGCAATTTTAAAAGAATATTACAGATACCTTAGTTCAAGATGTCAACATAAACTACCATGTAGACATTTTATATGCTTAGATAAAAATATTCCTTATAGCTTTGAAATAAATAATTCAAGATCTAGGTGCCCAAAGATGAGTGTCAGTGAGGGACTTCCTCAGAGAATTGGGGGGGGGGGCTTTACTTTATTTTATTTTGATCCTATTTTTAAGGGATTCAGGATTCTCCTTCATGACTTAACCTAAATATTATCCAGAGATTTCACCCAAGAGTATTGGAGTTAGAACTTCAACCTATGAAGTTAATGACTATTTGTTTAAAATCATTCAGTTCATAATAGAAGCAAACAAATTCCAGAGACCCAAGATGGATCAGTAAATAGACTTCTAAGTCTTCCCTAGTGGGGCTGGAGAGATGGTCATCTTATAAAAGTAGAAGTCCTGGGTTCTGATTTCAGCACCCACAGAGCAGCTAAGAACTTCCTCTCACTCAAGTTCCAGGATATCTGAAACTCTCTTCTGGTCTCTGTAGGATCCTGCACACATATAATTGCTCACACACATACTCATAAATAATAAATAAATAATTTTAAATATACTTAGTCATACTAATTCCTTTTCTGACACATTGGGTAATGGTAAAAAAATGAATATAAACTTATATATTTAGCATGTACATAGTTATTACTAATATTGAACATATAATTTGAGATATGTGTCATTAGATAATTTGCCACTTATCAAGAACATAGAGAATGTTTGCAGAATCTGAGATAATACAGATCAATTTTTCCATGTATTTATTGATGTAACCACAATGTAGTAAACAGGTGATGTACAATCATGCCCTTGTCTTAACAGGCCATACTGTTTGAAAACAATAAGCAGTCCAGTTTATAGGACCAGATTTTAAAATTATGATCAACAGAAGGGAAAATACATGTATTCATGATGTTACTTAGTCTTATAATGTATTTTATGCTACAGATGATACAATGTGTTACATTCTACATGACTGGAATAACATGTGTACTCTAGTACCACTATGAACACATGGATGCTGGGCTTTGTGTTGTTTGTCATATATAAGTACCTACTGCATGATTAAACAATATGAAAATTTCTATGTCATTTTAATCATATGAAACCACAGGTGCAAACACACACACACACACACACACACACACACACACACACAAACTGAAACCATCTTAAATATGTGTATTTTAATTTTCAATTATTATATATATAATCAAACATTATTTCTATATATTATTATATACAGACCATGCCTGTGACAAGTAAAAAAGTAATATTTGGGATTGATCAAGGTTATTCAGAAAGTTAAACTATGATTTTATAGGTAATGTAAAAAAGACAACATTAGTTTTTAGATTGAGATATTATAGTTGATAATTGTGATATTAAATATTCTATTAAATATTCTGTGGAATTTAAGTAATTTCTTGAGTTTTGTAGGACTTACCCCTAACATTATAGAGGAATAGACTGCAGCATTGATGGAGTAAGGAGGTTCACACTTCCCATGGTGGTCTCGCATAACTGTCTCTGTGAGCAAACATTCCTATGTTTGCTATGCTTCTACACTTATTTGCTGTTTCACTTATCATGTGAATGCTGAATCCAGGGCCTGGTCCTTAAACTAGGGCTTTTCTTCTCTAACTACAATCTCAAGAGCAACCACACTCCCGTAAACCTTGGGACTCTAATGATTCTGAGTCTTATGCCTAGTTCCACTAACGCACAGAGACCTTCCCTAAGCCTAGCTACCACTGGGTCAATCATTTCTTTTTTGGAATGTCCGGTAGATTGTTCTAATTATGTGAGCTCATTTCCTTGTTTTCCTTTATAAATTTGCTCTCTACTATGATTTAAAGGAAAGTAAAAAGCTTCACTGACAGAAGTATAATTCTTTACAATGTTTGTTAAATCACAGTAAAGATGAAACGTGAAAGAAGGCTTTTCATACGATTTCCAGGCGGGGCAAGGTTCTGTTCACACATCTCAGGCTGTAACTGCACAAGGAATGCCAGATTCCTTCATCATCTGACCTCTGATGATAATTATTTTAGCCAATAATCAGTGTCACTTCCTCTCTGTGTGTCTCACCTTCAGTCTCTATGCAGACATGAGGTCCTATGTCTTTATTTGTGCCTGGGCTCTTGCCATTATCATACCTATTCCCACAGGGTACTTCAAATCCTTATGTCCTCAAGTCAAGAATGAGTTACTTTTATACGTAGAATTCTGGCACTAGCTATTGAGATTGAAATTAAATCTCACATCATCACTCAAACAGTAGCAGAACTGCTTTTCTCACAGGAACATGGTGAGTACTTTTTAATGAGGGGATGCTCATAAGGAAATTAGCACTATGATTGTGATGAAGTCAGTTCTCAGTTCAGATCAATCATGTTTCTTTTTGGTGTTTTTATTGTGTTGATAAATAAATTCGACTAAATAGTAAAACTGGAAACATGAGAAACAGACACACAGACACTCATACACACATGCACATGCACACACACACACACGGTGGGGGGGAGGGAGGGAGAGAATAGTTTGTTTATAAGAACTTAGTTCTAAGAAGGCAGATATGCTCCTTTACTGTTTCTGAAACAGGAATTTCATTAGTCTATATTTCTTAAGACTAAGATAGAAAACTGTTTTCACTGCCCCGGCAGTTCATACCTTTATACTCCTAGGTTGCTGTATCTTTAAGCCCTCATTAAAGAAGCTACTTTTGAAAGTATATGACAATTCACACAGGGGTACATAACTAGTCATCTAGTCATGGTGCAGAGAATAAGGTGTTATTTAATGCTTGGTACTAATTTGGAACATCTGTCTCACAGCCTCTCTTCCCTGTGAACAGGGCTCATTATATGAGAGGGTAGAAAGATTTTAAGAGACAAAGGTAGTGGAGATCTTTAGTTTCCCAGCAAACTACAAAGAAACATATGTATAACAATGTGGAAGAAACTAAACAATAGTTGCCATGAAGAAGTTACATAATTAAACACCAGCTCCATAAATTTGTAATGCTCATCCATGTGACTATTACAGCCACCCAACAAATAGATAGACAAAAGATGTTCTAATTTATTAGCTTAATTAAGAGGTAGCTTCCAAGTTACTTCCCCTCTGGAGTACAAAAGAAAGTATCTGTTGTCAGTATTGAAACATTGTTCTGCCATCCTGTCAATATTGAAACATTGTTCTGCCTCCATCCTGATTCTGTAATTGTCTACACTGAGACATTGTTACATTGACAGCTTGCTGTAATCAACTTTATGGAGGCATTTCACCTCTCCTCTCCTATTTCAGATCACTTCTTCTGTTGCCTGGGAGACTTGGGTTAGCTTTCCCCTACTTTCATCTACTTATCTGGTCTTCAGAACCAGGTTTCTTAATTGTGTCCTGTCCCACCGTTCAGTATGTCCAAGACATCCTCAGATCAGTCTCCCTCCAAGCACTCCATCCTCTCATCACTGAGAATCTGAGATGGAGTGAGATGAATTGAAAGAAAAATGACTCTTTTTGCTCCCAGTCATCATACCTTCTCCATTTCAGTCAAACCATTTCCTCCTCTCCTCTCCTCTCCTCTCCTCTCCTCTCCTCTCCTCTCCTCCCCTCCCCTCTCCTCTCCTCTCCTCTCCTCTCCTCTCCTTTCCTCTCCTCTCCTCTCCTCTCCTCTCCTCTCCTCCCCTCCCCTCTCTTCCCTTCCCCTCCCCTCTCACAACACAGATTGGATTCAACTCAAAGAACTATTTCTAAACAGGTACACATGCTCCTTGGTCCTATTGACCTTTCCTTTCCATGACCTCTGGCGGGTGGTGGCTAGAAGGGAGGTTAAGAAGTACACTTATTAAAGTAGGCTTAGAAAAATAAAAGCCTACACTTCAGGTTTGTCATCCACATGGATTTTGGCAAAAATAAAAAGTGACATGTCAGCTGGACCATGCATAAGAACATAGGCACAGAACTTCACAGCCCATCTTGTCATGAACTGTAAACACTTAACTGCTCAGATTGGCTGATGAATAAAACGTGAAGTAGTGAGGAAATTGAAATGGATATGGAAAAGCACATTCCAAGAGATGGAAGCTGAGGTCAGCCTATGCATGTGAATTGGAATATGAAAACTGAATCTTATAAGTAAGAAAAAAAGAGTTGAGCCCTGGTGGCTGAGGCTGTAATTCCACGCACTCAGAAGGTTGAAACAGTAGAACCACAAGTTCAAGGTCTGTCCGGACTACAGGTGAGTTCACTGTCGGCCTGGTGGGCTTAGTGCAACCATGTTTTTAAAAAAAAAGAAAAAAAGAAAAAAGAGAGCCTGAATCTCTCTTAGCAGTACAGTATCTATCTAATGTTTGCTGGACCTGGACTTAGTCTTCAGCATTGAGTGTGTGTGTATGTGTGTGAGTGTGTGTGTGTCTATGTGTGTACATGTATACTTGCATATATGTTTATGTGTGCACATAGGTGTATATTTGTACACACACACACACACACATATGTGTGTGTGTGTACATATAAGCATGTGTGCTTGTCTATGCATCTGTGTATATGCTTGCTATGCCTGTGTATGTACATGCATGTGTACATATGTGTGTATGTGTGGACATGCTTATTTGTGTGTTCTTTGCATGTGTGTATGTGTGTGTGTGCATGTGCATGCATCTGTGAATCTCTCTGTGTGTGCCTATGTTTGTGTGTGCCTGTGTGTATACATGCATATGAGCATATATATATTACTGCATGTATAAGTACATATGTGTGTGCATGTGTGTATTTGTATGGGTGCTTAGGTATACAATCAACAGTCAACTTTGAGCATGATTAGTAGTGTTTACCAGTATTCAAGAGTAAACTGATCTGCTTTGTGGGCCTCATGGATTTGGCGGAGATTTTATGAAATGACATAGGCTAGAGAAGCAGCTCACTCACCCTTTTAGTCCAGAGCCTGAAAAACTAGAAGACGCATACTGCTTGAGACAAATGATTCCATTAGAATTCTGTCCAGAAAACAAAGGCCCTCCTGAGTTTCATTCTGGGAATAACTAAGCACAGAAAAGTAAAAGCAAAAGGAATTTCTGCATAGCTAGATGATGAAAATTGTTTCAAGTCCACAATATAACATAAAGCAACAATGGTGCTAATCAGCGTCGGCTAACTCTTGAGCAATAGTCTCTAAAACTAGAGAACCAGTGCTGTCCTCACCTGCTGCTGTCCAGGCAAATATCTCTTCAGAGCTTCTACTGGAGAACATCAACTCTGATGTCATCACAGCCTGAGGATAGGAACTCTTGGATTCCATGCTCTAAGATACATGCTGGACCACAGAGGGGAGCAATAACATTTTGCGGATCAACTGTATTATGTCACTGTATATTTGATACAGCACTGAGGATATTTGACTGAGTGTTCATGGTACTCATAAAATTAAGAAGTGTGTATGCATGTGGACAGCTTTAATCATTCTCATGCATACAGTCAAGAAAAAGGTATACAAAATCAATTCTATATAAAAAATGAGGGGCTTATTTGAAATCCAACATATGGATAACAACGGAGAATATGAAGTGTTTTGTTCTGTCAACATCTGTTGCTCCAGTGTTTGATCCCTCATCCTAGTTTTAACACTATGATACAAATCATGAAAAGAAAACTCTATGGAAATGAGTACAATCATTCCTTTGTATTAGAATACAAATAATTTGAGTATTTTAAATAAAATATGTAGTCCCTGAAATAAAACATGTTTAGTCAAGTGTATTGAAGAATACACTTTCACTTGTACAACAATCTATGTAACATGAAATTCCTACATGATTTGTTTTAATGGAATACCATAATCCATTATGCAAAGTTGGCAAATACTTTCCATAAGTGCACTCCTTTGTGTGTGTGTGTGTTCCTGTGTACATGTGGTGGTGGTATGTATTCATGTGTGAAGGCTAGATGTTTACTGGCTGACTTTCTCTGCTGTTCTCCATTTTACTATTTGAGTCAGGGTCTGCAGCTCACTGTTTAGGCTTGTCTAATGCAAGAGCATAAGGGATCCTCCTCTTTCTGCTCCTCAGCACTGGACTCCACTTACATCAGCTTATTAAGTTGACGCTGAAGGTTTGAACTCAGTTCTTCACCCCTGTACAGCAACTGAACCGCATCCCCAATCCCTGGATCCTTTGAGTATACTCCTGACATTCCATGCACTCCAATCTGCTACCGGGAGCCTCCTGAAGTCTATAAATTTCTGAGACTTTAAGAGAAAATGTATTTTACCTTCTTAATCCAGGATTTTTGACTAAACATGCTTTATTACAGATACTAAAAGAAATATATGTTTAATTACATTTTAAATACACAGGCTGATTTAACCCTATTTCTATGCTAAAATTATGTATGTTTCATTTTTATGCTCTTGCTTATTACAAGAGTCACTCCGTATCTCTGGTTTCACTTTCTGTGGTTTCAGCTACCCATGATCAATTACAGTCTGAAAATGATAAATGGAAAATTACAGAAATAAATAATTCATAAGTTTCAGTTGCACAGTGGCTTGAGTAGTGTGCAGAAATGTTTTATGCTCAGGATGTGAATCACCCTATTGTGGAGCACACAAACACTGTGTGCAACAACTGTCAATTGCCTCACAGTAGAATTCCTGTCATCAGATCAAGCACCACACCCTCCCCAAACTGTATCACTGATAACATTCTTTTTTTTTTTTTTTTAATCATGCAGGCCTTGTGTTGCCTTATATCATCCTAAGGGCAGGGGTGAATATAGTGTAGTATTTTGAGAGACAGCAAGAGCATATCTACTTAGCTTCTATCACAGCATCATGCCACAATTGCTGTGCTTTATTGTTGGTTGTTGGTGGCTTCTTGCCTAGCATATAAGCTAATCTTTATAATAGCTCTAGATAGGAGAAGTATTACCTACACTCTGTTTAAGGTATAGGCGTCTTCTAGGTCGGTGTCCACTGATATCTCTGTAGGTAAGTGGAAGCTGCTTAAGATCATCTTAAATATTGCACACAAAATGACTCCTTAAACAAATAGTTTGGGTGGAAAGGAGCTTCAGTATTAGACAGGCACATATCTATAAATGAGGGTTGAAATCAGAATAAAATATTTATTACTTTAGCACTTATTCTAAATACTGTGTACTTCAGGGATATTGCGGGCTACGCATCACAGAAAAGCAAATAATGCAGTCAAACAGATGACAGACCTTCCCGGTTTTCCAGGTATATCAAAGTCTTATTTATTTTACTCCACTAAACATGCTGAATGCATCATTCCAAAACATAAGACAATGTTCTGCACACCTTCATTTCATACCGTTCTGCCATGAGAAGATAGTGAGCACATGGATTGTTGGGACAGTGCTGCTCACACACAATATAGGAAAGCACTATAAACAGGATGAGCTGTAAATATCTTACATGGGTGCAGTATGGAATGGAGGGGCCACCTCTCCTTTGAATGTAGCTCCTTTGATTATGTCAGCTGAATTTCAGGCAGACACAACTGGACACAGCATAACTGAGTGACTGAAGAGTAAACAATAATTCAATAAGAGCATATCAGAGCACAAGAGATTATATGTTTGTATCATGGCTTGATCTCTTTCCCCCTCTCCAATATTCCAACAATCACAAGTAAGTGCAAAATGAATATATTCATTTCATTATCTGACTGACTACCTGACCTCAATTTATAACTGCATCCAAATTTGTGATCCATAAAACCATTTTTAAGAGACACAAGCCAAGCATTTCTTTTGATAGGTTAATGCAAGCAGTCCATTTGTATAAAGGGAACTTTACCATTCCTAAAAAGATGCACTAAAGAGCTTCAAGGATATTACACTGAAGCTTTCATAAAGGAAAAAAAAAAGTTCTAGAACGCCTCATACAGCCCCAGAAGTTTCAAAAAATATACTAAAAGCATGAAATACTGGTTATCAGGCTCTAGCTGAGTAAATATTTAAATGGCACGTTTTACTTACTGGAAACAATCTACTATTCCAGTAGTAAATGCAAAATGTGGCCAAATTTCCCCTATTGCTTCAATAGTACCTTGGTTTCCCCATAAATTTCAATAAGAAGAAAGTCCTTAACATTTAAACTTTGCTGCCTCACCTCTAAGGGTCTCAGAAATGCTTATTTATGGAATATCAAGGAGGGATGTGCACTAGTAATTCTGTCACAAGTGGTTTTGAAGTTTAGTTATGTTTGTATTCACCTGTTTCTGGTCTTAAAATTCCTGTTTCCAACAGCCCATAGAGAATATCGCACAGTACACTTCTCAGAGCTGTGTGATTTATTTTTCTTAAAAAAAAAAAAAATTCTCAGTATCCCTGCCTTCCTTCCTGAAGAGAAACTGAAATTACATCTCTTAAGAGCACACAAATTAAGAAATGAGATAATTAAATTCTCAATATTTCACCTTTCACATGTAAGATAGGGATAGAAAGTCGTCCTTGTATGAATGTATGTCTGCCAACTTTCTCATTGCCTTGACAAAATGCCTGACAAGATCAACATAAGGAGGGAAGGATTTACAGTCTATCAGTGCAGAGAAAGCATGGTAGTGTGAGTGTGTGTGTGGTGCTGGTCATGTTGCATCCGGTTGCAAGAAGCAGAGAGTAGAGAGTGATTAATGCTAGGGCCCAGCCCATTTCATCTGCTTTATTCTTTTTTTTTTTTTTTTTTTTTTTTTTTTTTGTTTCGAGATAGGGTTTCTCGGTATAGCCCTGGCTGTCCTGGAACTCACTTTGTAGACCAGACTGGCCTCGAACTCAGAAATCTGCCTGCCTCTGCTTCCCGAGTGCTGGGACTAAAGGTGTGCGCTACCACCCCCGGCTCATTTGCTTTATTCTTTCGAGGCTCCCAATTCATGGTGCGATGGGACCATGGTTAGGGCAGGGATTGTTTCTTGGGTGATTCCAGATCCCGTCAGACAATCAACATTGAGCATCCTGGAGTATGGAAAAACTTAAAACCTGTCTTTAATTTTGTGGTTAGAAAGCATTATCCTCCTTTGCCTCTGCTAGTATATCTGAGACGCCTAAAAGGAGCAAATAATATCATTAGATCTTGACAAGAAATGTTGTCATCACTATCTCTAATTAGGTAAAAGTTAGGGTTTTCTTTGGGGGGTGGAGAGGCTAGAAGATGGCTAAGGGTCTAAAGTGCCTACTGTATGAGAATGAAGACTGGGTTTTGATCCTTCAAATGCACATAAAGTTTAATGCACATCTATACTATTAGCATTCATATTGTGAGGTGAGAGTTAAGAGAAGAATCTTTGATGGCTAGCTTGTAATATGCAGATGTGAACAACAGATCTGTCATTAAATTAGGTGCAAAGTTAGGGACAAAATTGAAGGTTATCTGTACATAACCATATTCTCATACATAAATATTCTTACATGAATATAATATATTATTATATTGTCTATAATATATAGCACAGATACACACACATTAATATTTTTCTTGTAATGTAGAACCTCTCACAGGGAACATGCAATCAGCAGGAGTTGTACTTATGGCTTACACGTTTTAATTAAGTCCTGGGCAGTTGTATTTTGTTTTTATTAACTTATTATGAGGTGGTATTATTTCAACTTATTCTTGTATAATGAGAGATGTTGTGTCAAATTGTTATCAGCCCCTTCAAGACTCTAAGAGGCTCAAGTAAAAATGACCATCTATTAAAATATGAATTTGGCATACTCTCTGAATACGTAGAGGAAATAGATTGAAAAGCATATAAATAGTGGTAGGAAGCTCAAAATACCCAAATCTTTTCTTTAAAGTTCTTTCAAAGACTTCATATTTCAATGTCTTGAAGATCAAAAGAACTCCACAAGATAAACTAATTTTTGTGCTTCTGTTTTAATCAGTATTTGCTTTTATCCACAAAGTTTAAAGAAAGAGAAAAATATCTCAAGTCACTTACCTAATACCTTCTGTGAGTACTTCCTGGGGGTACTTCATAAGAATTTTGAGTAGATAGTATTATAGCAAATGAACACGGATATGAAACAATTCCTTTATTAATATATTAAAACAGGCTTGAAACAAACACAAATACTCACTAATATATGAAATATTTCTCAGAAAAGTATCCAATATTATATTATGTAAAAGCATACTTATGTCTTTGAAGGTGACGGAACATTCTTAAAATTCTGAACTTGAAACAAACCATTTTAAAAGTGTATTTCCGTACTGACTATCTCAATATGCAGTAATGTAGTGTGGTAGTGTGGACAGATTTTTTTTTCAAATTTTTTTTTCTATTCTATTTGTCTTTGATAAAGGCCTATGGATCAGTAGTGTTGGTAATTACTGTACCTTGTTGGTTGAGTATTGATGTGAGCATTCCAACTCTGGAAAAGTCTTTCTACATGGATGACATTTACTGGCCTGCAGGAGGGAGGTGGTGAGTTACCACCACCATCCCAGCCCTATGCCTGTCTACTCACTGCCTCTCAGATTTCTGTCCTCTCTTTGTTCCCGTGGAATAACGATTGTCTTATCATTTCTCCTTTGACAGTTGGCATGAAAATAAACTCAGGTCCAGGAGGAATGAACAGACCTGAAAGAGTCTGGGCCCTGGTTATCTGTGACACAGAAGCAGAACAGCCTACTGGATGCTTCCTGGTGTTTGCTGGTGTCCAAGTGGGGAGATTGTCAGTGAGTCATGCTGTCAGCACAGGAGACAGCTCTGTGTTTGGCATTTCTGTCAATCTTCCCCCATGATAGAGACACTCTGTCCACCAAGAATACTAAGGCTGTTCTCATCTGTGTGCTTTGTCTCTGGACTTCAGCCTGAACCCTGGTGCTGAAGCTGACTCCTTCGGAGATGAATCCTTCATCACTGGGTATTATTTTGTACATGTGCATTTCCTTCTCCAAATAACTTGTGTAGTTTACTCTGCTTGAATCGATGCCAAATGCTTCATATTTTATCTACTCTGTTTGTGTTTGTGATGGAAAGATCTCATTAGATCTCCATATTCTCTGGAAAAAAAATCTTTTAATTCAACGTACTACTATTTGATTTAAATTTTAAATTTTACTACTATATTTGATAAAATTTTGATCCATGCTATATATAAATGGGAAAGAAGATACATACATAGATATATACATTTGAAGGTTCAGAAAGTGCTCCACAAAAATTGTCCAGTAAATAGAGACTTTAGGTTCTGCTTTCTCTCACCATTTCTTCTTTGGATGGAGCACTTCAGCTGAATTTTCTATTTATTTTTCTGTGTAAACCAGTGATCCAGGTTTTATTAAAAACATCCACCTTATGATTACAAGATAAGAGATTTTGCCAGAGCCTGACATATACAGAGGCAGATGCTCATGGCCAACCATTTAACTGATCATGAGTTCCCCAGTGGAGGAGTTAGAGAAAAGATGGAAGATACTAAAAGGGTTGACAACCCCATACTTAGAACAATAATATCAACCAACCTGAGCTCCCAGGGTCTAAACCATCAACCAAGGAGTACACAAGGAGGGACCCATGACTCCAGCCATATGTGAAGCAGAGGATGGCCTTGTCAGGCATCAATGGGAGAAGAGGCCCTTGGTCCCATGAAGGCTTAATGATCCAGAGTGGAAGAATGTGAAGGCAGGGAAGCTGGAGTGGGTGGGTGGGTAGGGAAACACCCTCATAGAAGCTAGAGGAGCAGGGATGGGATAGTGATTTCTGGGGGGTGGCAAATCGGGAAAGGGGATAGCATTTGAAATGTAAATAAATAAACTATCCAATAAAAATTTTAGAACTTAAAAAAATTACAAGATAAACCAGATTTTTTTCTTTTTTTAAATTTGGTTATTTTATTTATTTATATTTTCCCACTGGAAAACCCTATAACATCCCCCATCCCCCAGCTTCTATGAAGGTGCTCCTCCACCCACCCACCCACTCCTGCCTCCCTGTCCTGGCATTCCCCTACACTGGGGCATCAAGCCTTCACATGACCAAGCACCTCTCCTCCCATTGATACCCAACATGGCCATCACTGCTACATATGTGACTGGAGCTGTGGGTTATTCCATATGTACTCTTTGGTTGGTGGTTTAGTCCCTGAGAGCTCAGGGTTGGGGGGGGGGGTCTAGTTGGTTGATATTGTTGTTTTTCCTATGGGGTTGGAAACCCTTACAGCTCCTTACATCCTTTCTCTAACTCTTCCATTGGGGTTCCCCATGCTCAGTCCAATGGTTGGCTGTCTGCATCCACATCTGTATTTGTCAATCTCTGGCAGAGCCTCTCAGGAGAGAACTATATCAGGCTCCTGTCAGCAAGCACTTCTTGGCATCAGCAATAGTGTCTGGGTTTAGGGTCTGTATATATGGGATGGTTCCCCAGGTGGGGCAGTCTCTGGATGGCCTTTCCTTCAATCTGTGCTCCACACTGTTTCCATATTCCTCCTGTGAGTATTTTATTCCCCCTTTTAAGAAGGACTGAAGCATCCACACTTTGGTATTCCTTCATCTTGAACTTCATGTGGTCTGTGAATTGTATCTTGGGTATTCTGAGCTTTTGGGCTAATACCCAGTTATCAGAGAGTGCATACCATGTGTGTTCTTTTGTGACTGGGTTACCTCTCTCCAGATGATACTTTCAAGGTGTATTTATTTATTTATTTATTTATTTTATATAATTACACTGCAGCTGTCATTCACACACACACACACACACACACACACACACTATCTTCTCCCAATCTGTTGGTTGCAATTTTGTCCTATTGACAATGTCCTTTGTCTTACAGAAGCTTTGCATTTTTATGAGGTCCCATTTGTCTATTGTTGATCTTAGAGCATAAGTCATTGCTGTTCTGTTCTGGAAAATTTCCCATATGCCAATGTGTTCGAGGCTCTTTCCCACTGTCCCTTATATTAGTTCCTTAAGATGGCTTTAGGAACAAGTCCCACCCTTAGCTGAAGAGTGATTGGCAATTAATATCTGCTGTGAGAGAATCCGTTTTTTTGAATAGTATATCCATTATAGATAAACCATGCTCTACTGAAAGCACATATATCCAAAAATATATGGCAGCAGAAATTGGGATCATGGGGTTGTGAAAATAAGCAAATAAAAGAAGAAAAGAGAAAAGAAACAAAGCAGGTAGGAAGGAAAGGATAGTCGTTCTTAGAGGAGTTCTGGGATGGGCATCACTAATATCAAAACTCTTTGTATGAAATTCACAAATCACCAATATAAGAGAGAAAATGGTCCTGTCCTTTCCTCTCCCCTTTCCCACTCCCATCACCTCTCTGTCCTAAGGCAAATTACAGACACTATAAACTTTCTGAGCAAGTGTTACTGTAAATGTGTCTGCACACACTATTTAAACAGGAGGTGAAATTAAATTATTTGAAGCTTGAATGACCCATGAAAATGAAAATAATTTCCCACTTCATTTTAATATGAGGAGAATCTTCAGTCTGTTTGATTTTTAAAGGTTAAATGTGCTTTTTTTTTAATGAGGCTAATGCTTTTTAACAACTTGAAAGTACAGAAAGGTATAGAAAGAGCAAGGAATTTAAAATGCATCTATTATGTTTTGAGCTACATAAAAATGTTAAATGATTTAATCATTTCCCATGATCTAATTGTGTACTTAGGAATTCAATTCAGTTGTGAGGCTCTGGTCTAATTTTAGATCTCCTTTCCTTCACATTAGGAACTGAGAACAAAGGGGACAGCAGGTGAACGGTGTCTGCTAATCTAGATCCTGGCCACTCAGCCTTGACGTAATGGTTCAGTAAAGAAGGCTGAGGATTTGAGCAGCGTAGCACACAGGAACGTAGGGTCAGAACATCTCTGTTTTTCATCAAGGCAGCTGGGCAGAAAATTAGCCAATTGAACTCCATCTGTCTCTATCTTTCCTCATTAGGTTTTTGAATATATATATAAAATACATATATATTATATGTGTGTGTATGCACACATATGTGTGTGTGACTGCATGTGGGTGTCTGTAAATGTGTGTCTGTGTATTTGTTCTTGTTTTTTTTTTTTTTACAAACTAGATGAATTATACTAAAGCATATAATTTTGAAAAAAGTTATAAATCCCATTATCACATCAAGAGGCCTGTATACTTTCTCTTAATACTGCCTTTGGATTGCTATCTGCCATTATAGCATAGAAATGCCAGTCTGAACAATATTATTCCTTATAATACAGTCAGTATAGCATCAATAGTGGCTGCACATAAGCAAAATGTTGACTATCAAGCCTGAATCTAAAATATACTCTGTACATGCAAATCACCACCAAAAAGACAAAGTCTTTACTTTCAAAGAGCCCTGCCTCTTTTTACTGGGATTGCAAAGCATATGTCTGAGAAATTTCAATCTATCTTAGATGATAACAATCTTTATAAGAGAAGGACAAGCAAACTGGTAGGAACTCATGTAACAAAGTTGATCAGGTCCCTCCAATGGTGGAGGGAACTGCTATGACAAAAGGTTAAGTCACCTCTGTCTGGACAAGGTAAACATTCAATTAGCCTTTAAAAGAAAGTCACCCAAGAAAGGAAAAGAGTATTTTTAGACAGCTCGTGATGTATTTGGACATTGTTAAAAATTTACCAATCAAGCAAAGAGCAAACACCTGCATAGAGATTGCTTGTGATCTAAGAGTTCCCTGTCTGTAAATGGTATTTCTAGTGGCGAAGCTTCCACGTAGTGTGACACTCATAGTTATGTGCTTTATTTTTATTTTATTTTTGGTTACTTTATTGAGTAACAGGTCACCTACTTCTCACATGGTTTTGGTTGTCTATCCCTCCTATCTCCCATGGGCCTTCTCTTCTATCTCCTAGACCTCTGTATGCATTTACTTTTATACCCAATACCCCTTTCTCTTTCACATTTCCTGTGCACTCTTGCCTTTCTCAATGATCAAGTTACAGCTATGTTTTAAAAAGATAATGCTAGCAATGTTTAAAGTGTACTAGGAGAGAGGACATCCAAGTTCCTGGGAACTTAGAAAACAGGGTTTTGTGTTATACCTGAGGTCTTTAACACATTAGGTCTTGAATTGGGGAGGTGTGAGGACTGGGAATTAGAAAACAAACTCCAAAAACTTCTCAAAGTCAAACTCAAGCAGATTTGGTTGATTGGCTTTAGAGGTTCAGTAGAGGTCAGAGAGGAAGGTGACTGGAGTTGGTTGGCCTGTGTGATGGGGAGGAGCTTGGTCCCATTATTGGAGCAAGGGACCAGAGAGGAGCTGCACCAGGGCGGGAATGGAAACATAATGAGTCCTATTTGGACCATCTTGGGTTTTGAGTGTCTGTGGGCCAGGCACACTTCATGTTTTCTAAAAATAAAAGGGCACTGAGGGCAATCGTCTAAAATAATTGTAATATTAAAATATAATTTATAAATGTCATGCCAATGTAAAAATATTTAGCCATGCACATCATTAGCTCAAAGCATGCTATTTTCAAGAGGCCTGCGCATACACATTAGGTCTAAGGTGTAAAAGTCTGTCCATTAGAGAATGCAGTGCAGACAATTACATTTGATTTGACCTACCTCCTTGTCCATTTTGGAGACATAGATTAAAGAAAGAAAATGATTTTTGCCCTATTTTACTAACAAATATTTTGGATAACTCTTGCATACAGATAATTGGATTTTTAATGTAAGAATCAGTCAATCAGAAATTGAAGGGAAGAATAAAGAGGCATGAAGTAATGAAAATAGAAAGTACTACTTATTATATTTAATCAGAACTCTTTCTGTTAAAATGTCTAAAATCAAACAAAGGGCTCATTTATTCTTTCCATTGAATTAATATATTAAAATTTCCTATTTTGTCTACTAAGCATTTGGATTGGATTTTAGGAGTAAGAATAATTCTAAATTTGGATTGCATTTTATATAAAGCTATTTAATTTGACTAAACTAAGATTTCATAAATTAGAAGGGTCTGCAAACTGTTATTATATAAACAGTCTGCAAGTCATCCTAGCAGGCTTTTAAACCCCCGGCAACTGCAGGAAGAATTGGCTGATAGTATTTTTGGTGTTCCCTCATATTATTTTCTCCGACCCAGGAAAAACTTTTGTAGACTATTCAGCTAATTTTATGAATTATGAATGAGTTCCTAATCCTAGTTGATCAGTTGGTTTAGCTCTCTTGGTTAACACATCCAATGGAATGGTGGGAGAGAGTATGGTCTTTGGGTCTGCATGGGCTACTTTGACATTGGCATTCTTGTTCTAAAACTGACTTCTCCAGATGACGTCTGAGTTTAAGGAGTCATGTGATCTTAGCTGCATGGTTTGTTCACAGGTCACATTGGAGGGAAGGGTTACAGAAATCTTACCTCACATGTGAGTTGGCTCTAGATAATTACCATCATATTTTTTATACATATGTTTAGTCACAACATCTGATGGAATATATCATTTTTTTCCTCATTTGGTATTTATAGTGACCACAAAAATAATATCATACAGTATGGTCTGGCCAATTTTCCTCCAAAGGATACAGGATCATTGTTTGCCTAAAATTACCTTGCTAGCAAATGATTTTTTTTCCATTTTTTATTAGGTATTTAGCTCATTTACATTTCCAATGCTATACCAAAAGTCCCCCATACCCACCCACCCCCACTCCCCTACCCACCCACTCCCCTTTTTTGGCCCTGGCGTTCCCCTGTACTGGGGCATATAAAGTTTGCAAGTCCAATGGGCCTCTCTTTCCAGTGATGGCTGACTAGGCCATCTTTTGATACATATGCAGCTAGAGTCAAGAGCTCCGGGGTACTGCTGAGTTCATAATGTTGTTCCACCTACAGGGTTGCAGATCCCGTTAGCTTCTTGGGTACTTTCTCTAGCTCCTTCATTGGGGACCATGTGATCCATCCAATAGACGACTGTTCACAGTAAATGATTTTTAGAAAATACAAGATTAAGGATCCAGACTCTTGACCTTTCTCAAATGTATTTGTTACAGACATACAGAACGAGGGCTGTTGGGTATACAATCGCCAGGACTGAGAAGAAGGAGGAGAGTCACTGCTTATTCCTACTATCATTAAAGTAAAATCCTAGCACACTGCCTTAGTAAATCTAAGGATTTTCAGTTTAATAGATACAAGTATTCTAGTCCTTGAAGTCATTATATAATATACTATGTTTTGATTCATAAGCACAGCTTTTCTACTCATTCTTGTTTACATTCAGTGGTCAAACTCACTGGAAATTGGCTCCTTTGAAACTGTTTAGATTTATTTCATTTTCTCTGTGTGAGTGTTTTACCTGGGTATTTGTGTGTGTACATATGTGTGTTCCTGGTGTTCAGAGAGGTCAGAGGAAGGCACCGAATTCTCTGGAGAATGGAGTTACAGATGGGTGTGAGCTGCCATGTGGGTACTGAAAACTAAACACAGGTCCTTTGGAAGAGCAATCAGTATGCCTTATCATCCTTCTAGCTCCTACATGTTGACTCGTTAACAAGCAATATCGCCGGCAGAGAGTCTCAGCTCATGTGCCAACAACTTTATGTAGAAGCGTATTAGATTCCTCTTCCAACCTGAAGCTTAGTGATGCAGAGAAGCACTGAGAAACAGGCATCTAAATGACGGAAAGGGAGACAGGCTACTCTGGACAAGCCAATTGTACAATTTTGCTCTATCATAGATGAACTCCAGTATTAGGAGATTAAGAGGCCGAGCACATTTCTCCTTCTTTCCTTGTGTTCTGCTTTGTTTGATTGTTTGATTTCTGAGACAGGGTTTTTCTGTGTAGCTCTGGCTGTCCTAGAACTCACTCTGTAGACCAGGCTGGCCTCGAACTCAGAAATCCACCTGCCTTTGCCTCCCATGTGCTGGGATTAAAGGCGTGTGCCACCACTGCCTGGCCCTTTTCTGCTTTCTTGTATGTCATTGCTTTCACAGATGAACTATTATGGGATTAAAAAAATCAAAATGAAATTGAAAAGGCAGAAGCCACATCCTGTATCACCAGCAATGTTCAGCGTAAACAGCTAGAACTTATCGAATATCGTGTTACAGTCTGACTGATTAAAACATCTCTATGCTCAATAATACAATTTTGAAAGGGATTTAATGACCTTGATTCAGAGATGAGATAACATAAGCTTCCCTAAAATGAATAGATTATCTGCCCCCACCAAGGGTCCTTCACATACCCATTTTTGAAACAGGTTCTATGGCATCTCAAATGTCTTAAAATATATATGGTTTTTGTTTATCAGAATTTGTGTAAACAGGTGAGAAATTATACATTTTAAAGCTGGATTAAAATGTTACCATGTTTTTGTTGTAAGCTGGGTTTGTTTATAACCATTAGCTTCAGTCTATCATGAATGAAGTTGTAAGTGTGTCTGCACCAGAGAGATATGGTGGTTATCCATGAAATGACTAATGTAAATCACAGCTAGATGGTGTCGCCCCTCTGAACAGTCTTATTCACTCTATATATTCCAATATCAGTTGTTATTCTCTGACATTTGGGGAATCCAGCACATATGCTAATATTGACCCTTTTCATAAATGTCAGTGAAGGAGCATTACTGCTGACCATGGTGCCACATGTCACTGTAATTAATTGTATGTTAAGTCTCAGAATGTCCTGACTCTGATTCCAATAGTAGCACAAAAGCTTTGAGGTACCTTTGTAGATACGAAAGGCTATGTGTAAATATTTGTTCACTGGGGCTTTGAGCCATTCTTTCTTAATCAACTCAAGAACTCTAAGTAAATACAAAAAAAAATACAAAGATTTAAATATTTTTATTCTTCTATTGCTAACTATACCACACTCAAGTGAAGACAGAGAGAAAAAATGTCTTGAAGCAAGAGAAAACACGTACACATATTCCTCTCATCTTTGTTGCTTCTGTACAGTAGAGTGCCTGCTTCCTATCTGAACCAGGAGAGGCAACAGAGCCCCTAGCATTGATGCGGTTGTTTCTGAGTCCCGTCACACTTGTAGACGTTATAAGGAATGCTCATAGTTGAATTTACAGAATTGCATGATGTTTTATGGAAGTATCCACAGCAAGTGATTCTTTGTCTTTACCTTATGATTGCATCCCTAGCTCATCTGAGATTGAACTACCTAATATTATTGTTAGTGCTTTATTATAGGAATACTATTTCATGAAGCAATATTAACAGAAAAATACAGATTCTATAATTAGTAGTTTATACAATAATAGAATTTATGAGATAAGTGAACAATTTATCTGCCAGGCCTGCCTGCTGCCCTGGTTTTCTTTCTTCCTTTGCTCATTCTTTTTTTTTTTTTTTTTTTCATTTAAAAGTAGAAGAAATATAAGGTTGTCATATGGGAAATAAATAGAGAAATGGTTTTAGGTGCTGGGCTCAGGAGTGGCTGAGCACAGCACAGGCTCAGCCTCAGCTCCCCGTCATTTAACAGTTATTGCACATGGTTTACTGCATACAAATTTGTGCAGATATACTAATTACACTGAAAAATATTGATTATTATTACTGGGGTTAGTATGGCCAAATTTAAATAAATAATAAGATTGGGAAAATACTGTAATGCAGATGAGATTTCCCCTTGTATTGTTATGCTGAGCTATCTTTCCATTGTGTTTGCCAGGAGGAAGAGTAAAACTGATAAGTGGAGAGTTTCTGACAGGTCTCAGATATGGAAGCGCTTAAGTTAGAAATGAGACTATGTAACTCCAGGAAGCTATGCACTGAAAATGGATAAATTTAGGGCATGGTCAAGGGCAGCATCCTAATGGAAGGTCATCTCTTCCCTGAGTCTCTCATACTACAGATACTGATGCAAGAAAGGGAGCCTTTTCTCAAATGTGGGCTGTTGGTTGCAGAGAAAAATGAGACTGCAGAGGAGTCAGCAAATTCTGGACAGCTAAGCTGCAACGCAAAGACACAAGTGTAGATGAGCACGACAGTATGTGAAGAATGTAAATTCTAATACTTGGTGTTCATGCTCTTGGTCTTTAAACCACCTAGATGATATGACCCATTCTGCTTATTAACTTCTGTGTGTGAATGTTAAGATGTTTTTCTGTTAAAATATGAGAGATTTTGATATTTATAAACCAAAGCAGAACTGATCTAGGTCAAAGGATGCATTTGTTTGCCTTGACCACTGCCCAAAGGAGTAGCGTATTCATCATGGTCACAGAGAACTTGTCACAGTTCTGAGTCACACTGATGTCACGGGATGGGAGTGTTACTCAATCACAGAGGCCCCTTTTGATGGATACACTTTCCTTAAGACCTGAAGCAAACTTCTCTTGATATCTTTTTGCCAGAAGTGTGTCACATCTCTCAACCCATGACTAGGAGAAGGAAATTATCATAATTGACTGACTTAATCCTTATTTGGTCCAGAGCAGCTTAAAATGAATAATATACACAGCTTGTTCCACACTGTCCCTTAGCACAAAGTCAAGACTTTATATGTACAGATGATATCTTTTAGCCAACAAACTGGCATAGCAACACAGTCTGTGGAATTATGAAAGTAACCATTATGACAACTAAAAATGAGACTAGTAAAAGATAATTTCCTCGGTGAACTGCAACTATGTTAGAAAAGAAAGACGTGAGTTTCTCTGCAATTTTACTCCAATGCATTATTGGAATTGCTTTAGAAATATGCCACTATAAATTGTATCATAACTAATGCATTAGCTAATAATATATAATTAGACAACTAATGCATTATATTCATACTAAGATAAATAGTAGATTATATGTATTTAAATGTGTTTTACAATGATAGAAATTATTGTATGTATTGTTGTATAGTTGAGTCTTCTAAACATTTACCAAGCTCTTCTGCTAAGCTAAGGCCAATTTTCTTTCTTATAGTATCCTGTCCTAAGTATCTCTCCTTAAAAAACAAAGAGAGAGAGAGAGAGAGAGAGAGAGAGAGAGAGAGAGAGAGAGAGAGAGCTGGGGAGCTGGCCCCACCCCTCAGTGAGGCCGCAGCTCTACAGAGAAGAGCAGATCTGCACCTTCTCTGGACAGCACCATAGAGCTAGTCTCTGGTGGTGTTGGCACCAGTGAGCTGCCTCTAGGCCAACAGAGCAGGAGAGCTTGCCCTATCCCTTGCTTGCTGGTACTTTGGGTGAGCTAGTCTGAGCAGTGCTGGAGAGCTAATCCCCACACATGCAGGAGAGCTGGTAGATTGACCATCTCCGCTATCACGTATGCCTCAACATCCACCCCATCTAGGAACTGCTGGAACATGTGAAGTGGTTGATCCTGCAGAGCTAAAATTCAGAATCTCCATGACCCAGGAAAGGACTGGATGTCTAAGAGGAGTCCTTGTCAGGATCCAGTATTGACAGTGTAGCAGAGGCTACAGGCTAGAACCAGACCAATGACTCACAGAAATTAGTGTTTACAAGTAAAGATGTGTGGACAAAAGGGTGGACACTCTGGGACAAACTGTCCCACACTGTATTATAATACAGTTGTATCGTAATACAATAAGAATGTTTGTTTGTTTGTTTGTTTGTTTGTTTTGTTTCTGTTTTATATTGGGAGTAGTTGTACGGTCAGAAGACTAATATGAAGGGGCAAGGAGATGAGTGGGATAGTGCGCTACATGATGGGAAATTCACAAAGAATCAATAGAACGTTAAAAAAAAAAATCTATCAAGACTGAGAGCCAGTAGCATTTATTAGTTTTATGATGCTCTATTTTTAAAAGACCTGACAACAAATTCTGTTAAACCATCTTACACACAGGTCATAGAGCTGTGCTTAGCTTTTCCTATACATTTATTGGTTGTTCAGTATGATCTCTGTGTAGTAAAATAAACAACCAGGTTTGGTAGAACAAGAAAGCATTAACCTCTATAGTAAACTACCTGGTAATGTAAATATTCTTCAAAATTTACTAGATTATTATTGGGAAATCACATTTTACTGCAATGAAGATTAGCCTCCAAGTTGTGATCCTCCTGCCTCAGCCTCTTACAGGCTATGCTTGTAGGAACATGCCAGTATCCTGGTTTCTTTGACTTAAGTATCTGTAGATGGTCATAGCCCTATTTCAGTAGAACTTACTGATAAATAGGCATAGCAAAGCTGCTTCCATGACCTTTAATTCTTAAAAGTCTTAATTTTTGCAATTCATTGCCTTTTTTTCTACTTAATGGGTTCTTCTTTTTTCTATCCTGTATCCCCCTTGTTTCACTCCCTAACAACTGATAGGAAAGAAGCAAGGCTTGAGGGAGAGAGAAATGAAGAACATGTCTGAATCTAATTTCCTATCCTTTGTTTCTTATTTGACCATGGCTACTCAAAAATAAAAATCAACATTTCTAACAGACTAACAAACACCCACCCCTCTTGTCAGGGTCCTCTGAAAAACATCATACAGTTGCAGAAATTATCTGCAGCTGACAAAACTATGCTTCTACTGGAGCAAGAGGCAAATCATGGTCAGCTGCTATGGATGGTACAAAGTATACCCACACCACTGCACCTAGGATTAAAATGAAAGCATATTCTCATAATATTTCTGTGCTTTTTAAGGAAACCAAAATTCCAGAATTCTCAGAAATGTTGGTACAGCACTTAGTCTTTACATGGCTTTAAGTATAGGACTGATTTCTCTAAGTTTCATTAATAGCATCTGCATAAATGGATTCTAATGGTCCTTCTTAGACTGGGTTGTTGTGAAGGGAGAATAGAAGTGAGGGAGAAAGAGATACAGAGACAGACAGAGAGACAGAAACAGAGACAGACAGAGAGATAGAGTTAGAAGAGACAGAGTGGAGAGAGATGGAGAGAGAGAGAGGAGAGAGAGAGAGAGAGAGAGGGAGAGAGGGAGAGAGAGAGAGAGAGAACATTCAAGAGGGATCTTTTAGCACCCAAAGGGATCAAGGCTTCAGATCCTAATGAGCATCTGTCTCCTGTAAAGACTGATCATTTGATCTAGAAGAAACCCGCAAATGCAGCTGGAGGAAGGTATTCCTAGAAACACATTCTTGATTTGTAAATTCTATGATGCAAAATTCTATCCATAGGTTATTGAGACAACAACTTCGGCATATGAAAATGCTCGCTCTCTCTCTCTCTCTCTCTCTCTCTCTCTCTCTCTCTCTCTCTCTCTCTCTCTCTCTCATTTAATTCAAAGAATTAACCTTTCCCTCACAGAGAGCTGGGCTATCTATCAGTTGTACTAACCTGAAGTATTTTGTACAGAATTGCCACACTGCCCCACTCAGGTAGGAGACAAATAAGCTCACTCTGTAACCTCCAGTTGTTTCTGCCACAAAAATAGGACCCTTGGTTGCTTTTGCTTCGTTTTAACAAGTGTTTGTTAATTTTGATACTTTGCAGAGTTTAAAGAACTGTTCAGTTCTGTTTGTGTAAATCACAAGATTTAATTAGAGAAGAAGAATCCAAATGGTGCAAATAAAAGTCTTTGCATAATAAAATATTAATTGCCTTTAAAAAATACGGCAGTGATGCAGTATTCTATTACACTCCAGCAGAACGTGCCGCAGGCAGTGCTGTTCAGGACCACGGAGCCTTTGCAGCCACGGCTGCCTTGGAGGACATGAGCAGGCGACAACAGTGTCTTTGCTGTGTTGTTGAGGAAGGAGCCTTAGATCTTTTCTTGCAGCATTTGTACCACTTGCCATAAGCCAGTGAGCTAGGCTTCAGGACCTGCGTTCTTTTGTACCCGTTCATTCACACTGCTAAATTCTAGATTATGGTGAAGATGAGGATATCTTAGGGCTTGTGGTAGGCAAGAGTTTATTTGGATCACATAAGTTAAAGGAGTTATCTTGCCTGCTATCAAGAAGCACTGACACGCAGAAGGCCTGCCTCTCTGCCTATGACACTGCATGTGAGACCTCTGTGTGCATCCTCTGTAGAATACACAAGGATAAAGTGCTCCAGTCTAAGTGGATTTCTTTCATTTCCAATCACTCAAGTGTTTCAGTGTCTATTTTCAAATCAAATTTTATGGAGAAATTCAGTTATGAGTGAACATTGTGCTATGTTATTTGTTAATATAATGTACTTTCCAAGCATAGGGTGAAAAATGAATGCATGTAAGTTCTCAAGTAAAACCTTGTAATTTAGCATAGGGTTTTATAGCATGAAAAATATACTTCATATATATATATATATATTGTACTTGATCATAGCAATTGTCCTAAGAATCTCCCAGGAGCAGGTAGTATTTGACATTGGAAAGGAATTCATAAAGCTTAATGCTGAACAATTACAGTTATCGCTATTGCTGAAATTGATAGATTTAAATTTCATAAATCAAATAAATATAAAATAAATTGAAATTAAAATATTTATCAGATATTTATGCTACTCCATAGTTTTATTCTAACTTAAAAATTTCATTTTAAGTTAGCCAGCATCCAGTTATGCATATATCAATTTATTAAGAAAATAAGAAAGCATTATACAGGTCATGGAAAATGGAGCAAAGATCAAAGGAGCCATTAGTACCAAACTCCCAAGTCATTACACATTCAAGCATGTCAGGTAGGTATTTTGAGATGTAATTTTACTAATATGTAATTATTATAATGTTAGGGATGAATATATGTGTGTGTGTGTGTGTGTGTGTGTGTGTGTAAAATTTTAACGTACCCCTTAAAATAATTAATTTTCATTTATTGATAGTAAACAACAAATATTACTTTTATAGAAACAATTATAAAGCTTTTTATACCTTACTAAAATATCTAAGACTTTGCATCAGATTTGACTCATTTGAATATATATTTTAAACAGTTTATATCATTAAATACCCTTATAGGAGAGTTATTCTTAGAGAAGTAAAATATGAAATCATGCCTCTGACTCCAGCTAGCATAACTGCTGTAGCAGATATTTGTTTGCAATGATGTTTAGTTTTTATTTCATGTGTACTTTATTTTTTCTATTAATTATTTTATTTACTGACATCTCAATTATTGCCTCCCAGTTTCCCCTCTCAGAGTTCTTCCCCCATCCCCAATCTCTTTTGGTTCTGAGAGGTTGCCCGCCTAGTATCTCTCCTCCCTAGGGCTTCAAGTCTTTACAGGATTAGGTGCATCTTCTTGCTCTGAGGTGCATCCTCTCCCAGTGAAATGAATCCTCTCCCACCAGGGACAGACAAGGCAGCTCTCTGTTACCTATGCGCTGGCCTCAGACCAGTTCCTGTATACTTTTTGCTTGGAGGCTAAGTCTCTGGGAGCTCCAGGTAAGTTGACACTGTTGATTTTCCTATGGGGTTGCAATCCTCTTGGGTTTCTTCAATCCTTCCCCTAATTTTTCAATAGGGGTCCCTGACCTCGGTTTAATTCTTCACTGTGAGTATCTGCATTTGTCTTCATCAGCTGCTGGTAGAGCCTCTCAGAGGACAGGCATGATAGGCTCCTGTCTGCAAACACAACATAGCATCAGTAATTGGTGCCTGCCCATGGAGTAGATCCCAATTTGGGTCAGTCAATGGCTCAGTGTTTAAGAGCACTGACTGCTCTTCCAAAGGTCCTGAGTTCAATTCCTACAAAGACATGATAGCTTACAACCATCTATAATGGGATCCAATGCCTTATTCTGGTGTATCTGAAGAGATCACAAAATATATTCACATACGCAAAATAGATAGATAAAAATAATAATATAAAAAATAATATAAAAATAATAATATAAAAATAATGTTTATTTTAAATCCTACTTAGTCTATAGATACAATTTATACTTACTGCGGATTATGTGATGTGATCACATTTGCCTTTAAGTGTTGTTGAGAATAATTGTAATTACGTCTAAAACTATGAAACAAAATGAAACCAGAGTAAAGTACCTAAGGATCAGGTGAGATCAGACTCATCCAGGACTTGGGAATTAAGGCAGAGTCTGACAGATGGGGACATCACAAAACTTAAGAGCTTTAGTCTAGCAAAGGGAACAATACATCCAGTGAAGAAGAGGAAGCAAAGAAATTGGAATAGAATTTTCGTTAGTCACATATCTGATGGAGGATTAGTATTCACAATGTACAAAGAAGTCAAAATATAATAATAATAATAATACCCAATTAAAAATGTAGGGAATGTACTAAGCAGTCAGTTCTCAAAAGAAAAAATAAAAAGGGCTAAGAAATAGCCTTAATGTTCAATTTCCTTAGCTACCAATGGAGTACTTATTAAAACCACTCAGGCCTGGCAAATACAAAAGTGGATGCTCATAGCCATCCATTGGATTGAGCACAGGGTCCCCAATGAAGGAGCTAGAGAAAGTACCCAAGGAGCTGAAGGTGTTTGCAACCCCATCGGTGGAACAACAATATGAACTAACCAATACCCCCCTCCCCCAGAGCTCCCTGGGACTAAACCACCAACCAAAGAAAACACATGGTGGGACTCATGGCTCTAGCTGAATATGTAGAATTTAATGGCCTAGTTGATCATCAATGGGAGGAAAGGACCTTGGTCCTGTGAAGGTCAGGGCCAGGAAGCAGGAGTGAGTGGGTTGGTGAGCAGGGGTAGGGGGTTTTCAGAGGGGAAATCAGGAAAGGGGATAACATTGAAATGTAAATTAAGTAAATATCTAATATAAATAAGTAAATAAACCCACTCAGAACTTCCTGGAAGTTTCTGTTTATGCCCTTTCTTTCCCTTGTTGTGCTCTACTGACCCTCCCTCATTCCTTCCTCCATTTCCCCCTTCTTCCCTATTTCCTTTCCTTCCTTATTTCTTACTTTACTTTGCTGTACTGTCTGTTTTTCTTTCCTTTTGCATCTTCTTTTCTCCTGGCTTCATTGTATTTGCAGTCTTCTGTTCCTGGATAGAAACTGTAAATGGACAAGCTCTTTCAGATCCATCACCTGACACCATTACAAGTGTCTACAGTAAGTATATTCCAAACACTCTCTGTCATAGGGTTTCTATTGCTGTTGAGAGATACCATGACCAATGCAACTCTTGATATTTAATTGGGGGTGGTTTACATTATTGTCATGGCAGGAAATATGGCATCTTGCTTGCAGGCAGAGATGGTGTTTCAGAAGCATCCAAGAGTTCTCAACTGGATTGGCAGGCAACAATGAGATGTTATAAAATGTTCTTCATTCTGATTGGTAAGCAGCATGGGGTAAGAGATGCTAGTAGGGACACCTTATGAAATCACTTCTTTCCTGATTGCAGTTTTTAACAGCCTCATAAACTGGCTTCCTTAACCTCTAGCCCATAAATTGCTAACAGCACTTTCTGTTGTTTGCTTGCTTGATTATTTTCCCATTCCCTTCATTAAAAAAAAAAATCCACTGGTGAATTACTTGGGTATTACCAATTATGAGTTTGTCACAGGATGCATATAAAAGGAAGCACTTTCACTTATGTGTGAAATGTTTCTTAAGAGCATTTCCATGGAACCTTTCTGAGTGGGTAAAATGTAGAATTATCATTACACAAATTAGAATAGTCAACATTCAATTAAAATATGTCCTAGGTGTTTTCAACTATGCGTAACACCAAAAAAAAGGGATCTGTGTCACATTTCTTCCGACAAAACCATATCTCCTCTAACAAAGTCACACCTGCTAATAGTGCCACTTCCTGTGAGCCTACGGGGGCCATGTTCTTTCAAATCACAGGACTCTCTTTTAATAATGCTGAACTTTTCAGTGGAATCCGTTCCGTCCTCTGTACTGTAAAGCACAGGATGTATTTTGTTTAACTGTAAGTTATTGATCATGATCTTGTAAAAACCTTCTGTGAGCTTCTGATGACCACTCTTCCATTCTCTACTTCAAGGAAATCAACTTCAGATTTGACATAAAATGAGTGGTATCTATCATTCCATGACCTTGGTTTATTAAATACAATGCCTCCAAGGTTTATCCATGTTACCTGGACAAAATTTTATCAATTAATTAAATGTTATGGCTAAATGCTATTCATATGTGTTTATATGTCCCACGTGTTTATGCTTATGGACACTTAGATATACTTGACATCTTGACTACTGTGAATGACACTTTAATAGACATGGGAGTGATGAAATATCCTAGTTTAACTCTTCATTTTAATATCAAATAATCCCTAAATACTTTCATATATTGGCCAGTTATTCTAGTCTTTGAATATTATAAAAGTTAATTATTCTGATCCTGCATATGTTTGATTTCTTGACTTATTGTAAAATAAATTTATTGAATTGTAGAAGCATCAGTCTTAGAATTTACGACTTTTGCCTTCTGGACATGGTAGTATTGGAAAGAAGCTCCAATTCTTCCCTTATCTTCAGTAATCTGTTGGTGAAGTTTTGTCTCTTTCTTACTTAGGAAAATTATTAAAATGTTCCTGGTATTCATGTTTTTGTAGAAGGTGAGGAGTAGGGTGAGGGAGGAAAGCAAATTTTATAATATGTCCATTTAGTGGTCCATACTTGAAGCCTACAAGAAATCTACTCACTAACCTTAGATTCCTGGGCAGATTATATTGTGTGTTACATTCTGTGGAGCAGGTCTTAAATCCATTCAGAAAATGGCTGTTTATTTCCATAAGATTAGTGACACTATAGCAGCCATGGGCATATCTTGCCCTACTGGATATTTTTACAATCCACAGAGTTCACACATGAGTAGTTTATGCTATCTTTTGAGAAGCCTGCATAGCACCTTTCCATGCATTGAAAGCTAACTAATAGGGAGGAAAATTTTCTCTAGTAATCCCAACTAGATTCCTGTGTCCTGTGACCAATGTGTGTGGTATCTTCAGGAATAAGGTACTACTCTCATGTTTTGATGAGAAACCAAGAGCCAGTCAATACCCTGTGTTACTTGGGTTTTTTTTTTTTATAAGCACTCCTGTTCAATAGTTTAAGAGAAAGTATCACACAACTGACAGTAGGGCTTTTTATTTTTCAACCTATGGATTCTGGCATGAGAATAACCCCAGTATAAGTGTGAATGAATATAATTAATATTATGACTCCAATTGAATTCTTTTATAGCAATGCACAATATATACACACTCACACATATACATGCTCTCTCTCTCACACACACACACATAAACTGTATAAAATAATGTATTTCCTTTTTCCATAAAGACACTTAAGATATGAAACCTTGACCACCTGACTATAATATTACACATAGACAGGCAAACAAAGCACACCATATACAAGGCCCAGGCTCAGGCTCAATATACATACAATTGTCAAATATGTTGAAGAAAAAATAAGAAGCCTTGTATGTTAATAAAAAAAATCCCCAATGAAAAGGCTTTCCAGCGATTTCCAAAAGATGCAAAACTATTTTCTCCAGTTAGGCAAAGACATTACCAAGGTGGAAGTAATCAAACTTTATTTCTACTGTTCAAGTTTCCATTGGTAATGACTGAGCATCCAATGAAACTTCAGAGACACTCTAATCACAGCCCCTCCTCCAAAGGCCATTTCTATCTGTCTCTGTTTCTCTCTAAAAGGCTTCACAGAGGTCACCAGATACCAGATACTGAAATCTAACAGCTCAGACAAATGGTTTCTGCGAAATCTGGGTTATGTGGGTTACCTGAGACTGGAAAGTGGGTATCTGTCATTGCACACATTTTTAGATGTATCTCCAGCTAAAAATGGCCATTAACATCTGGCCTCCATTTTCATGTGATATTTTATATCATATTTTGAAAAAATAGCAGCTAATAAGATTATCAGTTTTCTTAACTCCTTAGCTTGGACTCACTTACTCAACAGGCTTCCAGTTTACATTCGACAAAAAATTTCACCATGTTTTTCTGGGCCAAGGATCTTTAGTTTTTCAATCTCTGATATCAATGTCAGTTATGTGACTAAGTTTTCTTCCTTCCTTCCTTCCTTCCTTCCTTCCTTCCTTCCTTCCTTCCTACTTTCCTTCCTTCCTTCCTTCCTTCCTTCCTTCCTTCCTTCCTTCCTTCCCCCCCCCTCTCTCTTTCTCTCTTTCTTTCTTCTTCTTTTTTTTTTTTTTTTGCCACAGACTTTTAGGTAGTTGTAGTCCACCAGAACACAGGAAGTATCATCCCATGCCTACGTGGAAGCACAACACTCTCATATCAGGGTGTCCTGGGGGCCATGTCTCAATTAGACTGTGTTCTTGCCATGATATTCTGAGCGTTCACACCATCACATAATCACACTATCATTCTACATCTTTAGGAGATTTGGAAATAAAGTCTAGCCATGTGCTGGGAAGAAGAAAACACCAATTCAATCATCCAGTTGTAACTGTCCAGGGCAAATAGCCACAGTTCTGCGTTAGATTGTTAATGTGTGCCATTTAAGAAATGTTGTCTAGCTTTCTCATTGGGGACCCTGTGCTCTGTCCAATGGATGGCTGTAAGCATCCACTTCAGTATTTGTCAGGCACTGGCAGAGCCTCTCAGGAGACAGGTATATCAGGCTCCTGTCAGTAAGCGCTTGTTGGAATCCACCAAGCAAAGAAAACACATGGTGGGACTCATGGTTCTAGCTGCATATGTAGCAAAGGATGGCCTGGCTGGTCATCAATGGGAGGAGAGGCCCTTGGTCCTGTGAAGGTTCTATGCCCCAGTATAGGGGAATGACAGGGCCAGGAAGCAGGAGTGATTGGGTTGTTGAGCAGGGGGAGGGGAGAGAGGATGGGGACTTTTGGAGGGGGAACCGGAAAAGGGGATAGCATTTAAAGTGTAAATGAAGAAAATATCTAATAAAAAAAAAAGAAATGTTGTCAGGAAAGCATGTATACTAAATATCTGCCATATAGTTTGCCTACAATGTAATCAAGGTCAATAGATAGTCAGTGCTATAAAAGATAATAAATTGTCCTTGTCTTCAAATGTATACATTCTCTCTGATAGAGTCACTTTATTCTCTTCTTTCTAATCCTTCTCAACAATTCTTTACAAATAATTTTGCCTTAAATTAAAATTTAAGAATTAAAGCAGGCACCAGCACATGGTTGCTATTATGCCAAGTTTTAGAGCACCACCCCCAAGCTTCAAATTCTATCTCGTCTCTAATTCCATATTGCCAGAGTATTTCAGAGGCAATATAATCTTCAGTTCATTTCAAATTTCTAAGCTTCCCTAGGGCACCCATCTCTCTACAGGGTGAAAGTAACTAGGAACTTTGGTCCAATGCCATCCGCACAGTTAAAGTTCACAGAGGGAGAAATTGCCCGTGTAGAAACCATACTTTCAGTACTGGTTGCTGAACATAAAATAACTCGGGCCTCCAGGGTTAATGGTAACATTAGAATCACTTGAGGCTCAGGTAAGAAACTTGTAATTAAAAAGGAAATAGAGTTTGAGATACAGCTGGATGTTATTCTAGAGAAGCACACTGCTGTATTGCCTTCTTAGCCTTAGAGTCAAGTCTCTGAACGTGCTGGAGTTTTTGATACCTAGAAAACGTCTTTCCAAGGGTAAGGAAGGGGGGACATTAAATAGACTATTGTAGGAAATCTGCCCTAAATTTCGTGAAATAATTACAGCTTGCTTGTCACCTACTTAATTCCCCTACTTTTGTTTCATCTTATCCGGATTGGATTTTCCTCTCCTCAGTTTCTCAGGCTAGGCGATTTTGACCTTAGATTTTTCTACAATGTACCAGCCTTCCTTCCCCTAAACCTTATGTGTCTTTCTCCTCCATTTATAATCAAGGAGTTCAGCTACTCTGGAAGTATATCTCTTTCCTTTTTAAAATTCTTTTAATAAGTGAAATGTTGAGGGCTAGTCTTGTATTCATTTACTTCTTGTGATAGACAGAAATAAACAAACTGCCATCTGATAAAGCTCAGCTTTGAAACACAGCTGCCTGCTCTGCTCTGTGCAGACCCCAGTGCCTCCCAACCCCTTCCTGACTACTAATACAATTATAAATCCAATTAAAACCATCACCCTCCTCTTTACATCGGAAACGGCTTAGGGATCTCACCTCTTCAGAATCAGCCTGCTTCAGTCAAGTTGAATCAACACTTGCACTCTGCGATTGTTTATTCCTAGGTTTAAATTGAAAAGAGCTCAATGGAGTCACTAGGGGAATAAAAACTAGGGAGCACGGACTTTACACTTCTCACTCAGCCACTGAAGACTTCTCTGCTAAGCACAGCATGGCACAGAAAACTCCCTTCCTGAATGTACCCACTAGTGCAGAATCCTAAGTCTTCCAATTTTCATTTTCCCAACTTACATCCATATGGTAAATGAAGTGGAGAACTTGACCTCCCTCTACTTCTCATGCTCACATGTTTCTCTGACCTCATAGCTATGCTGGGTGCCTTGAACAATGATAATTTTAATAAACACCTCACAGCTCTCACTTGGGTGCCTGCAACTTTGAAAGACAGGCACCTTAGGTGACAGAAACACAAGGACTCTTGAGAACTCACACCTGCCATAGGAGATCAGGTGATGTCCCTCTAACCCAAGAACCTAATTTCAGGAATGGTTTGCATTTCTCTTGTTTAATCGCTGTCCGTCTTGATAATTCAGCTCTGCCAAGTACTCACTGGTCCAGAACCAGTCATTCTTTGAGTTTGTGCACATTGTGTTAAGGGATTAAGAAACAGGAAGGATTATTTACCATTTAGAAAGTAAGTCCTGGAAGAGAGTCCTGGCACCAAGCAGCATTCAACTGCTGATTGGGGAGTTTCTTCTCACTCATATGGTTTGGGAACTGGAAAATCACAAATGCTGCTCCGACCCTTGATTGTGAACCCAGCCCACCAGTGCATCTGTCCTCTCTCTGCTATTGTTTGGTGGCTAATATATAGAGCAATCCCTTTGCAGAAAATTTACATGTCAGAAAAATTTGCAAAGCACCAAAAGGAGTTTCAAGTCCTTTCATTAAGTCCACAGGGTTCCGTGAAAATAGAATCTAATCAACCTGTAAAAATTGAAATCCCACAACTACTGCATGACTTGATTTGATTTGAGGTATCTTCATTTTGATCCCCAAGCAATAAAATGAATTGACTCTTTCCAGGAACATTGTTTGCATCTGTGTCTGCTCCGTGCAGCCTCCATCTCTTCCTTCTTTGCCTGACTCCTTTAGATGTCATTTTGTAAAACCTCTCCTAATTGCTCCTCATCTAATAGAATCTACCTTTACTCTGGTTACAGCATCTTTCCACATTAAATAGAAAAGAAATTTCTCCTCATCAGTGTTATTTGGACTTCTATGACCTTCACTTTAAAATACTCTTGCCCTTGAGTTTCATGATAGTCGACCTAGTTTCCATGGTTTTACATAGTCTTTGTGAAGAACCAGTAACCATTACTTCAATTAACTTGGAGTCAGAACATTTTCTGAATTCTTCACAGTATCTGGCCAAGGTTCTCCAGTGTTGGAAACAATCCAGTACTGCAGGGAAACTGATCTTCAGTTATCATGGTCCTGATCGTAGTTTTCCAATGTGAAAATGTTGCAAATCTATGCAATGCTTTACATTTGGATAAAAGTATTAACAATAGTTAGTTTAGCTTAAGAGCATAACCAGGAAATGGAGTGACATACTTTATTGATTAAAACGCTATAATTGAAAAGAATCCAGAGTTCAGAATTGGGTTTAGTGCTTAGACAGCATAGTATGTGACTCTGCTTTCACACACAACATAGAGTTCACAGAACTACCTAGAAAATATGTAAATTAACAGTGAATATTATTGGATAAAATCAGACAGGGTCATATAAATTTAGTTTTGAGGTAAGTATTTTGAAGAGGTGTGTTATTTTAGGAAGGTTATGGGAGTCCTCCCATAGGAGAGTTTTTGTTCTACATGGCTCAAATGTAAAGGTAACTATTGAAGATGCACTTGAAGAGTGGGAGATCTCTTATTTTGATGTTCAATTAAATTTCTGTATATATATATATATATATATATATATATATACATATATATAAGATTATGTATATATATATGTGTATGTATATGTATGTATGATATATGCAATAATGATTTGTACAAAATTTGAACATTGTATATTTATTCAACTTTAAAAGATTTTTAAAAATTTGATTTATCAGGTCACATATGCCTCTGTATTGATACTACTTTCTGCACAGTGCTTTGTTCTACTCTACCATAAAAACATATCTTTGCTATAACAATATTATATGTTCTTTAATATGTTAATGCAAATATTTCTGAATTCTAAGGAAATCTAAGGGTACAAATAATATACAAAATTATTACAGGAGAAAAAAGGATGAACTCTTTCTTTAATGAAGAATATATGAATACAATGACTAGAATTCAATGGTATTTTTCTTTTCAGGAATTTTGACTTTCTAAATAACTGCAAAAAAAAACCCCCCATGGGTATATATAATTTATTTTCACTTTTCTAGGGAAGTATGAAAAGCAAGCATACCTCCTGACATTATGGTAGCTCACAGGTTCAGTTATGCATGAGGAAAACATCAGGGAACTCCTTCCCACATGTCTCCTGCTCTCTGTGTCAGCTCTTACTGGGCTTTGTGAGGCTAAGTTCTACTCACTAATAAGATCACAGTCAAAAGTGGAAAGTTCACTTGGGCTTCATCTCCTCTCTTAGCAATAGAGGAGCAAGAGGAGAAGAGGGGATGGCTTAATGTGGAAGAACATTGGAGTGACTCATTGTCTCACCCAGCAGATCCTACTAGCTTCATCTCTGCCTGTATACATCTTGAAACCACATATGGCTTTTATTATTTCTCTTTTTTCATGCCCCCACCACTTTTTCGTGGCCGGTAGTTGTAACTTCAGGAGATGGAATAATAAAGTTGTATTTATATGGGGTAATGTACTTGGGATTTGTGCATGTTTGCTGCTCATTTTGAACAATTTTGGGAGATTTGTTTGAATACATTCTTTTTCTAATTTACTCCTACATGCATCTATATAACAGGATACTTCCTATCACCTATATTCCGAGGGTACATCACAAGAGCAGATTTCCACACTGCCTATCCCTATCTTAATTATACCATACTGCATGAGACATTACTTTTGAGTGATTTTGTTTCCTGGTCTTGTTTCTCCCAGAGCAAATATTTGCTTAAATGGTATAAACCATCTGTTGCTTATAAAACACCTTTAAGCTATTGTTTTAAAGTTTTGTGCCTTTTAATGTTTTTCTATTTATTTCCTGCTGATATGAACATGTACCCTAGCAGGAAAAGTCTTCGGTGGATACTAACATATTCATATTGAACATTTGATCCACAAAGTACTCAGATAATAATCAGAATTGACATCTGTAAAGAACAGAGAGTTTTCAATATTTATGGAGACTTTATTCCTGGGCTTTCATCTACCTGATGAGTCCAGTTATTCCTGATACAGTGCCACGTGAGTCTCTAAATAGATTTTCTTATGGGAGAGATCTGAAGATGGAGCATTAAACTATTTATTGTCTTGCATCTCAGATGTGTGGGAAAATACTACTCATGAGAATTTCAGCACCATGCAAGGTATTCATAGAAAAGAGATGATCTTGTTTTAAAATTGATACTTATCAAGTGCATTGTGGGAATAATGTTCGCATCTTAAAAGTGTCCACACATAGATATATTGGTTGGTCAGGAAACAGTGCTAAGGTGTTCAGTTAAAAAAAAAAAAAAAACATTTTAAAATGTTCAGCTGCCCTGTACCAGGCAATAACCTTAAGGTCACATAAGGTTAGCACAGAGAGATGCCAGAATATTTCATGTTAACATAAATTGATAAATAAATTATGGATAAGATTTAGATATAGGCACCTGAAAGTGTCTTAAAGGTCATAAAGTTTCATCTGTCATTTGCTTTAGGCACTGAATTCATTTTTAAAACCTAGTGATATAGCTTAGTGATTTCACTGACCCAAATTCACAAAGTTCTAGGTTCAATTCATACCAACAGTAAACAAATAAGTTAGAAGATAAAATGCTCACAGGATGATGAAACCTAAGTTGAGGCAGATCCAGGACTAAGTTCCTTGTTCAGAAAGTGCCCAGAGCAGTTTGAAACAGGGCTGAATCGGGAGAGGCTAAACATTGTGACCAAGCCTCTTTAAGAAGCCCTGTTAAGAGCTGCCAATCCTTCCCAGTCTTTGTGTGAACAATAAGTGTTTTGAAACAGTCATTATCTGTGAAATGTTTTCATTGTTATCAAAATTATTGTGTGCTTAAAAAGTTTATAGGAAAACAGACTTTAGGCTTTAAAAAAAAACCTAAATTATGCTGGGTCCATGTAAATATACAATGTATGGTGATTTATTTCATTTATAGTCTGATATCCTTCCTATTTTCCTGCTGAACCCCCCCTTTACTACTTTTTTCCACAGTAGCTAAGTCCCCCTCCAACTGAGAGCCATTGAATCCACAGGAAGTGGTGTGGCCTCATTGGTCACTCATGAGGAAGGAATTCGGCCTCCTGAGCTCCTCCTCCGGGAAACATAGGACCTCATTGACTCCTCCTATATCAGCTTTATATTCTACATTCTCATGTTTCTTGCTCCACAATTTACACTATGTAAAATAGGTCCTAAAATCAGTACTGAAAATGATCTGTTGCCAAGCTGATGATTCTTGGATATAATTGAAGGAGGACGTGGAAGACAGTCACCACACTGCTGTTTTGTTTTGTGATGGTTTCAGATTCTTATATGTGTCTATGAGAATAATGCTACAAATTCCCAGCGTGAGTTTCACTTTTTACTGCTCAGAAAAATCATAGTTTATTTCTTGTTGAATAAGGAAGTAACGATCCTGCTGAAGACATTAATGATACATAGGTAGAGTTACCCAGCACAAAAGAGCTCTGCTGTCAAGAAAATTCCCTAAAAATATAAATCCATAAGCAAATAAGTAACTTGCCTCATGGGACATTTTGGTTTTGCCAATACCAAAGTAAGAAGTAATTTAGGATTTTATCATTCACAGACTTGCTATCAACAAGAAAATACAAAAATGTATCAAAGGAACAGAGGAGTCATCTTTAGAATGAAACTTTCCTTTCTCCAGATATATGACCATCATAGCTAGAGCCTGTGTAAAGATCCACAGATGAAAGACAGAAAGTTTTGTTGTAGATAATGGACACTTAGTGTTCCATTCCATTACTCATTTTTAACAATTACTATGGGCTTAATTAGCTGATGAGATTGTTCAATATTCAGTTAAACTTGGAGTGCTATTTTCTAGTGTGTGCGCAAAGTCCTGTGAATGTGTGTGTGCACCTAAGTGTACATGCTATTGGCTCTGCAATTATGGGGACAGCCAGATGTCTTCTATTGTTCTTCACCTTAGTCTTGGAAACAATGGCCCTTCTATTACCACAGCTCTCCAAATGGCTTTATTTGTTGCCCAGAAAGCCTCAAGATTCATACCTCCTCTCTAACTCTGCCAATTTTTGCATGTGGATGCTTGGATCTAAACCCCTTGCATGTATAACAGGTATGTTAGAGGCTGAGCTATGTTTTCAATCTCATTTTTAAATTATCTAACGGTGAAATAAACCGGTCAAACTATGATCAGTGAAGTATTTTGTCCTCTAGTTGATCACTGTGAGATTCAGAATGGCATTCTGTGGGCTGATAATGCATCCAAATTCTATATAATATAGATAAATAGAAGGTTCAAGTATCACATGAAGATAACTATATTTTTCTACTTCACTTGACCTTATGAAGAAAGTTTAATAATTAGTTTGTAGAATGTTTTCTTTACTTTCAATACTGTGTAGGGTAGGGTATCAGTTTGACCTAAAATGAAAACATTCAAAGGTTAATACGTTAAAACTCATTGGGCTAATGTCAGTCTTAGATGGTGCTCTCAAACCAAATACCATCAGCCCTGAAGCCATGCTAACAGGCATTACCCACAGCTCTCTTTTATTGTAAACTTTTGATAACCTGGGTTTTTGATGTATGGATTAGTTCACATTAGAAAAACAATAAATATCAGATTTAGTGTGATTGTATCCCCTCTATGTTGAGATTTTAAAAATTCCACGTCTAGAAAAATATCATCTCTTCGGTCATTTTACCTTGTTCTAGTGATCTTGATTTGAATTTTTATTGGTGTTTATTGTTTTGATTTATCAGTTCTTTCTCTTGTTGCTGGGACAAAATATCTGAATAAGGCTGCCTTAGGATGTAGCTGTATTTTGTAGGCATGAAAGGCATTAGGTCATGTATCATCTGCAGTTAGAATGCAAAAAATGACAAATGCTCATATTCAAGTTGATTTCTTCCATTTTTTTTACTGGATATTTTATTTATTTACATTTCAAATGTTATCCCCTTTCCAGGTTTCCCCTCCAGAAACCCTGTCTCCCATGCTCCCTTCCCCTGCTTCTATGAGGGTGCTTCCCCTCCTATCTACCCACTCCAACCTCACCACCCTGGCATTCCCCTACACTGAGGAATCAAGCCTTCACAGGACCAATGGCTTCTCCTTCTATTGATGCCAGACAAATCTCGATTCCCACCAGGATAACACTGCCTAAGGTAAACTATCAATCCTCAGCTGACCCTTTGTCAAAAACAGCTATAGTCACCCAGAGGTATGTTTTCTGTGCTATTCTAAATACTATCATGTTGACTATCAAGATTGACCATTCCAGGAGTCATGTGATTGTTACAATATGTAGCTATGGGTATAGGAGTTAGAAGCTTGTGATTTTCCACATGGCTTTATTCTAAAGAACCTCCCATTTCATCGCTGTCTTTTTGTCCTCCTATGTCTGTGTAACTATCTGGTCTCATCCTGTGATAATTTTACTCATGTATGTAAATGTTTGTATACATAAACATGAAGAAACACATGTGCTCACCTGATGGAGGTAGTCTTGCCATGTTCCATTGTAAGGAGGAACAGATCTGCTTTTCTCCTGCTACTCCACCCTTTACAGAATCACCCTCCTGTCTTTCTGTAATAAATGTCTCAAATGGTGTTGAGGACATTCCTGTCCTTGACTAATTTGCCTTTAACTATAGTTTACATATACACTTAAGCGGGTCCTGATTTCACCATTACACTCATAGCTTATGGAATTTGTGTACCATGGGTACCAGCTGAGAATTGTCATTTCTAAAACACTGAAATCTACTGACCATTCTGCTTTGAATTTTGCCCAAGTATGTATGTATGTATGTATGTATGTATGGTGTGCATTCATATGTATATGGTTGTTAATGCTCAGTTTATGTGCTCCTGATTAAAAGTGCATATATATGCTGAAAAGGCAAGCACGTTATGCATATCAAGGCCTTAAATTGGTGTCATGTGAGTTTTTCTTCCTTTGTTTTGTTTTTATTAAGTCACTATATCTCATTGACTCCAGAGCTCTCGAATTCTGATCAATTTAGCTAGTCAGTTTGTCCCAAATGTCTTCTAGCTCTGCCTCCTGTGTGCTGGCATTACAGGCTAATCTTAGGGTTTCTCGTTTTTCTTCTCATGCTGGATATTCAAACTCACATCCTCATAGTTGGAGGAAAGTGATTTATCCACCAAGCCATCACCCAGCCCTGTCAATGGCTTTTCATTAGCACAGCTTCAGGACCTTGGGTAGAACAAACTGAAATTCTGCATTAAACCACATAGCTCTCCAAAGAGGGAAACAATAGGTAAACTCTCAGGAAATGGGGAGGAAGAAATATTCATGCAGATACAACTGCTAAGCAGGTGTGTCAGCACTTAGCACTGCTCATCCTCACCTTAGCTGACCCCGCATCTGCTCCAGAGCCATTGAGAATCCGGGGATTCACAGTCACATGTCTGCTTCACTTACCACTTCCACCTTTGGGCAACAATTCTGCTACAGATTACTTACAATAGTTGGTAATTTCTTCCCCTTTGAAAATTATTTTTCTTATATATTCAGACTTATTTCTTACTTTATATTCTCTGAACCTTCAACTATACCATTAGTCAGAAAAAAATAGATATACCCTGGTTGACAAACCACTGATATCTTTGAAGTAACACCTTTGATTTTGATAATTATGATTTTTTATAGTGGCCTACAATGATTAGATCCATTCTCATGGTAAATGCAGATAACAGTCTATTTAATCTTAATTTTCTCAAGCCTTTCAAGTCACGAAAAGATCTTATCATTTCTGACACTGGTTAGATATTATATTTCACACAATAAAGCAGTTATAGGCATAAACCACTCTATATATGAAAAATGATAGTTCATGAAATAGTTTCCTGCTTTGTATTTAGTTTATTTCTGACAGTTTTGTCCCAATATGTTTCCATGCTTTGATTCCTTAAGAGCTCCATTCAGAATTTCTGAATTATAAAGATCTCAAAACAGCTGTGGTATGCAATTTGACCCTACAAAACAGGGTAAAGGGAGAGGGTCTATCATGGACACACAGGAGACATCTATCTAATCAGTGGCAAGGAAGCATACAATTAACTTTAAAGGGAAGCTGCAACATTATAGCACACTTTGAAGGACAAAGCCCTCGTGGCATCTCTCCTCAAGCTGAATGCAAAGTTAAACATCCACACAGAGGTAAAAATAGCTGTCTATGAAACGCCATCTCTGTGGTGCTGAAGCGGGAGAGGAACAAGGTTACATTAACCACCATGTGGTAGAGATGAGCCCAAGCTGGAGCAGGCAGAATGAAAGCCTGTCACCACAGTCCTGTGGCACAGACAGTGACGGAGAACGCATAAAGAAACTGTCCTCTCATAGTCATGGGATACAAATGCATCTGACTGGGTGCATTTATGTAAAGTCTGCAGAAGCAACGCTGCTTAAAACTGCTGCAATTATTATCACAACTACCATTTTCTTAGGAGTGGAAAGGTTGTTTTTGTTTTCTTAGGTTATTGTAAAGTGCACATTAGTAAGCAGAGCCAGACCCCTTACGTAAACACTAATCTCATCATGCACATATGAACACAGGTTTAGCCATTTGTGGAAGCAAGTTTATTATCCAGCTAAATAGGGAATGTGATGCCCCTAACAGCGGAGCCTGAAGGAGAAGCACTCGTCTGATGTTTGGGTGGTTCTCAGTAAAGTAATATGCAGTGCAGACAGGATCAATTTGTGAGGTTCATTAAAGGTGGACATTCAAAAAATAAGCCTGTTCTCAATCAGAACTGAATGCTAGAGGAATGAGGTGGGAGTGGGGCACCCTCTTAGAGGCAAAGGGAAGGGGCGGAGGGGGGGTGATAGGGGGACAATATTTGAAGTGTAAATAAATAAAATAATTTAAAAAGTTTAAACAAAAACAACAACAAAACAGAAGTGACACTGTTCTCTCTGGATTTATGGATGAATCTTTCCTTACTTAATCTTACCTCTCCGACTTTAAAAATTCCATGTAATACTTGTGAAAGCAAAAAGAAAAAGAAAGCAAGAAAGCAAGGAAGGAAGGAAAGAAAGAAAGAAAGAAAGAGAGAAAGAAAGAACGAAAGAGAGAGGAAAGAAGAAAATAGTGGTATCACATTAATAATAGAACTTGGTGATAATGCTTGGAAACAATTTCTGTCTATTGATGTCTATTGCTTATATTTAAAATGTGTAGTACTTACTTTTCTATTGCTGTGAGAAATCACCATGACCAAGTGAACTTATAAAAGAAAGCATAGTTTGGGTGATTTTTTTCTTTGTAGGCCTCATATGATCTACAACAGGTACTGTACATGTACTCGTAACCATGTGAAAGAGTCCATAGTAGGTGGTCTTGAAATCTTCTTCATCAGTGAAATTAGTCCAAAATTCCTCAGTTTAGCCTCTGGCAAACTCTTAGGACAGGAGCCAAAAGCATCCACATTGTTTGGCAAAATACACAAGAATGGCCTGTAGCCCAGCTGTCAATATTGCTCCTCTGAAACCTCTCAAGCTAGGCGTCAGTACTCCACATTGCTTTCTGCACCACTGTTTTCAGATTCGAAGCCTTCTAGACTTGGGCCTTCTAGAAAGGCCTAAAGTTCCGAAGTCTTCCACATTGCTCCACAAAACAAAGCATGCTGTGGTCAGAAGATCATTAATAGCAATCTCTCCACTCGCAGTAACAACTTCAGTCTTACTTAATTTTCAATTTCCATAACAAAACACCACGCCCAAGTCAGCTAGGAAAGAAGGTGGTTAATTAGCGGTTTACAGTTCAGAAGGTGATTTCATGGCGATCAGGGTAGGAAGTACCTGGAAGCAGCTTAGTAGCCATGGTGTTAGATCAGCAGCTAAGAGCTTCCATGCGACTCACAAGCAAGAGAAAGAGAGAGCTCATTGGGAAGGGTGTAGGCTTGGAAAACCTCAAAGCCTGCTCCTAAGGAAACGCCTATTCCAAGGTGACCGTACCTCGAGTCCTTCCCCTGAACAGTCTAATTGACTAAGGACGCAGAATTCACACAGAAGAGAATGAGCATATGTGGCCCAAAGCAAGTGAGCCGCAGGAAGCAGTCCCCTGAGCAAAGTCTTCATGCTCTAGATGGCTTGGGATGATCCTACAGTAAGATCAGAAGAGAAGCAATAAACAAAAACAAAAACATAAAACATAAAACCAACCAACAACAACAACAACAACAACAACAACAACATCAAATATTCCACTGCTTATGCTAAACCTGAACAGTGAACCTGTACGGATTTAGTAAAGAAAAAGGGGAAATTACAGGTAGATTTTCTCCATTTACAATTATTCTAAACACTTTTAGGACATTGAGTTTCCTTAACAATGAAACTAGGAACCTAAAAGAATTGAAATGTGCTGCCGAGGTTCAGAAAGACAAATTAAAAAAAAAAAATCTGAAAATTGGATCAAAAGGAGCTGACATTGAAAATAAAAATAAGATTCTTCTCACATGTTCTTTCTTTTAGAATGCCTTTGAAATTCAGAATGTTGCTCCGGTGGACAAGAATATTAACAATTGGAATGCAAACTGTGTTGGTATAATAAGAAATATCAAAACCCTCATTTTGGTAATCAGAGCCAGAGTCACAGAGGACAGCCTGGCTTGAAGCCCATTAACACATCGTAATAACAACCACCTGATGTAATGAAAACAAATGAATTCCAAGGAAACAGCAAGTGTAAGCGTAGGTCATTAAGGCTCCAGCTAACTAGGAGCAGACTTTCCCTGTTGTCCTAGGTTCCAAAGAAGTTTTTAGTCCAGCGAAGGTATTTTATACTAGGAAGTATTTCACTCCTGTACAGAATTTCTGCATGGAACGGGTTATAGAATGGGTTCTTGCCTTAAGCTTTTTTTGTTTGTTTGTTTTATTTGAGCAAGCTGAAATATCACGGGGTTGCTCATTATTTTATTTCTAATTTCACAGAAAACAGGGACATGAGAGAGTTGGGCAGGTGAAACGGAAGCCCCCGTGATGTTTGCTTTCTCAGTTGAATTGCTTCACAATGATCAAGAGAAACAGTGCTAACAGGGCCTGCCAGCCTTATTTGTTTGTTTGTTTATTTATTTATTTAGATGGATCTTAGTATGTAACTCAGGCTGGTTACAAACTAATGATTCTCCTTCATCTTCCTGATTGCTGGGAATACAGGCAGGATCCTCCACACCAGCTCATTTAGCACATCTTTATTGTTACATTCTATTTAGCCACATCTTTTGAACAATCATTACCGACAGTGTTGCTGAAAGGGATGAGAACAAAGTGGAATTGATACTGTCTCCGGGGATTCTAATATTCCTGTTGTTGTGTCCATTGTGTCCATGAGTTCCCACTTTAATTTCTTGTTTGTTACTAGGATCCAACTCTTGGCTTTTCGTAAATCTCTGCCCAACTCCCTGTGCCAATGGTATTTTATTGTTGTTGTTGTTGTTGTTTTTTTTTTTTTTTTTTTTTTTTTTTTTGAGACAGGGTTTCTCTGTGTAGCCCTGGGTGTCCTGGAACTCACTTTGCAGACCAGGCTGGCCTCCAACTCAGAAGTCTGCCTGCCTCTGGCCAATGGTATTTTAGATCAGTGCAAACATTAACAGCTTCAGAGACCCCTACTCTCTCTGTATCCTTCTTTTGTTAATTCATACACCTTCTGCCATCCTGGAGACCTCTTTTGAATTTGCAATTAGGAGATCCTCTTTCTCCTCTCCTCTGACCAGTTGCTCAGCTATTTCTCAATCAAGGGAATATGCTCACTCAAATAATGAGCACCTAGGTTTTGTGTGACATGCAGACTCATCAGACTGTACATTCCTCTCCTGATTGTGAACCCATTATTTTTCTTTTGCAAGAATTATCTTGTCTTAATGTCTAGCACCTTCTAGAAGATTAAAATCATTGCATGACAAATATAAACAATGGAATAAAATCATATGGAAATTAGAAATACCTAAAATACTTTACTATAGTCTTCTCAGAATCCAGATCTTCTTTTGATGCATTAGATTGTCTATCTATTGTTGATACTCTGAAGGGTCACAAGCAAATGAATCTGACATGGATAGATAAGTATTCAAGCTCTAATTATTGCCTTTATTAAACATATACACTCAGACAAACTAGTGCTTCGAATCAAACAAAAGTATTTTCCCTATAAAGTAGATTGAAGCTATATGTAACACAGGAGACAATAGTGTTTGTAAGATACGCTACTAGGACAAAACAATGTTTAGTAGACCCTGCAGAGTGAGAATCCAGCAGACCTTAATGCATGATTAGATGAGCCTTGTGGCCAAGAGTGGAATACTATAAAATATTTCCAAGTCTTTTCATTAGACTCAAAAATATAAGCCATATACTCTTTTTTACAGTTGTCTGCTGGGTTAATCTTGCTTGTTACCAAATTATTGTTTTAAAATTCCTACATGGTTTAAAGCTACACAAAACAGATATGCACACATGCTTAAAACAACCCCTAGTGGTTTCACCCAAGTAAATTCGAGGAGTCTTAGAGTTGATTGTTGAGGAATCCATTGTCTTGCAAATGAATCCCAGAAAGGCAAACTATTGAACTGATATTGGCACAACATATAGTGTAACACAATAATGCCAGATAATCTCAGATTTGGAAGAGACTTTATGTAGAAACAGAGCATACATTTTACTTTGCTTAGTGTTCTAATTTCCTGGTCCCAATGCTAACATTTTTTCTCCTTTTCTTTGATCCCTATTTGGAGGAAGAATATATATTCATTATCTGTGTGTGTGTGTGTGTGTGTGTGTGTGTGTGTGTGTGTTTAACTGCCATTGTTTTATTAAATCTATCTTTTCTGGGATATTTCTAGCATATTGTAATTGGTGAAACAATTTTTTTTTTCTTGACACAGAACCTAGTACTACTTCCTCAGGCCACCCAACACACTGTAGTTTGTTTCTGATAGATCTTTCATAAATAGGAAAATTAGAAAATTAGGCCTGGCTTTTGCTGCCACCCTTTGCTCCTTACCCTACCCTAAGGTTATACAGAGAACATCTAATTCTTTTCCCTCATGACTGCTCCTCGGATATTTGAAAACCACAGTCGTATGCTGCCTGAGGGTGCTCATTTCCTGACCTTGCTTGTATAGCTTGGTGCTAAATTTCCTCAGCATTCTAAGCTCTCTTCTCTGACTGCACTGCTGTTCATCTTTGTGTATGTCTAAGAGAATTGCCCAGAACAAAGCTACATAATAACAATACTGTGAGTTGTATGAGATACAAGTCATGGACCACTGTCCTTAGACAATGTGAGCCCAACAGTAAAGCGAAAATCCAAGAGGTGTTACTCTTCCCCTCACAATATTCATTTTTAAACCAAGGGAGACCATTTCCCTCCATTTCATCTTTCCCTGCAGTTGTTTGCTATTCACAATCCAAGAGCTGAACATTGAAGTCATAATGCAAGGGATCAAACTGAGTTGTAAAGAGTGGAGAATGCAGGCCATTCAAGTTCTCACACACAGAAAAGATAGATAAATTCCAGGGAAGCGATCTAGCAGCACTGAAATTAGTCAAACTGAAATCAAGCTCAGACGAATTTGGGGTAGAGCATAGTATTAATAAAAGCTAATGCTTTTGATTTTTCTCTTTTCTTTTTTTTTTTTTTTTCTGGAACAACAGAATTTCAACTTTCTCAATACATTTTGTCGTAGAACAGATGCACGAACCAGTGTTGTATAATTGGCTTTGAGAAGAGATGAGGAAAAACATCCAAAGTGATATATGCAAACAAACTTCTATATTTCCATATGTTTTCTGATTCTCTCTCTGTCTCTCTCTCTTTCACACACACATGTATATATTCATCATCTTCATCATGTTCATGTAGATTGTACAGTATAATCACAAATACTGTCTGTTGAAATCTGTCATAGCTACCTTGTAGATAAATCTCTTTTAGTTATTAAGAACTTCACTGGTGATGTAATTGTCATGGAAGAACTTCTTAGCCTATAACATGAAAGAGCTAGTATATTGATACATATGCTATACAGGGATGGCTAAATAGCTTCAATTGCATAATAACTTGCAATACAAAAATACTGATGAAGCATAGACTTTTCTCGTGCTCTTTTTCTAATGCATCCTTGCCCTCCATGTTGGCTGTGATGGACTGACAAGGAACAAAGGTGAGGTGAGTTCTTACATTTTAAACATGGGTCTATAGACTTCCAATCTCTGTATTCTTGCTATTTCGGTATGCTGCTCTTACATATTTTGGTGTCCTGCTGTCAAGTTAAATGTGATTATTTGAAATCGTAAAAGAGAACACATTAATAATTCATCTAACAGTTCAATCTTTCTTTCAATAAGTTTTTACTGAGCAGTGATTTTCAACTAAGCTCAAAAGCTGGATGCTCCCTATTAAAGCAATGAAATCTTACCCCCTGCTCTTTCTCTTTTCTTCCCCCTTCCCGTTTTTGTCTTTATTTTACTGAAGAAAATTTATCACCAATCTCAAATAGTTAAAATCAGTTCAATTTCTGTTACTATAGGCCACTGTAAGGTCTTCTTGTTTTCTTGGGAGGGGTGGAGTGATGCATCAGTTGGAAGAAGGTACCAAAAGCATCATTCTTAGGAAAAAACTGCCTTCTGAGCTGTTTTACTGTTTTCTTTCTGATTAGTTTCCATGTCAGAAGGCCCAATTTCTTGTGGTTTTAGAGATCTACAAAACTCATTCATCCTTTTAAAAATCCATCTAATATCCCCAGTCTTTCTTATCTCAATAATTTAAGTGATATTTTTAAGCGCTGTTTTGGCTTTTCCCTGGTATATGATGAATTCTTTTTGTGAACTTGGAGGTGCAAAAAGGCATAAATTTATTTTCATACAACTCCTATACATAAGGTGAATGGACATACGGTGTGTGGCTCATTCCCATGCTTAGAATCTCACTAGGGTGATATCAAGATGTTAGCTAGATTTGTAGTTCCTAAAGTATTAATTTTTGTACCAGGTGTCAGCTGGGGCCTGCTATCAGGATTCAGGACATGACCTCTTCATCTCCAAGTTAGCAAGAGCAAATTGAATCCTTCTTATGTTTAAATAGCTGGCTTGTGTGACCAACCCAGGAAAGCACCCTCAGATAGGGCTCATATGATTATGCCAGACTCCCATATACAGTCTCCCAATCTTAAGGTCAACATAGTATATAACATAATCTAATAGAAGTGAGATCCCCATGTTTGCAGCTGCAGGGATTATGTGTGCATGCATTCTGGGAAAGTGGAGGACCTGAAGGTCAGCTTAGGCTTCTGCCTATTGCTGTTTCCATAGGATTTTTTCCCATTCTATTTGTTTTATACAGCATTAATGTAAGAAGGATTTTTTTGATTATTGGAGTGTTTTCTTTTTTGTCTGTAATAGTTTTGTCTTTCCATTGTTTCTATTGTATATGTCTTTATTTTTCTACTCATAGTAAACAAGGCAAGAAACTTGGACATGTTTTCCCAAAAAGGTGAACACACACTTTTCCTGCTGTGTGGCATTCTAATCTGAAGGCTGGAGCATTACAAAGTTATTATCAAAGAAATGGTTCCTTGTGTTAGGGAATAGGAATACAGAAGAGCTGCAGAGACTCCCAGAGTGGTATATGTGTGTGTATGTGTACGTGTACGTGTACATGTATGTGTATGTATATGGTTATGTGTAGTGTTAGTGTGCATATCTTCACATCCCTAGAATTAGAAGCACATGTTTATTCAGAATGTGTTAATACTCCATATATAAATGAAGCCCCAATTTGTAGTTGTCAAATGGACATTTCTTACCACAACATCTACTAGAAACCAGTTTTATAGCCAGAATCTGCCCTGAAGAATTTATTCTAAACTTTCTAAGAATTAAGTTTCCAGTGTTCAAAGACATTGTAAACCATTGCAACTTCTCTCTGTTATATTGCTGCTTCACATGTCTACATGTTAATTTAAAATACATACACACATGATATTGAAGCTATATATATATATATATATATACACACACACATACATAGAAATGTGTGTATGTGTGTGTGTGTATGTGTGTTGTATGTGTATAAAAGCACATAATTCCCAGCTTGACAGAGTACAATGATTTATTTATTTTAATCTCATATATGGATAGTATTTCTACCAATATAAACTACTATGTATACCTTCCTATACTATCTAAGATTGTGCAGCACAGCATCATTATATATGGTAAAAGGTTACCAGAAATTGTTATAAATAAGAAAAGGAAAGAAAAAGACAATTGTTTCTTAATATATATTTCCTTTTGTCAGAACAAACCTCTTCATTACTCAGCTGAATATGCACAATAAATTGCTATTAGATAAGATCTATCTATCTATCTATCTATCTATCTATCTATCATCTTTTTATTCTTTAGAGGCAATATCATATAGGCTAGTCTGGATCATAGCTCCAAATGCAGCTGAAGGTGACTTTAAACTCCCCATGTGTGCCTCCCCAGTTCTAATGTTACAGGCTTGTGCCTTCACAACTGGCTAACACTTTCATTGTTCATTGGTTATTTACTGTGCTGCACTGACTTCAACAAAGGCTTCACACACAACAGAAAGTTATTTTACAACTGACCCATGGCCTCCACCAAAGATTTCAATTAAGAACTGAATTATCTTTGTTTATCAAATACCAGCTTTACATTCATGTAAATTTGTACAACCTATTAACAACCTATCAAGTGCTTGTTGAAAAGATTCACTTCCCAAACAGGATGGATTTGGCTGATCAGAGTTTTGATAATTACATTGACTTTAGGGCTTCCTTATTTAGTTCATGATATAATAAGTACCAACATAAAATAATTGAAATATATGAAATTCCTGTAAAAATACTCATGTAAGAAAAATTGAATGATGATGTGAAATCAACTGTGGATACACGAATAATATTAGAAACAGTGTGCTTCCAGGCTGGTGACCAGCATTCCTGATCTCTAGACTGCAGACATTGCCCAGTGGTGAGCTGTCATTCAGCTGGGTTGAGTGGCAGATTTGATAACTGGAAACCACAGAGCCATAAAATCAGCACAGTGCTGGAGATCTTTTACTCCAGACCTCTTGAAAAACCAATGGAGACTTGCTTTCTTTTTCATGTATCCTGTGTTGATGTTTAAGGACTGCAACTATTATACCCAACTGGATCTTGTCAGAGTTCCTGGATTGATTCTCTATGACTATGACTCCTCCTGCTGTGTCATGTCTGTCATGCTACAGAACAGAGCGTGACATGCCATGCTTCTCACCAGAGACTGGGCATAAAAGCTCTGGCTTCGTTCCAGTATTAACAAAATGATTTCACATACCGCCAGGAAATTTCACCACCTCTTTATGCTGGATGAAGTATCTTAAATAGGAATTTAATTTATTCATTGTAGCAGTTGTTTTTGTTCAATAAATACTAACTGCTTATTAGAAACCCATTTATTGAAGATGAGCAGCTATATCATAGACACATATCAAATTTATGGAGGCTAAATCTCACTTAATATGCTTTGAATATTATATGGGTCTTTAGTATGCTATGTTAAGATGACTATATTTATTCTAACCCTTCAAATAAAAATAGCTGTTATTGAATAACTACATACATATTTTCTATTCTCTGGATTATTTACAGAATGTTGAAAACTATGTGATATTTCCATACTCTATCTTCTGTTTAGTTACTTAAAATTTCAACAAATAAGTTTTGAATACTAAGTTGGCTTATAATCAGTAGATATTTAACACCTTATTAAAACAAACTTAAAACTGGAGAAGTATTTTGCCATGCACTGTAAAATGTTACCCAATTTGCTTTTAATCTCCTTGCAGCTCCCCTGAGAAGAGAGTAAGATTTTGTTCACAGAAAAAAAAAAAAAAAGATCACTGGATTTGGTCCAGAACAAAGCACAGCAACAAATCCAGAGTGTTTGGTCAGTGACTCAGTTGACAAATTTCGTAGCCAAGATTCTTGTCAAAATAGCAAGGACTGAGAAAGGGCAGCATACATTCAGTAAGACATGCTTGTTCATCCAAGATGTCGGGCTGATCTAGATGCCTGCACTTCACTAAAGAATGGGTCATTTCTAGGACGCCCCATTGCCACTGTACTACTATTTTGCACTTGTTCTTAGCTGTCACTACTCTTCCTACATCAAGGTCAAACATACTTTAAGTAGGCAGCCAAAATTTCTAGTCTCTACTCCAGGAAAACAGCATAAAATTTGGTGTTTTCTACCAAGGGATCTATGAACTTATACATTTGTTTTATATATTGATTTATATTTATTGCCTCTATTTTCTGATTTAAAAAGTACCAGGGATTTATTTTTAAATCTATCTTGTTAGCCTTCCTTTTATACCATAGTTGTAAGAACAGCCATACAATTTATAAGTACAGAATATAAATGGATTCCAGTTGTCCAAAGCTATCTTTTCAATTTAAGAAACTTTTTAAGACTTTAACTTTCTCTACAGAAGTCCTCTCTCTTTATAAAACAATGATATTTAGAATGCAAACTATAATTGGATTATGAACAAGAAGAAAGATGGAGTGAAAATAATGACATCAGTTTAGAGTCCTGTCTGCTCCTTATACTCTTCATATGAGAATATTTATCCCACAATAGGCAATGGGTGTATTAAGAAGTCATTCACCAATAGGACATTATAGTTCATTGTGCTCTGGATGTTTTCCATGCAAATTATTTTATTACTGCAAACATTTGTATGACTAATTTCACCCCAAAGAGTTCTGAAGAGCTCATTAAGATATTTTCCTTATCCTCAGACTGATTTTTGTCTCCTCAAGACAGCAGGCAGGCATGTGAGAGGCATTGTCTGGGGAATTAAGCATTTTCCTGGCAAACCACTTTACAAAGGTCCATAGAGCAAGAGATTATCTCCTGTTGGTTAGGTAGAAGCTCTTCTAGCCACTTCAAAAGAGCCAACAGCTCCTTTCACCCTTTGTGAATCAAGTTGTAATCAATGGGATATAAAGATTATATCCCTGCCTCTAGTCACAGACAGCTTTTTCTTTGCATTCCTATTGATTTAGTCGTGAGTCTATTTAACCATTAAAGGCATTATTGCATTCCCCAATCCTGCACTTAAAGAAATCTAGAGTGTCCTTTTAAGAACTAAGAAAACAGATGGGTTTACCTCTCTTGTGCTATATTGGGTTGAATTACTATGGGGGGAAAATCATTGAGTAGTTATTTATGCACAAGGAAAAATTACCTAAATTACTCAACAGCAATTTTTGAATAAGCACAATTGACTATTTCAGTTTTGAGATAATAACAATGATAACAAGCATGCTAATACAGTTATGGATTATATGAAGTAGGGCTGTGAATATTTTTTTGTTGTTATTTAATTCCTAGAGCAAAATGTCTAGATTCCTTTTTGTTGGTAATAAAATTTATACAACCCAGTGAAATCATTTATGTAAGGTCACACAATTATTATGTGTTAAGCCTAATATTAGAACCTGAATCATCTGTCTACAAACCAATGTTTTCACACACACACACACACACACACACACACACACACACACACACACAATACATATAATGTTTATTCTTCTAACATCAAAATCACAGCCCCGCCTTCCTCTTCTCCTCCCATTCCCTTATAAACTCCTCCAAATTCCTCCCCACATTACACATTTCCCTTCTCCACAGGGAAGGAGAAGCCCCCCCCCCCCCTTAGGTACCACCCCATTCTGGGACATCTAGACCTAGCAGGACTAATCACCTTCTTTCTTACTGAGGCTCAACCAGGCAATTCAGGTAGGGTAAGGGGAATCCAATGGCAGGAACAGAGTCTGAGACAGCATCCTCTCCAATTGTTAGGGGGCCAACATGAAGACCAATCTGAACATCTGCTACAAATATTGGGGCGTGGGGTGGGCTAGGTCTTGTACCAGCGTGCTCTTTGGTTGGTAGTTCAGTCTCTGTGAGCTCACATAGGCTCAGGCTAGTTGACTCTGTAGGTCTCCTTGTGGTGTCCTTGACCCCTCTAGCTTGCTCGTCCTGTTCCACCTCTCTTCTGCAAGACTCCATGAGCTCTGCCTGATGTTTGACTATGGGTCTCTGCATCTGTTTCTGTCTGCTATTGGGTGAAGCCTCTCATAAGACAGTTTATGCTGGACTCCTGTCTTGAAGTTTAGCAGAGTATCATTACTAGTGTCAGGGGTTGGCTCTGCCTCTTAGGATAGGTCTCAAGTCAGGCCAGTCATTGATAAACCAATGTTTTCAACTGCTATATTATTTCTAATGGGGTTCTGGAAATTTATTTGATTTCATGTAAGCACAGAAAGCTGTTTGAGATTTCTTTTTACCTAATTTTCATTTGGCTTTGGCCTGAGACATGTTCTAAGAAGCATTTATGAGCTAGCACCATCTACTGCATCATATTCTTTGGCAAAGCTGTTTAGTGGTATGAATGAAATATGTTTACCATGACTTTTATCACACTGGACAAGTAATATTCGTCTGCTTCTATTTCTTTTGGTTCGGATGCATCAATACATGCACCTGCACTTAACTGGAACAAAATGGAATCAAAGGAGGAAGGAGAAGAAGAGAGGGAAGGAAGAAATGAGAAAGGAAAGTCAATCTTTAGCAGAGAGTGGGTATGAGAAGGAGGATACCATGGTTGCTCTGTAGAGATTTTCTAGACTCTTGTCATTCTTTGATATATGAGTGACTGATAATGTTTATTTATTTTCATCAGCATGCATACAAATGAGCAAAAATAGTTAGAAATATATAATATGATAAAAATCTCATGCTAAATGTGTCTTTGTTATTGTTAGAGAAATGTACTAATAGCTTATTTTTAAACTGTGTATGTATTACTTTGTTGACACAAGTAATAAGACATACAATGATGGCATGAGTACATTTATTAAATGCTTCTGAATAACTCCAATGTGGAAAATATGTATTAATAATGTATCCACAAAATTACCTCACAGATATTTTATAACTTTAAAGGGAAATACATAGGTACACAAAGAGTGCCATACCTATATATTGACAACACAATTTCATATTCTGAAGGAATCACAGACATAATATACTAATAAGTCCTTTTAAATTTGGAGACAAAATAAAAATTTTGAAGAAAGGAAAGCTTGAAAAATCAGAGAAAGACAATTTTTTGGGGAAGCACATGTGGAGTTCATACTCTTTTCAAGTTTTGTAGTAGAATTCACCCTAGTTTCTCTGCTCAGATCCAGATGGCCCCTCCTTAATTAAAGGGAGCACATAGCTCCAAGTCCTGTACTGCTATCTCCTCCTGGGCTCTGTTGTGCCACAAAGGACTCATACATCTGGGAAAATATATTGTCTTCCTGCTATAACTAGAACCTTTGCAACAACCTTCATTTCAATTCCATCTCTCTTTTTTAAAAGTCTAATTATCTTTTTAAAATAATCAGAATTGTAATTTAAATATTACAGTACATAATTAACCACACTGGTTGACAGAGAATGAAGAATCATGACTCCTGGCAAGCATCAAAATTAATATATACTATGGGGAATGCATCCTGTTGTTAAGGTGTGTCATCTGGCTAATGTACAGGGATGAGAGCAGAACAGGCTGGCTCTCCTCTGACCAGACAGCTGCCTTAGGTAAGATGCTAAAACCCCATGCACCTTTAGTCTGGTCTCTGCTATTCTGACTTTCTATTTATTGGTGCCACTAAATGAAAGCTATCTGCAGCTCCCCAAAGAGAATCTCTTCCACCATATTGGAGTTACGATCCCCTGAATTTTCATGAGCTTTCAATGTTTGTTTGTTTGTTTGTTTGTTATATTTTAGCTTAATGTCCCATTTTGCAGAGTGCTCAGCCCAACCTGTCATGCAGGCACTCTCTAGGAAGGTGACTGAGCTGTGAGTCCTGTGCTTAATGCACTGGGGAGGAGTTAGTGAAAAGTAGCTGTAATTAAGTCCCTCTGTGCAACAGAACCAGTATCATCTTAAGGCTATTAAATTGTGAAAGAGAGTTAAAGTGTTATTGACTCTTAGGGAAGGAAGAAGCATGCATCCAAATCATGGCAAGGATACTTTTATTTTTACTAAGACTGCAAGATTTGAGCTTATCTAGTCTCTCTCTCTCTCTCTCTCTCTCTCTCTCTCTCTCTCTCTCTCTCTGTGTGTGTGTGTGTGTGTGTGTGTGTGTGTGTGTGTTAGTTGAAGAGACCACAGATCATCCATATGGGAATATTCCAAATGATGCTTCTCAGTAATTACCAAGCATGTCCCCTGAAATTTGTTTTAGGGAAAACTTGTCATGTCTCCATCTTTCCAGTGCATGGAAAATAATGTTCATCTGTTTGTCCTACCTTCCATAAAAACCAAAAGGAATCGGCTAAAGCTCACATTGAAAATAGGAGGAAAAGAAAATAAGGAAAGCCAAAGAAAATTAGTGATGGTTTGAGAATCAAGGAGTGTCTTTGGGTTGGCCTTGTTAACTAAGTGAACTCTACAATGACCTTCTGTCCACATTTGCAGATTCCCTGCTGGTGTAGCAGGCTTGGTCTCATGAATGCAATCCATTTTGGTGGTGGTTGTTATTTCTGTTATTCCCTTGTGTTCGATTGTTGTCTTTTTAGCTCTAGAAAGTGCATAACATAATGGAACCACTCACCAATTTTTTATAATTGGGTTCACGGATCTGCCATGAGAGAAAACCCAAATGCTGATGGTTTTCACTAGAATCCTCTGCATCTTTGTTGAAAATTAAGGAAACATGCTAGCTCAGGAAGACCTAATAAGGTCCCCAACCCATTGACCTTGAAAAGTATATTAGAAGACATGGGTACAGAAGGCATTTCTTCATCAGGTCCAATCCTTGTGCCTGGCCAATGCAGATGCTTGCCAGCATGCTCATTTACATATTATCTCTGTCTGTAGGCACTAGATTTCCAGAACCTTTTTCTGTAAACTGCATAAAATGTAGATGGCTGCATTTGAATGTACTGTGACCTTGGCACAGGCTCAACAGGTGACAGGCATCACCATTTGTAATGTGCGCCTTGATTGAAAATGGCGATGAGCATGTTTTCCTCCAGTGTTTTCTTAAAATGAAGATTTATTTACTACTGACTGCCCATGCATTTATTGTTTCTTTTGCAGAAACAATTTAATAGATTATTATTTTTCTAGTATTTAGCAACAAATTTTACAGACAATTAAATCATCCTAAAAGGAAGATTAATCAACTTTTAATGTGAAATTGTATTATTGATTCCACTGCATATATACTCTATGCTACCATCAACTATGTCATCCCAAAGTTTATGTATATTAAAATACCTATATTCATTTGCACCCATGGCTATTAAACAATTAACCCACTTTTCATGGGTAATCAACCCACAATAATTTGGTTTGAGTCTTCATTACCCAGATTAATTCAAATAAAAAAGACACTGTGAGGCAAAAATTGGATAAGTGGATACTGTCTAGTCCCAACTGTCTTAAATTTCCATAGGGATGTCTGAATTGGATTTTGACAAAATACCTCTCTTGATCATAACCCCTTTAATCAAATACAATGTGATTTTTCTCTATTTCTTAAATTGTTCTTTTATGAGTTGTGTTAATGTACTTTGATATTTCAAGGCTCAACTTGCAAAAGCCTTTACTTGTATACTCCAAAAGATACACTTGGTTGCTAACATTGTTAGGTTGCTTAATATATATATGTATACACACACACACACACACACACACACACACACACACACATATATATATATATATATATATATAGAGTGTTCTTAGATTAATAGTCAATAAATCTCAGTTTTTAAACATAAATTTACTTTTCCTTATAGACTTGGTAGATAGTTCAATTATCAAGAGAATTAGTCTCACCTGAGTAAAATCTGACTATTTAATAATTTGGTTCTTTCTCAGAAGTCATGTACTAACTATCTAGGAGGGTGTGGTTTTACATATATTTTTTACCTCATATCTGTTAGTGGATCGCAGAAGGATCTATTAATATTCATCACTAAATGACTGGCAAATATTTTATGACATCAAGTTATTTAAAACAATGTTTATGGCAGCTATTTAATAACACTTGTCTTTGTCTCATAAGTGATTCTCTTTCTGGCTAGTTTATTATTATTATTATTATTATTACCATCTGAGATGCACCTTGAAAAACAAACTAAGCTCAGCCCAACTCTAAGGAATTAGATTGAATTGACCTACACTTGTATCAGAGCACAAGTTTACTTTAAAATCTTGGTATGTTATTATTTTCTTAAATGCCCATAATGCTGAGTTATAAATGTACAATAAGTAAATGATGCTGAAATTCTACCAAATCATGAAGAAGGAAATAAAGATGTGTAGAACTAAATTAGGTTTTAAACAGTATGTTGTTCAGTGATTTAATTGTAGATATTTGTTGTTTGTCTTGATATTTTCTATACTGTATATAGTAATGAGCTTATATTTTGTTAAAATGAAAAAAATCGACAATGTAGACAGAAATGGAGAAGGGAAACTCTTAAATATTTTTGGCATAAATTCATGGTCAATATAATGGCAGAAAGAATTCTTACTTGCTGTAAACACCCTTCCACAGATACAGAAACATAATTACAAAGCATCTTCTGCTTAGATTATTGATTTGTAGATGAAATATGGTGGTGTTACTTTGAGCACTGAGCTGTACACTTTTGCTTGTGTCCTGTATTTACAAACCTATACACAAAACAACATGGCATGGCAAAGTATAAAGAGATGGCTAGGCCATCAAATGGATGGTTTTTCATCATGCCTGCAATATCACTGAGTATAACTCAGGAAAACATTCCAAGAATAAGGGTGAGAAATATGAGGAAAGTCTCAGTTCTCGGTCTAGCTTCACATTTCCTCCTCTATGTTTTTTTTTAACTGATATTCATGAAGAATTTCATAATGCAATGTTCTGCAGGAGCATTTTCTTCCATTCATTATGTTCTTGGATACCAATTAAGGATTCTTGATTCCATTTATATACTTAAAATACAAAGCCTTTATGTTATGATCATGGTTGATTTTGTATGCCAACATGACTACACTAGAGGGCGTTTACAACCCTGGTCAAACTTTATGAGAACATGGGAGGGTGTTTCTAGGGGAGAGGAAACCTGGAGTCAATGGACTGTATAAAGCATATCTTCTACAATAGTATTGGTGAGCTACCTTCAATTGATTAAGGATATGAATAGACCAAAAAAGCAGAAAAAGTTGGAAACCCAATTGAGAATTTTGACTTGGGACAACAGATTTTTTGGCCCTCTATAATTCAGACTGGCCCTTCCGGTCCACGCCAGCACCGGGGTTCTTTGCCTGAGGAGTCTCCGGACACCCGCAAGGACCCCCACAGTATCCCCCACGGGATCTTAAGACCTCTGGTGAGTGGAACACAGCATCTGCTCCAATCCAATCTGTTGGGACCTGAGACTACATTAATTAGGGAAGCAGATAACCGGGCCTGATCAGGAGCACAAGTCCCTTCCGGTCCACTCCAGCACCAGGGTCCCTTGCCCACAGAGTCTCCGGACACCCGCAAGAACCCCCACAGGAACCCCCACCGGATCTTAAGACCTCTGGTGAGTGGAACACAACTTCTGCCAGGAAGCAGATTCGAACACCAGATATCTGGGCACCTTCCCTGCAAGAGGAGAACTTGCCTGCAGAGAGTACTCTGACCACTGAAACTAAGGAGAGAGCTAGTCTCCCAGGTCTGGTGAAAGAGGCTAACATGATCACCTGAGGAACAAGCTCTAACCAGAGACAACTATAACAACTAGCTCCAGAGATTACCAGATGGTGAAAGGCAAACAAGAATCCTACTAACAGAAATCAAGACCACTCACTGTCATCAGAACGCAGCACTCCTACCCCACCTAGTCCTGGACACCCCAACACACCCGAAAAGCTAGACCCGGATTTCAAAGCGTATCTCATGATGATGGTAGAGGACATCAAGAAGAACTTTAATGACTCACCTAAAGAAATACAGGAGAACACAGCTAAACGGGTAGAAGACCTTAAAAAGGAAACACAAAAATCCCTTAAAGAATTGCAGGAAAACACAACCAAACAGGTGATGAAATTGAATAAAACCATCCAAGACCTAAAAAAAGAAGTAGACACAATGAAGAAAACCCAAAGTGAGGCAACACTGGTGATAGAAACCCTAGGAAAGAAATCTGGAACCATAGATGTGAGCATCAGCAACAGAATACAAGAGAAGGAAGAGAGAATCTCAGGTGCAGAAGATTCCATAGAGAACATCGGCACAACAATCAAAGAAAATACAAAACTCAAAATGATCCTAACTCAAAACATCCAGGAAATCCAGGACACAATGAGAAGACCAAACCTACAGATAATAGGGGTAGAAGAGAATGAAGATTTTTCAACTTAAAGGGCCAGCAAATATCTTCAACAAAATTATAGAAGAAAACTTTCCAAACCTAAAGAATGACATGCCCATGAACATACAAGAAGCCTACAGAACTCCAAATAGTCTGGACCAGAAAAGAAATTCCTCCCAACCCATAATAATCAGAACAACAAATGCACTAAATAAAGAGAGAATATTAAAAGCAGTAAGGGAGGAAGGTCAAGTAACATATAAAGGCAGGCCTATGAGAATTACACCAGACTTTTCACCAGAGACTATGAAAGCCAGAAGAGCCTGGACAGATGTTATACAGACACTAAGAGAACAAATGCTAGCCCAGGCTACTATACCCAGCCAAACTCTCAATTACCATAGATGGAGAAACCAAAGTATTCCATGACAAAACCAAATCCATACATTATCTTTCCATGAATCCAGCCCTTCAAAGGACAATAACAAAAAAAAAAAAAATAAATAAAAAATAAAAAAAAAACAATACAAGGACAGAAATCACGCCCTAGAAAAAGCAAGAAAGTAATCCCTCAACAAACCAAAAAGAAGATAGCCACAAGAACAGAATGTCAAATCAAACAACAAAAATAAAAGGAAGCATCAATTACTTTTCCTTAATAACTCTTAATATCAATGGACTCAATTCCCCAATAAAAAGACATAGACTAACAGACTGGCTACACAAACAGGACCCAACATTCTGCTGCTTACAGCAAACTCATGTCAGGGAAAAAGACAGAAATTACCTCAGAGTGAAAAGCTGGAAAAAAATTTTGCAAGCAAATGGTCTGAAGAAACAAGCTGGAGTAGCCATTCTAATATCGAATAAAATCGACTTCCAACCCAAAGTTATCAAAAAAGACAAGGAGGACACTTCATACTCATCAAAGGTAACATCCTCCAAGAGGAACTCTCAATTCTGAATATCTATGCTCAAAATGCAAGGGTAATCACATTCATTAAAGACACTTTAGTAAAGCTCAAAGCACACATTGCATCTCGCACAATAATGGTGGGAGACTTCAACACACCACTTTCATCAATGGACAGATTGTGGAAACAGAAACTAAACAGGGACACAGTGAAACTAACAGAAGTGATGAAACAAATGGACTTAACAGATATCTACAGAACATTTTATCCTAAAATAAAAGGATATACCTTCTTCTCAGCACCTCACGGGACCTTCTCCAAAATTGACCATATAATTGGTCACAAAACAGGCCTCAACAGATACAAAAATATTGAAATTGTCCCATGCATCCTATCAGACCACCATGGACTAAGGCTGATCTTCAATAACAACATAAATAAAGGAAAGCCAACATTAACGTGGAAACTGAACAACACTCTTCTCAATGATACCTTGGTTAAGGAAGGAATAAAGAAAGAAATTAAAGACTTTTTAGAGTTTAATGAAAATAAAGCCACAACATTGTATCCTATGGGACACAATGAAAGCATTTCTAAGAGGGAAACTCATATCTCTGAGTGCCTCCAAAAAGAAACTAGAGAGAGCACACACTACCAGCTTGACAACACACCTAAAAGCTCTAGAAAAAAAGGAAGAAAATTCACCCAAGAGGAGTAGACAGCAGGAAATAATTAAACCCAGGGGCAAAATCAACCAAGTGGAAACAAGAAGAACTATTCAAAGGATCAACCAAATGAGGAGCTGGTTCTTTGAGAAAATCAACAAGAGAGATAAACCCTTAGCTAGACTCACTAGAGGGCATAGGGACAGCATTCTAATTAACAAAATCAGAAATGAAAAGGGAGACATAACAACAGATCCTGAAGAAATCCAAAACACCATCAGATCCTTCTACAAAAGGCTATCCTCAACAAAACTGGAAAACCTGGATGAAATGGACAAATTTGTAGACAGATACCAGGTACCAAAGTTAAATCAGGATCAAGTTAACAATCTAAACAGTCCCATATCCCCTAAAGAAAAAGAAGCAGCCATTAATAGTCTCCAGCCAAAAAAAAGCCAAGGACCAGATGGGTTTATTGCAGAGTTCTATCAGACCTTCAAAGAAGATCTAATTCCAGTTCTGCACAAACTATTCCACAAAATAGAAGTAGAAGGTACTCTACCCAACTCATTCTGTGAAGCCACAATTACTCTGATACCTGAACCACAGAAAGATCCAAAAAAGATAGAGAACTTCAGACCAATTTCCCTTATGAATATTGATGAAAAAATAATCAATAAAATTCTCACTACCGGGATCCAAGAACACATTAAAACAAACATCCATTCTGACCAAGTAGGTTTTATTCCAGGGATGCAGGGATGGTTTAATATATGGAAATTCATCAATGTAATCCATTATATAAACAAACTCAAAGACAAAAACCACATGATCATCTCCTTAGACACTGAAAAAGCATTTCACAAGATCCAACACCCATTCATGATAAAAGTCTTGGAAAGATCAGGAATTCAAGGTCCATACCTAAACATGATAAAAGCAATCTACAGCAAACCAGTAGCCAACATCAAAGTAAATGGTGAGAAGCTGGGAGCAATCCCACTAAAATCAGGGACTAGACAAGGCTGCTCACTTTCTCCCTACTTATTCAACATTATATTTGAAGTCCTAGCCAGAGCAATTCGACAACAAAAGGAGATCAAGGGGATACAAATTGGAAAGGAAGAAGTCAAAATATCACTTTTTGCAGATGATATGATAGTATATATAAATGACCCTAAAAATTCCACCAGAGAACTCCTAAGCCTGATAAACAGCTTCGGTGAAGTTGCTGGATATAAAATTAATTCAAAGAAGTCAATGACCTTGCTCTACAGAAAGAATAAACAGGCTGAGAAAGAAATTAGTGAAGCAACACCCTTCTCAATAGTCACAAATAATAAAAATTTCTTGGTGTGACTCTAACTAAGGAAGTGAAAGATCTGTATGATAAGAACTTCAAGTCTCTGAAGAAAGAAATTAAAGAAGATGGAATGATCTCCCATGCTCATGGATTGGCAGGATCAACATTGTAAAAATGGCTATCTTGCCAAAAGCAATCTACAGATTCAATGCAATCCCCATCAAAATTCCAACTCAATTCTTCAACGAATTAGAAAGAGCCATCTGCAAATTCATCTGGAATAATAAAAAAACCTATGATAGCAAAAACTCTTCTCAATGATAAAAGAACCTCTGGTGGAATCACCAAGCCTGACCTAAAGCTGTACTACAGAGCAATTGTGATAAAAACTGCATGGTACTGGTATAGTGACAGACAAGCAGACCAATGGAATAGAATTGAACACCCACAAATGAACTCACACAGCTATGGTCACTTGATCCATTCTTATCTCCTTGTACTAAGGTCAAATCTAAGTGGATCAAGGAACGACACATAAAACCAGAGGCAAAAGACACCGTCAATAAGACAAAAAGGCCACCAACAGATTGGGAAAGGATCTTTATCTATCCTAAATCAGATAGGGGACTAATATCCAATATATATAAAGAACTCAAGAAGGTGGACTCCAGAAAATCAAATAACCCCATTTAAAAATGGGGCTCAGAACTAAACAAAGAATTCTCACCTGAGGAATACAGAATGGTTGAGAAGCACCTGAAAAAAATATTCAGCATCCTTAATCATCAGAGAAATGCAAATCAAAACAACCCTGAGATTCCATCTCACACCAGTCAGAATGGCTAAGATCAAAAATTCAGGTGACAGCAGATGCTGGCAAGGATGTGGATAAAGAGGAACACTCCTCCATTGTTGGTGGGATTGCAAGCTTGTTCAACCACTCTGAAAATCAGTCTGGTGGTTCCTCAAAAAATTGGACATAGTACTACGGGAGGAACCTGCAATATCTCTTCTGGGCATATATACAGAAGATGTTCCAACCGGTAAGAAGGACACATGCTCCACTATGTTCATAGCAGCCTTATTTATAATAGCCAGAAGCTGAAAAGAACCCAGATGCCCCTCAACAGAGGAATGGATACAAAAAATGTGGTACATTTATACAATGGATTACTACTCAGCTGTTAACAGGAATGAATTTATGAAATTCCTAGGCAAATGGTTGGACCTGGAGGGCATCATCCTGCTTGAGGTAACACAATCACAAAAGAACTCAATGCATACACTAGCAAGGACCCTGATATAGCTGTCTCTTGTGAGCCTAGGCCGGGGCCTAGCAAACACAGAAGTGGATACTCACAGTCAGCTATTGGATGGATCACAGGATCCCCAATGGAGGAGCTAGAGAAAGTATCCAAGGAGCTAAAGAGATCTGCAACCCTGTAGGTGCAACAACATTATGAACTAATCAATATTCCGTAGTTCTGGACTCTAGCTGCATATGTATCAAAAGATGGCCTACTCAGCCATCACTGGAAAGAGAGGCCCATTGGACACGCAAACTTTATATGCCTCAGTACAGGGGAACGCCAGGGCCAAAAACTGGGAATGGGTAGGTAGGGGAGTGGGGCGGGGGAGGGTATGGGGGACTTTTGGGATAGCATTGGAAATGTAATTGAGGAAAATACGTAATAAAAAATGAAAAAAAATTCAGACTAAATATCTGATTGTCTTCAATTTCTAGTCTTCTCCCAGAGACTCAGTCAACTTGGATCTCCAGACTTGTCAGTTTCGACTCACATTAAATCTATTTGTTGGCTCTTTTATTTTCATTTTTTGTAAACACACACCACAACACACATACACACACATACACACACTTACACAAACACAAAATCAAACTTTCAGAAGTACTAACTCATGACTAATACCATAATTATAGTAACATAAAACGTGTGTACACTCTAGGTGAAGTATAAAATTGATTTAATTTGAAATTATTTTCTTATCTTTAAAAAAATAAGATAGTGGGAGTGGGAGGTTGGTGGGAGAGCACCCTCAGAAAGGTAGGAAGGGATAGAGGATTTGTGGGGGTCAGGGACCAGGAAAGGGGATAACATTTAAAATCTAAATAAATAAAATAACCAATAAAAATTAAAAGAGAAAACTATCAGGTAATAGTCAGACAAAACAAGCCAGTAGGAAAGTGAAAGAGCCTCCAAGAAGACATAAGATTTAGAGACCCACTTATTTTACATTCAGAAGTTTCATAAAATTACTGAGAGTTATAGCACACATACAGAGGACCAGGTACAGACCCGTGAAAGACCTGTGCTTGCTGCTTCAGTCTCTAAGAGTTCATATGTTCTTTATTCAGTTGTGTTAGAGTGTCATGTTCTGGTCTTTTTTCTCCCCTGTCTCTCTTGCTTTTTCTATCTCCTCTACCTCAGTGCTGCCTGAACTTTGAGAGGGGGGATTTAGTGAAGATATCTCATTTAGAGTTGTGTCTCATCACCCTCTATCCTTCCCCTTCTCTTTGAGTAATGTCTGGCTGTAGGTCTTTGTATTCTTTCCCATCCACTGCAGGAGGAAGCATCTTGATGATAGCGGAATAAATTACTGATATATGAGTTCAGTAGAATATCATTAGGAGTCATTTTATTGTTACTTAATCATCTCTGATGATAGCTGAATGAACTACTGATATATGAGTTCAGTAAAATATCACCAAGAGTCATTTTATTGTTACTTTAAAAAGCAAGCAAGCAAAGCAAAACAAACAAAGAACAGCTGGTAGCATTTGGTTTTACGTAGGTCTCTATTGAGACACTGGTTCTTGGCCACTCAAGCAATGTCAGGTATGGGTTCCACATCATGGAGTGGGCCTTAAGTCAAATCGGAAATCAGTTGGTTATTCCACATGGTCGCTGGCACCATTGCCTTAGAGTATTTTTCAGGCAGGATAGATTATATATCAAAGGCTTTTTGGTTGGGTTGGTATTTATGTTTCTCTTTTGGTAGCTTGCATAATCATAAAGTCGGGGAGAAGGATGTGAAGAGCAACCTCTTGTCTTGATAATGGTCTAGAATGTTGGAGATTCCATGGGACCCACTTTGGCCAGCAACTCTATTAGATAAAACCCGGTACCAGCACTGGAAGCTTCTTTCATGGAAACAGATGACTAGTGGTGGTTCTGCCTCCCTCATTATTTGGAGACTTCATTAGCAGCACTTTGGTATATTGGAGGAAGTTTCCATTGCACTAGGTTTTCCAATGAGAACAGAAGGACCATGCAGGAAGAGGTAGGGGGCTAGGATTAAGCATTTTTCCCTGTACTGTTGCTGTTGTGATTTTGACTGTTGCATAGTTTCAGAAGGACCACACCAAGCCAAAGAGTTCCATGTGAGGTTTACTGGGAGAGTGAGGGGCAAGGTGGCGGCAGAAAGAGAAAGGGGGAGAGAGAGAGGGAGGGATTATGGGGGCCTTTCTTTATATATGGTTGATGACATAAACACAAATAAAGGTGGAAGGTGAGCCAAGTGGATTCTGGGAATATGATGACTGTTGCCTTGGCAAGTGTTCAGGTCCCGCCTATGTGATGTCATGTGATTTCAGAGGTCCTGATACCAACATACCTCTCTTCTTGTTATTATAAAGAGAAAGCATAGTTGAGTGAAGGGAGTTCTGGCCCTTTTAGTCATCCATAGCAATGCCTAGGAGGCCAGTTGGAGGATTACCTAGGAGTGATGCCCCCCTGTTCTGCACGACTTGAAGGCAATCAATAGCCCAATGTCCCTCCTGATGGCACCTATGGCATAGTCCTCTTGGCTTGCTGGAGGTAGAGCAAACCCTCACTCAGTGACCTTGCTGACCACACTTATAACAGGAGCCTGGTGGTCTCTGAGCCTTAAAAGGCCTGAAGTCTTGGGTAGTGGCTGAAGCTGGTTGGAAAGTGTTTGTCAGTATGTGGTATTTTTGTTTTCAGGCTTTCTCATCTCTCTCATGGTACACCTTGAAGGCCAGCGCCAAGACTTCTCTGCCTGTGGAGTTAGAGGGCCCCTCTCCAGCTTTCTAAGTTTAGCTTTTATGCTATGGTAGCTCTGGGAAAAATTAGTTCATCTGAAGTTGATTACCTTCTTCTGGGTTTTCAGGGTCCGGATTAGTGTATTGCAATAAAGCCTTTGTGAGGCATTCTAAAAATTGAGATGGGTTATCCTGTTTGTCCTGGACAACCTTTTGGAGTTTTTCAAAATTTACTGGCTTTAAGGCTGCCTTTCTGAGGCCAGCCAGAAGACTAAACCTTTCTTCAGCTAAGATACCACCTTTGGAATTGTAATTCCATCAGGGATCCTGGTCAGGCACTGCCTCAGATCCAATTGGATATGTTCCATCTGCTTGGTGAATTTCATTTGCATGTGATTTCGACTCTTCCCAAACTTGCCTGCAACCACCAGGAAGTAAATTATTAGTAAGAATCATATGAACATCATGAAAGCCAAGCTATAAGATTGAGTGATGTACTGGAACTCTTTAATAAAGCTGGAGGAGTTAGAAGTATAGGAACCAAGCTTTCTATTTGAGATACTTCACTCAGTGAGAAAGGAACATGTACTCTGACCAGACCATTAACACCAGCCACTTCATATATGGATGATGATATAATCACAGATAAAGGTGGGAGGTGAGCCAAGTGGATTCTGGGAATACCGTGGTTGTTGCCTTGGCAACAGGTATTCAGGTCCCCGCCCTTGTGAAGTCACGGGTTTCAGAGGTCTTGATACCAATAGTTACCATTCGATATTTTTTTTAAAGTCTACCTGACATATACATCCATTTTCTCCCAACATGCTTCAGATGACTCCCTCCATGGCCCAAGAACTAAAAATCCACTGAAGGCAGATTATGGGAAAACATCAAAACAACATATGATTGCTACTTCTATCTCTCCCACTGTGTAACTTGTTATAATTTGGAGTATGGAAAGTCTACACTTTGCCTGTGATTATATGGCATTTGTATTGGCTTTAAATGCATGGTGTGTGTGTGTGTGTGTGTGTGTGTGTGTGTGTGTGTGTGTTATAAGAAAAGCTTGACTTCACTAATATCAGATTTGTAAAGTTGGTTTTTGTAATTTGAATGTCACATGTTGATATTCATTCTTACTAAGCCTTGGCATGCTGGCTCTAGCACACTGCCAGTCTACTTTGTTATTGCAGAAGTCTATGTCTAACTTACTTGTGATCAAGCCCTCTTAAAGAATTTAAAGAATGCTAAAATTCTGCTGTAGTTTTTCTCAGTTAAAATTTCACACATGAGTCTAATTATTTGGTTTTTTTGTTCAATTTTCTACCACCAATGGTTTTTATAATGTCTCTGCATGTGCAGTCTTTTGTTCTAATTATAGAACATAGAAGATACAACATTGAAACAAAGGGATAATTTGCTTCTCAGAACATAAACATATAAGACATAAGATATCATATAAATGTAGACACAGAAGTCTAAATAAAAATTCAAATTGGATTTAAATTTTGTAATCACAGTAAAACAGGTGCTAGGATAGCCAAGGAAAATACACTTAATTACTTTTAAGCAACATTAAAGGAGTCTGAAAACACATGATACTGAGGAGGGGACTTGTAAATTTTTCTTCACTTTAAATAAATTGTAAAAATGTCTTTTTGTCACTACTCTAATTTAATTGCCCATTAATTTTAGCTCATAGAAGAATGTTTGAACCAAAGTATAGTTTCCATACTTTTAGTTTTCTTTTTGACAGGATCTCATTTTGTAGCCAAGGTGTCCTCACACTTGAGTCTCCTATTTCAGTCTCCTGGGTTTCTCCCACTAGGACCAGTTTATTTTAGAAGATTATATGAAGAACATACTGATATCAAATGAAAGAAAAATAATACTATTTGTTCCCCAAATGCACTGCCATTTATTGAGCATTTGCTACATCCTGGTTTGTCTTGGGCGCTTTAAGTGCAGCCTTAGAAACAGAACACCAGATATTATCATAGGAGGATTTTAGTAGACAGTCTTTGGAGATGAGGGACAGTGATTTGAAAATGACTGCTCATGTACTCCTCTGAAAAAGAATAACGTTCAAGTAAAAATTCATGAGAAAATATAACTCTCTCTCTCTCTCTCTCTCTCTCTCAGATCCATTAGAAAATATCACTCACTCTCTCTCTCTCTCTTTCAAAGCCTTCTGAATTAACGTATACAGAGATTGTCATGATGGCTGGATAGGCTAGATTATTATATGTAAAGTTGTAATGGCTCCTGATCAGATTTGGGTCAAGTTAGAATTAAATTAAGCATCCTGATGTGTGGGAGGTTGGTCACACAACTGAATGCAGAACTACAGGCAGAAAATGTCACAATCATAGTGAGTGCTTAGTAAATGTGTGTAAAATTGGAGAATACATTTTTCTTTTATTTATTCAATGTATTCAGCTACAAGGAATTATGGAATTTAGGCATGGCTGAATACATTTTTTAATACCAGAAATTGGGAAGAGTAAGCAGGAGAAATAAAAATTTTGGTCCAACTTCAGGAATACAGGCAGATTCTATTTAGAAATAAACATGCATTTTGACTGAGAGAACTGATTAGCCACAGCATTCGTGGTCAAGCCCTGGGATGGTAGGAGACAGCTACACTTGTTGAAAAAGATAGGATTAATTTAGCTAGCCAGGCTGAGCTTTATATGCCTGTCACGTACAGAAAAGACTGGATCAGGTTAGCAGCAACATTCACAGCCCTGAAGTTTAGGATCTCAAGTTAGAAGTCATGTCATATCTACCACAAATTTAATGGTTTACGAGTATAATTTATTATTAATCTTCAGAGCTGTGGATATTTTCTGGGCTTGTCTGAGTGGTTCTCTCTGATGTCCTCTCATAGCATTCCAGACTACTGGAGGTTGTGAGTGAGGTTGTCTGAAGGCTTGAGTGAGTAAGTGAAAGCTCTACAATAGAACATGCTACAGAAACAATTCTAGCTGTTTCTTAGGAGATCATACAGTGTCATGTATTAAGCATCCATTTATGATCTTTCCTTGTGGTTGTGGCTTACATGTTAGCTGAGTTCTACTAGAGATATCCCAGTAACATTATTGCAAAGGCAACATGATTTCTTGTATAACTATGTCTGACTCAAGAATGAGTTCTGGTCAGGTCAAATTCTAGGGATTTCATGGGGATATGGCTGAAGATCACAGCACAATAGACTGGGTGTTTTAAAGTATGTTGATAGTATTACAAATGACAGGATTTAATGACACCACAGTGAGTCTCAGAATACCAAGATTTAGATATTGAACAAAGAAACAAAGAAAGGATCAAAGAACAGAAAAAAGTTAGGAGAAAAGTTAGGTGAGGGCAGAAATCTGAGTATAGAGCGACAAGAAAGAATTCACAGATTGTGTAAAGTGCTGTCGATAATTGAAATGTTAAGACATGTAAGTGGCATAGAAGGCATTCAGGAAAGTATTGGTAGTTTGGTGTAGAATAGCTTTCTGAGCCACCCAGAAGGACAGCACAAAAAGTTTCAAGGAAAGAACTGATTTGAAAATATTTATACCACAGAGAAGGAAGAAAGCACAATATTTAGTTATGAAGATTAACAATTCAAAGAGTTTTTGTCCTGGTTCCAGTCAGAGCATATCTTTATGTTAAAAGGAACATTGTGGTGAAGAGGTCGTGGACAGGACTCTGTTAGTCAACAAGAATGGGGCTTCTCTGGTCTTCAGCAGGTGAGATGACAGAACTGGAAGATTAGGAGTGAGACATGACCTCATAGCCGTAAGATAGAATGCAGGCAGTAAGGAAGCTGATGGAGATCGGAGTTAGTGCAAGCCCTGGGATGTAGGAGCTCTGCCATACATACTCAGTGTGCAATGGCCAGCAACATCAACAGAGAAACAATGTGAGAGGAAATTCTGCAGTTTTACACTAAAAAGAACTTTAAAAATTCAAATCCAGGATGGAGAAGAGAGAGTTAGAGAAAGAGCAAATTAGAGAGGGCAGTATAACTAGATAACATGTACAGAACATGATGACAACTGTACACTTAAAATAAGACCAGTCCTACTAAGTGACATATAGGAACCATGATGCAGACAATTGGAAATGCAGAAAATAGTAGAGACAGAGGCCAGGAGAAATGCCATATATATATGGACTATGAGAATCAGATGGAGTGTCCTTCCTAAGTAATCAAAAGTACATCATGGCTTTTTATGATTTACATTCCATAAACTTAAAAGCATTTAAAAGAATATTTTGAAAGGGAATAGCCTGAAATGTATTTGAAAAAGTAGTTATTATGGCCAAGAATATCAGCTTTTGCCTCAAACTATAAAATCATAGATCCATGAATGAACTGTTAACCTTCTCTGTATTGAATGACTTATACATAAGTAAGACCCCTGATTCCAAAGTGCCCATACTTAGAGACATAAACTGGATAAAATTTCCATAACAAAAACATTTAGGTGCTTCCTTTTCAGAGATGGAATTAAATTTTAAAAGATGTCAAAGTCTGGAAATACGGGAGCATGAGGATATTAAAGGAAAAATTACCTCTAAGCATAGAAATTATTCAGAGTACTTTGGTCTGAACATTTAGTTTCTGTTACAATTTTGAAGCAGAAAAATGTTTTCTAAGTATTTACTTGTATTTAACACATAAATTTGGTAAAGTATATTGTTGGGAAAATGTGGGAAGCCACATGTGCCGTTGCTGAGTGGCACTGACTACTGCTGGCCACCATGCATAAGATTGGACAAACAACCAATGTGTACATATGCAGTAAAGTTTTTTGCAAAGACACTGCCTGGCCCAGGCATGATAATGAGGTTCTGTAAGGTACTGAGAGTATAACCAATCAGATGTGAGACATGCAAATGATGCATGATAATGAGGTTCTGTAAGGTACTAAGAGAGTAACCAATCAGATGTGAGACATGCAAATGAGGTATGATAATGAGGCTCTGTGAGGTACTGAGAGAGAGTAGCCAATCAGATGAGGAACATGCAAATGAGGCTTAGTGCATAACCAATCCGGGTATGAGACACGCCTCTCCTAGGCCTATAAAAGCAGCACCAGTTCTGGGCTTGAAGTCTTTTCGCCTCTGCAATCAAGCTCTCCCAATAAACGTGTGCAGAAGGATCCTGTTGCAGCATCGTTCTTGCTGGTTGAGTCCGGTGCGCACAAGAGGAAAATACATGAATTCATTTCAATTTATATACTCAATATCATTATTAAGAGCCTACCCCAAATAGGTGTTGCAGGTGCTAGTGGATATCAGCAAGTGCAAAGTCAAAATTAATTCCTCCTCCTTGGAGGCAGAACTCACAGAAGAAAGGGAAATGTGCTTTCTCCTTTGAATCAAAGACCAGCCAAAATGAATTGATGTGATATATCAGGATAGAACTAATCACTGGCCTGATGACAGTGTTATGATAAATACTTCATAAGATGATATTAGGATCTGTTGCACAGCTGTAAATTCAGGAAGCCTACTGGTTCAGCTTGAGACACTGACAATTGGCCATGCCTTTGTGTAGTAGTATTTACTACATGCAGATGAATATAAAAGGAGATGGCCTGACTTCATTCATGGAAGAGTCTGGACCCCACAAGCAGAGCTATTTGGTACTCTACAGGAGTTTCAGTTGAGTCATCACCGGATGCTGATATGACTCTTACTCTTTTAACATGGGATTGGGAATAGTCTGCTGACTTATGAGGAAGGAACAAAGATAAAGCTCTCATCAAGAATGTAGACTCTCCTCCCATTGATGACCGACTAGGCCATCCTCTGCTACATTTGCAGCTGGAGCCATGGCTTCCTCTACGTGTACTCTTTGGTTGGTGGTTTAGTCTCTGGGCGATCCAGGGGTACTGGTTGGTTCATATTGTTGTTCCTCCGATGGGGCTGCAAACCCTTTCAGCTCCTTCAGTCCTTTTTCTATCTCTTCTAATGGGGACTTTTTGACATGGTTGAGTCAATACTAGGCCCTGTGGTGGGTCTATCAGCTGATATCTGGATATTCTCTCTCAATGGGAACTTGGTTCTGACAAAAATTTGCCCACCAACCTTCCCTAACAATAGCTAGATGTTTATTGAAAGATTAGAAAGGTCTTGCTGGGTTGTTGGTTCCAAGATTGAATAGGAACATTCACAGGTAAGCCAAGAAAGAGTAAGGAACTGACTCAGGTTTGCCAGGAGCCCTGGGAGTTAGAGAAATTAGATCTCCCGATTAAGATATGGGGAGATACTAGGTGCCAATAATTAAATCAACAGTTCCTGGGAATATAGTTCATCACCTCTTTCTACTGTAACCACAAATGCTGCCAACCATGGTGACTTGGTTAGGAACCAATATGCTGTGTTAGATATTACCTGTTTCCTGCAGTTATGTTTCCTCTTTGTTGGATTCTGTTCACAGGTTGGCAGGAAACTGTAGAGACTGAGGTGGAGAAGGGAGGGGAAAGAATACACTGTGCACATTATTGTTAAATGTAAAAAGTTCTTTAAATAGACTGTACATGAAAACGTGAGAAATCGAATGTAAAATGTTCTCAGCTGTGAAAAAAACAGATGTATAAATAAAGGTGGCCTGAGCTGTCTCCATGCCAGAGAGTGTGAACTGCACCTCTTGGTCCAAGTCTTCCTTTGCTGATTCTACATGTCCTCCTACTGGTGTTGAACACGCCCAGCCTAGACCCAGGCAGTTTTTATAGTTTCTTATTATCTCATTATCATTTGTTCAGAGTTTTCTTCCTCTGATTTTAACATATAATACATTATTTTGTGTGTGTTTGTTTGTACGTAGCATAGTAGTCCTTTAATTAATCTGAACATTGTTTTGGCTCTTGTTTCATTGATTTTTTTTTTGTTGTTGTTGTTCTTTTCTTTCTCTTTTGCATTAGTCAATGTTGGCCTTAATTCCCCAATCTACCTTCCTCATTCTTGTTGTTTTGTTTGTTTGTTTGGTTTTATTTGTTTTCTTGGCAGAAACTGGTTGTTAGTTTGTAACTACAGGGTCCCTGAAACTATTTGTTTCCCAGACTGGCAACAGATCCATGACAATCTTCTTTCTGTTTCAACTGAGATTACAAGTGATCTTCTATGCCAAGGTCTTCGCTAGAATTTATTTTATTTATTATTCTCAAGCATATTTTGACATCTCAGTGTCTGTATGAAGACAGACGGCTACAGATAATGAACACTCTTGAAGTATTTATTGGGCTTTTGTTCTACTTGTTTTGAGAACTGTATATTTATCCCAATTTCTCATTTGCTGATGGATTATTTGGTTTGTTAGTGTATTTTTGTTCTTTATATATTTTAAATATTATTCCTCCATCCAGTGTTAAGTTGGCAATGCTCTCTGCCCATAGGTTCCATAGGTTCTCTCTTCTTTCTGGTAACATTTTTCTTTTGCTGCACAGGAAATTTTTGAATTTCATTTGTCAGTTCTGTGGAAACAAAAGACAAGATGTGCTAGTGATGATGTGGAAAGTCAGGAATGGTTCTTCATTGTGGTAGAAATGTAAAGTTAACCTCTGTCAGGGAAAATCAGCAGAAGAGCTCCTCAGAAAAAGAGAAAAGTAAAATCACGGTATGATTTAGCTATAGCAGTCCTACGTAGACACACCACAATTTATGCCTGCTCATTGCCATTGCTTCACAGTTCCCAATAATAATGAGATGAGATGACCTGGAAAGTCTATCTGCAGGTGAATCCATGACATATATACACAATGGATTTCTACTCACCTGTGAAATTCAAAATTATTAAATTTATAGGAAAATGATCTGATATTAGTAAATAATATTAAATAAAATGAGAAATACTCTTTTCTTTTTCAGACCAAGACACAGAACTTGATTCTCTAGGTTTAGAGTTGAAAAAGTAAACATGTACATGAATAAGAATTATTTAGTAATGGTAATAGACTGTCTTTAAGAGTTTATGTATAACTTGAATAGTATTTAAAAGTCTATATTAAAAAGTAGCATTTAAGAACAACTGTTGTACCAAGTGGGGGCCTGATCTTTAATCCATAGTATTGCAATTCTGCAATAGTCTTAGTTTTTCTCTGTTTGACACATGATAGAGCTGTTAAATTTGTTCTTTGGTATGCACCTGCTGAATTGAATGAGGTCTTTTATTATTTTTAATCTCCTCTCCCTTGCAGGTAGCCATATATTTGCTAATAATGATAATTTCAGAATTGCACTTTTGTTCCAGAAGAAATTAGTCCTCATGTCAAGCTCATTACAGATTCCATACCACTGAAGAAAGAGTAAAATATATTACATAAAATTAACATTTTTACCATGATTAAGTGGCAGCAATCTTGTTCAAAATGTTATACAGTCATTAGCACTAAACTCCTCAGCCCTTGAAGTATTTATCCTTCTAACCAGCTTCTAATCTATCATGTATCTTAAAATTTTACCTATCCTTGATATGATAATGCATATAAATGGGCCAAGTATTTGTTTTGTAGCTATTAACTAGACCAAATGTTTCCAAAGTTTTTCTAACTGAACCTTATTCTTTTTATTACTGGAATGTATTACATTTTGTATATGTATGTACACACACACACACACACACACACACACACACACACACACACACATATCATATTTTATTTATCCATTCAACTACTCATGGAACACTAAAGCAGTTTTTTTGCCTTTTAGCTATTGCAATCAGCACATCTAAAATCACTTTTACAGGGCTATGCTTCCTATGTGTAGGGTCATCTCTCATGGACAAAAGTTGGTGGCTCCTAGGGTCATTATGCATCTGCCTTTCTGATAAGTCTTCAAACTGTTTTCTGCAGTATTCACACAACTTACCAATTTCCAGCATGAAGTCACCAGGGGTCTAATTTACATGTCCTTAATAGTATATGCTATTTTCTGATATATCTATTACAGACTCTGGATTCTTGGTGGTGGAATTATAAGCACATGCTGCAATAATCAGTTTTTAAATATGATTCTGGAAATCTGAATTCAGACCCTTGTTAAGAACAAGGACATCAAGAGTTTTGCAGTCAAATGGATGGAACTAGAAAATATCCTGAGTGAGGTATCCCAGACCCAAAAGGCCATGCATGGTATATACTCAGTAATAAGTGAATATTTGCCAAAAAAGTACAGAATTCCCAGGATAAAATCCACAGAACTCAAAACGGTTAACAAGCCAAAGGTCCCAAGTGAGGATGGAGGGAGAAGAAAGCAGAGAGAAGAGGGAAGGGGGAAACTGGGTGGGAGAGGGGAGCAGAAGGGGCAGGGGAGCAGAGGAACATGATCAAGTATTAGGGGGACAGAAGTGAAGCCCAGAGAGCCCCCAGAATAAATGGAAATGTGCAATATCCCACAATGGGATGTGAGAGGTGGGAGGACCCTCTAGAATGTACCAGAGTCCTGGGAGGAGAGAGCCTCAGGACTCAAAAGGATACCTTAGATGTAATGCCCAACAGTGGGGAGAGGGAATTTGTAGAATCTACCTCCAGTAGAAAGACAGGGCTTCAAGTGGAGGGGTAGGGTTGCCATCCTACAGTCAAAAACTCTGATTCAGAATTGACCCTGTTTAAAAGAACTGCAAGGACAAAAATGGAGAAGGAACTGAGGGAAAGGAAGTCCAGTGACAGGCCCAAATTGGAATCCAGCTCAAGTGGAGGCCCCCCAGTCCTGACACTATTACTGATGCTATGGTGTACTTACAGACAGGAGCCTAACATGGCTGGTCTCTAAGAGACCCAACAAGCAACTGACTCAGAAGCAGATACTTACACCCAACTCATGGGCTGAAGTTGGGGAGTCGGGGACCCCTGTGATTGAATTAGGGAAAGGCTAGAAGTTGAGGATCAGGGTGGCCCCATAGCAAGACCAGGAGTCTCAACAAACCTGGACCCCTGACATCTCTCAGACTCTGAGCCACCAACCAGGCAGCATACACTAACTGGTGTGAGGCCCCTGAAACATATACAGCAGAGGACTTCCTGGTCTGGCCTCAGTGGGAGAGGATGCACCTAACCATTGAGAGACTTAGGGCCCCTGGGGAGGTCTGGAAGAGTATAGGGGTGTGTGGGGAGATGGGGCATCGTCTTGGAAATGGGGGAGGTAGAATGGGATATGGAACTGTAAGAGGACAGAAAAGAAGGGATAATAACTGGACTGTAAAAAAAGATGAAAGATAATTAAAAGAAAAATATATTCAGAAAGTAATTTCAGTCATAATAAAATGAAATATAAAAATATGTAGGAGTAAAGGTGCCAAGAAAATTGAAGTCTTGCATGCTAAAAGACACATGGATCTATTTTTAAAAACACAGACTTAAGTAAATGAAAAGTCACTCTTCATGAGACAAAATTGGTAAGATCGCAAATACTCAAAATCACTTAGAGGTTTAATGAAGTCTTTTTTTCAAACAGTAGCATCTTCAAAGGTAACATTAAAATTATTAATGTTTTATATATTTTTCCAATTAACAAAACAATATTGAAGAAGAAAACCAAATTTAGAGCTCATACATCAGATTTGAAACTATCCAAAAATACATTGGAGTTAGGCTAGACATATAAACCAGTATCAAATAGAATAGAATTAGCAGTCCAAAATAGAGATTTTTGTTTATGGTTAGTGGATATTAGAACAGGGTATTGAATACTATCAGTAGACAAGAATAATCTTTTCAACAGCTAGTTCTGGATAAACTGGATTTTCACAAGCAGACAAACAGGATAGAACCACACTCACTACACATAAAAATTCACTCCATGTGCACCAATGGCATGAACATAAGACTTCCCTGCTCAACCATCATAATTAGGAAACTACAGATTAAATGAGAAAATCTACCTCTGGAAATCACTTCTGCCAGCAAGGTGGGTCAATATTGTTTATCTTGTCAAAGATTTGGCTTTTAGATTTTTTTCTTTTATTGAAAATAGATTCTTTTCTCATACAGAATGTCCTGATTATTGTATCCTTTCCACTCCACTCCTCCCTCCCAGTTTCTCCCCACCACAGTTTCCCACTATATCAATTTCCTTTCTGTCTCTCATTAGGAAAGAATAGGTTTCTAAGAGATAACAAACATGTAAAAATAAAAATACAATAAGATAAAGCAAAACCTATCATATTGAAGTTGGACCCTTTAAGTCAGAAGGAGGAAAAGAGTCCCAAGATAAGGCACAAGAGTCAGAGATCCATTTGTAGATGTAACACATGGGCAGAAGACCTGGTGTAGAGCCATGTAAGTGCTATGCTAGCTGCATCAGTCACTGTGAGCTCGTGGGCAGTGCTTAGCTGAATCAGAGGCCATTGTTCTGGCATTCCCCATTCCCTATGACTCCAATGATCTTTTCTGACATCTCTTCTGGGATATACCCTGAGCCCCAAGGGGAGGGATTTGATGAAGACCTTCAAATCAGATATTCTCTTTCACATGCTGACTGACTGTGGGAATCTGCAGCTAAGGCTTTGATCCTATCATTAGGCATAATTTTATTGATTTTTATTTTGTAGACCCCAGACCTCTGGTTCTTGATTACCCAAGCAATGTCAGTGTGGGTTCATTCTCAGGAGTGGACATAATATCAAATAAGACCATCATTGGTACTCCCATAAGTTCTATGTCACCTAGCATATTTTGTGGGCAGGACAGATGATAGGTCAAAGATTTTGCAGGCAGGGTTGGTGTTTACATCTCTCTTTCAATAGCTGGCAGAATATCTTCCAGTACCAAAGAGACTAGAACATGGGGGCAAAGGTTCCATGCAGGCATCAGTTCAACTTCTCCATGCTAAATGAATTAGGAGACTCTTGTCCTCAGCAGCAGACCTCATTGTCTGGTTGTGGTAAGCAACCTTTTGTCTTAACAACAGCCTAGGTTGTTTGGGGATTTCCATGGGGGCTCTCTTGCTAAACAAATCAATTGAAGGCAATCTATGGTCACCACAGGAAGCCTTGTCTAGCTATAAGAGATGTCCAGCTGTGACTCTGTCTCCCCTATAGTGAGTCCTCACTAGGATCAGCTTCACAGATTCCAGGAATTTTCTATTGTACCTTATTCCTCCAAGCTCTCATCCTGATCTGCCCAATGTATTCCCGTAAAATATATTTTATTTTCCCCACTGAGGGATTTCCCTGTTTTCCCCTAGTACCCTCCTCTTTACCCAATCTCGTTGGGTAAACGGATTGTAACTTGGTTATCATTTACTCAATGACAAATATCCTTTTATGAGTGAGTAAGCACCATGTGAATCTTTCAGAGTCTGGGTTACCTCACACAGGATTTATGTTTTATAGTTCATTTGCCTGCACATTTGATGATGTTGGATTGTTAGCAGTTGAGTAATACTCTATTGTGTAAATGCACCATATTTTATTTATCTATTCTTCTGTTGAGGAACATCTAGATGGTCTCCAGGTTCTGACTATTATGAATAAAGCCTTAATGAAAATGCTGGGCAAGTGTCCATGTGATAGGCTCGGACATCCTTTAGGAATATGCTCATGAGTGGAAAAGTTAGGTCTTCAGGAAGATTTTCTGAGAAACAACATTTATTTCTAGAATGCCTGTACAAGTTTGCATTCCCCCCAGCAATGCGCGAGTATTCCTCTTGCTCCACATCCTCACCAATATGTGCTGTCATTCATGTTATTGATCTTAGTCATTCTGACAAGTGTAAGACAGAATCTCGAAATAGATTTGCTTTGTATATCCTTGCTGACTGAGAAAAAGAAACATTTCTTTTCTTTTAATTTTATTTTTTATTGGATATATTCTTTATTTACATTTCAAATGTTATCCCCTTTTCTGGTTTTCCCCCCAGAAACTCCCTATCCAGTCCTACTTCCCTTTGCTTCTATGAGGGTGTTCCTCTACCCACCCATCCACCCACCCACCCCTGCCTCCCGACCCAGGCATTCTCCAACACTGGAGCATCAAGCCTTTACAGGACCAAGGGCCTCTCTTCCCACTGATGCCAGAGAAGGCCATCCTCTGCTACATATGCTGTTGAAGCCATGAGTCCCTCCACGTGTTCTCTTTAGATGGTGGTTTAGTCCCTGGGAGCTCTGGGGAGTCTGGTTGGTTCATATTGCTGTTCTTCCTATGGGTTGCAAACAACTTCAGCTCCTTCAGTCTTTTCTCTAACTCCTCCTTTGGGTACCCCATGCTCAGTCCTCTTTCACCAGAGGAATGGATACAGAAAATGTGGTACATTTACACAATGGAGTACTACTAAGCTATTAAAAAACAATGACTTCGTGAAATTCTTAGGCAAATGGATGAAACTAGAAAATATCATCCTGAATGAGGTAACTCAGTCACAAAAGAGCACACATGGTATGCACTCACTAATAAGTGGATGTGGATATTAGCCCAACAGCTCAAAATACACAAGGTACAGACCACCTGAAGCTCGAGAAGAAGGAAGACCAAAGTGTGGAGGCTTCAGTTCTTCTTAGAAGGGGAAACAAAATAGTCATGGGAGGAAATACAGAGACAAAGTGTGGAGTAGAGACTGAAGGAAAGGCCATCCAGAGACTGCCCCAACTGGGGACCCATCCCATATACAGTCACCAAACCCAGACACTACTGTGGATGCCAAGAAGTGCTTGCTGTCAGAAATATTTCTTTAAGTGTTTCTCAGCCTCTGTTGAGAATTATCTGATTAGATCTGTTCCCCATTTTCAAATTGATCTAGCTGGTATTTTAATATCTAGTTTCTTGAGTTCTTTATATATTTTGGATGTTATTTCTCTATGGGATGTGGAACTAATGAAACATTTTCCCATTTTGTGGGCTGTCATTTTGTTTAATTGAGATTGTCCTTTGCCTTAGAGATGCTTTTCAGTTCAGCAAGATCCCATGTATTTATTTTTTTCAAAAACAATTTTATTAGATATTTTCTTCATTTACATTTCAAATGCTATCCCGAAAGTCCCCTATACTCTCCCCACTGCCGCCCTGCTCCCCAAACCACCCACTCCTGCTTCCTGGCCCTGGCATTCCCCTGTCCTGGGGCATATAATCCTCACAAGATCAAGGGCCTCTCCTCCTTTTGATGACCTACAAGGTCACTCTCTGCTACATATGCAACTAGATATACAAGCTCTGGGGGGATATCCCATTTCTTAATTGTTGACTATAGTGCATACATTATTGGTGTTCTGTTCAAAAAGTTGTCTCCTATGATAATATGTTCAAAGCAGTTCCTCACTTTCGCTTCTCTCAGGTTAAGTGCATTTGATTTTATATTGAGGTCTTTGATCTACTGGGATTAGAATTTTGTGCAGAGTGATAAATATGAATCGATTCGTAGTCTTCTACATTCAGACATCCACTTGGACCAGCACCATTTGTTGAAGATGCTTTTTGTTCCTAGTTCATATTTATGGTTTCTTTTATCAAGCTCAGGTGTTCATATGTATGTGGGTTTATGTTTGGCTCTTCAATTTGATTCCATTGATCAATTTGTCTGTTTTTGCGCTAATACCATGAAGTTTTTATTTCTATTGTTCTGTGGTACAACTTGAACTTAGGAATGGTGAGACTTCCAATAGTTCTTTAAATGTATAGGATTGTTTTACCTATCCTGGGTCTTTCCTTCCTTCCTTCCTTCCTTCCTTCCTTCCTTCCTTTCTTCCTTCCTTCCTTCCTTCCTTCCTTCCTTCCTTCCTTCCTTCCTTCCTTCCTTCCTTCCTCCCTCCCTCCCTCCCTCCCTCCCTCCCTCCCTCCCTCATTTCTTTCCTTCCTTTCTTCTTTCTGCCCTCATCCCCATCCTGTTCCTCCTCCTTCTCTGGTGCTGTTTGTCTTTATCCATGAAGTTGAGAACTGTCTTTCTAGTTCTGTACATAATTGTGGTGAAAGTTTGATGGGGATTTCATTGAACCTGTAGACTGCTTTTAGTAAGATGGTTGGTTTTACTCTGTTAACACTACTAATCCATGATCATGAAAGATCTTTCCATCTTCTGGTATTTTCTTCAATTTCATTCTTCAAAGACTTGAAACTTTTAACTTACAAGTCTTTCACTTACTTGGTTCACCCTAAGATATTTTATATTACTTAAGACTATTGTAAAAGATTTTTTTTCTTATTTTTTTCTCAGACCCTATGCCATCTATATATGGGGAGAGGGACTGCTGATATTTTTCGAGTTAATCTTTTATCCAGCCACTTAGTTGAAAGTGTTTCTCAGCTGGAGAAGTTCCCTGGTAAATTTTTGGGGTCACTCATGTTGTAGAGACAAAAGATTAGTTTTAGACTAATTTGATATATAGAGCAAGAAAGTATATTTTTCATAATTTACTACTACAGCAGCAAAATAAAATATAAATACATCTAGATATGTTAAATAATTAAAAATTCAATGCTATTATATACATTAAAATGCTCATTTATGTACATTTTCCAACACACATGCTGTTTCTATCATATGTGTTTACTTTTTGCACTGATCCCTGGAAAGCAGCTCATTTCCTTCTTTCTCGCTCCTGCTCTATGCTATTCAGCCCAAGGTCACACCAGACTAGTATATAATATCAGCTTAAAATCTTGCCATATGTTTTTACATAGTCTTTTCATAGAAAGGTATTTTTTATTTACTGGTAAACTTCATATCTATCATCAAAAGCTTAAACCAGACAGCCTGATTTATGCCACAATTTGACACTGGTAAATTAAATTACTCTCTGACATCTTCAGGACACTCACAGATGTTAGTAAATAATGCTTAGTAATATTATTTACTGAGATAACTTTTTAACTGACCATTTATTATGGGGCAGGTACTGTATTGAGTGTTCATAGGCTCATATGTTTTGATTTTGAAAATGATCATGCAAGGTAAACACTATCCCATTTTTATTCAAATATGAAAACTCAACTGTATAGACATAAGACAGCTGATTTAGGACAGAAATAGTAAAAAGCTATGCTTTAAAGCTGTAACATACATACAAACTGACTCACTGTTTGTAATCAATTTGTATAGGTTTTTAAAGTCAGAAACTCTCCCATGAACTGAAAAAGAGAAACAAAATAATAACACCATGTATCTTGGCTCGTAACTCTGCTGAAGGAGTGTTAGCATTCTCCTTCTCTACCAAACATTAATTACAAAGCTATTATTTCTATGATATGCGTTGTCAGCCTTTATCTTGGCTAAAGGAAGTGTTATAAAACCAATAACAGCACTTACTTTTATGATACTTACACAATGACTAATGTTCTGAAAAAAATGGTGCTCAGTAAATTCTTGTTCTGACATAGACTGCAGGAAAGTAGCCACGTCAGCCAGGCAGAGTTGGTGCAGTGGCTGCTTTCCAGATTCCTTACCAGGGACCCCGTGTCTGTGAAATGCAAGCTAATGTAGGCGTCTTCACCACAAATACAGTTAGGAGGAAGGCTTGAGAATGTGTGGGCTTTTCCAAAATTAGGACCCAATTAAGCTTCAAATGCTCTAGGATTCTCAGTGTCTTGCACCACTGACTTTTTCTCTTCTAATACTGAAGTCTGATTTTACAGAAGTAACCAATTCCCCTGGTCGAAGCTCAACTGTGTCCGAAAAGCAGTGGTGACACCAGACACCAAACTGCCATTTTCAATTGGGCGTGTCCCTGGCAGTAAATATCTGTAGTTATCAGTCCATGAGATTGAAGTTCCAATTTCTTAATGCAGGTAACTTTGTTAGTGCTCTCGCGCGGGTACATTCAGGTCTTAATTAAATGTCATTGATCTCATATCTTTATTCACTGTGAGTTAAAGATGCTATTCAAAATCAGTTAAAACCTACTGAAGGCAACAGTACAAAACTTTCAAGTTGTTCTGAGATCTCAAAGCTGTTTGACAATCTCCGAGCAACTGGATTTTACTGAACAAATCCATCTCTTAGCCTTTAAACATATCCATCACCATATTTCAAAGGGTGGGATCAGCTTACTCCATTAACAAATTCCTTAGTAGTGTATGCACAGTTCTCTTTGAAAACTATACTCTAATTTTATGTCTTTAAATAGCTATAATAAATTTGGGGGTTCTAAATTTGATGACATGGTCTATTACAGCTTTAATGGTCTTGTTAAAAGCTAATAGTCTATGCTATTATTAATGGATAAATGGCACCATTCATGCTGACGTTATATGCCACTATCTAGAAGTACATTAATAAGGGTTTTTACAAAAAAATTTAAATTAGTGCTAGAGTTTGACATGCAGATATTATGACCAAAACAGCCTAATTGAATGTGAAGAACTAAGTTGAACAGCAATTATTACTCAATTCCAGTACTGACCAAAAAGCCACACAATGTACTGGTCAAAGAAAAAAAAGTGTAGGACAATAATACAGTGCAGAGAACCAGAAGTGACCTACAAAAATACTATCACCTGATTTTGTTAGAGGAAAGAACAGTATATAACGGAGAAAGAAGATCCCTGAACAAATTAACTAGGCATTTTCATTTGCATATAGACCAAGTGAGTCTAGATAAATTTTACACATTATATAAATTATCTGAAAACAGATGACAAGCCATGATGTTGTGGTCTTATGAAATAACTAGATGTAACACAGAGTACACCAAGCTTGGTGGTGACTTTGTAGCGCTAACACCAAATATGCAATCTATAAAAGAATAATAAAAACCATAGATTCATCATAATGTTAAACTTGCTGCATGAAAGACATTGTCAAAAGTCTAAAAGACTATACAGACGGGAATTAAATATCTGTCCCAAATCTGGGAAAAGACTATCTATCTAGTGGAATATATGAGGAAATATAGAGGGATAACTAGGCAAAATGAGGAATGAAACTTAAAATACATATATAATATAGACATGGGAATCTCGTGTGTGTGTGTGTGTGTGTGTGTTGTGTGTGTACATGTATGTATGAGCGTATGAGTGTCTCCATACATGTGGATACCAATATGTGGTCATAGACATAGTTCCATTGAAACAAATTCTCTCACTTGGCCCTAGACTCACCAAGTATTCTTGACTAGCCAGCAAGGCCCAAGGATTTCTGACTCCCTTCTGGCAGGACTGAGATTACAGAAACATCCAATAACTCTGGCTTTTTTACACAGGTTCTGGAGATGAAATTCAGTACTTTGTGCATGCAAGGCAAGTGCTTTACTAGTTGAGTTATCTCTGAAGGCCTTGAACATGTCATTCAAAGGAGGTAACTAGAGATCTTCCAACTCAAATGCAAATTAGTCAGTAAAAATTGCCAATCCAAACTGGCAAAAGAGGTTTAATCCCAGCATATGACACTTTAGAAGAGCAAAAACTTGCAGACATTGTAAAAATTCAAAGGTTTTTAAGGGTAAGAATGGTTGAGTTGGTGGAATTCAGAATATTTTTTTCAAACAATAAAATTATTCTGTATGACTTTATACTGACAAACAACAGATATACATTTAAAAACAAAAGGTAGACAATATCTACTGTGAGCTCGATTGTTAAGTATGCCATTCATGATAACGTTTTTCCTGTGAAGGCTCATAAGCTGTGAGAAATTATCTGTTTTCCTGGAGTTGGTGGATTATAGGGTGTCAAATTCAAGTCCTCTCTTTGCTTTATCTGCCAGGGTTTCTGAAAACATTAGATGGCAGCTTCCAAACTACTGGCCTTATAATAAAGGAGTCTGTGCTTGTCTCTCAATTTTGCTGTGAACATAAAATTGATCTAAAAATTAAGTATTTTACCTAAAAGAATTACCTAAAATAGTCCACTATTAGGAACAATATTGGCATACAGAAATCATAAATCCTTTTAGAACTTTGGCTGGCTTAAATACTTCAACATTTTATTAAATATTAAAGTATCATTTATTATGAGGATATATGTGTAGATGGAATATACATGTAAAACTTTAATATGAAAACTGATTATTTCAGCAACTGGTTTTTGAAGAGATTGAAAGTATTGCTCAAAAGAAAACTAATTTGAATGAAAATAAATATTTTAGTAGCTATTAAAAAATACCAAAATTTCACTGAATGCATAGATTTAGAATATATTTATTGGCCAATGTCCAGAGTAAAAATGATGTAAATTAGTGAAGATGAAAAGAGACAATTGGCTCAATGTTTAAAATGAAAACATTACAATATGGTAATGTCAGAAAATTATTACACAATAACTGAAAACTTATGTGGTAGCAAATATTTTATGAAATGCCAGTTATACAAAATTACTGTTTTCTTTGGCTAATATATTTAATTATTTACTTGTTTATTTGACAAGGTATGTAATAATGGCATACACTCATTATACTTAGTAAATAACATCCTGAAGTGATATTACATGAAGCTCAGAATATTAAAATGCTAAAAATGTCATTTAATAGGTACTACAGAGAAACAATACATTTAAGCATTTTTAAGCATTTTCCTTTGTATATAATATACTTTTATAGAGAATATACATGTGTAATTTGGATATATACTTGTTTATTATATTTTATAATTTAGTAAAAGTTGTTGTCTGTGATAGAATGTCAGTGATGGGTTTTTTGTTTGTTTGTTTTCATTTTGACTTGTCTGACATACTTATGAGACTAATTGGATATCTTAAAGAAATATGAAATCAAGTCAGATAGACTTGGGTCAATATTTTTACATATTTGTGAAAATGGAATGAAAATTTATAAACAAGGGGAAAACATACTGGATAGGGCAAATGATATGCCACATGGTTTAATGTTAAATGAGAAAATTTTCTATAGACTTCTCCATATGGTGATCCCATGCCATTTAAATGTTCAAGATTTAATGGATTATTTTTTTGAGTGTTCCTGTTATTTATTCTAAGTGTTTATTTTTTATTAGGTATTTTCCTCGTTTACATTTCCAATGCTATCCCAAAAATCCCCCATACCCACCCCCACAATCCCCTACCCATCCACTCCCCCTTTTGGCCCTGGCGTTCCCCTGTACTGGGGCATATAAAGTTTGCAAGTCCAATGGGCCTCTCTTTGCAGTGATGGCTGACTAGGCCATCTTTTGATACATATGCAGCTAGAGAAAAGAGCTCCGGGGTACTGGTTAGTTCATATTGTTGTTCCATCTATAGGGTTGCAGTTCCCTTTAGCTCCTTGGGTACTTTCTCTAGCTCCTCCATTGGGGGCCGTGTGACCCATCCAATAGCTGACTGTGATCATCCACTTCTGTGGTTGCTAGGCCCCGGCATAGTCTCACAATAGACAGCTATATCTGGGTCTTTTCATAAAAATCTTGCTAGTGTATGCAATGGTGTCAGCGTTTGGAAGCTGATTATGGGATGGATCCCTGGATATGGCAATCACTAGATGGTCCAATGGATTCTTACTGTTTTAAAATAATGATTAGTCCTCTGATAGATTTGTATACACCTTTTGTATCATAGTCCTTCCATGCAACTATTCCCATGTTCACCCCATTCTCTACCCATGAAGCTGTGTGGTTTTGTATTGTTTGTTTGTTTTTCTGTTTTAAAACCCATCCAGATCAACTTGTGCTAAGTATCTAGAATGTATGTGATGTATGTACATATTACTGTAGAGTAGTCAACTTGCTGAGGCTTACACCCTTAAAAACAGTGTTCTTTCCTCTCCCAGTGGCTCACAGTTACCAATACCTCTATGGTTGCAGATGGTATTGTGTGCTTAACTCACATCTCTGTGATATCTGGTCTGGCTTTGGCTTGCCCATGTGTTGTACACTCTGTCACAATCACCATGATTTTTGTATCTTTAGCTTCCTTGAAGTGTCAGGGGGACAGTTTCCATGTGGTCATCTACTACCTCTAGCTCTCATAGTCTTCTTGCCTCCTTCATCAGCAATGCTTCCTGAGCCTTGAGAAGAAAGGATGCAATAGGTATGTGTCATTTCAGGATGTACATTATGTACTCACATTCTTTGCATTCTTAAGCAGTTGTGGGTCTCTGTGTTCATCATATTAACTGAAAATAGAAGCTTTTCATGTAAGGCTTAGGAGATGCGTCGATCTAAACATAAATATAATTCAGGGTGGGATTAGCTGTAGGTCCTTGGACTGAAAATTGTGCTAGGCATGGGTTTCATCATGTTGAGTAGAATTTAAATTCAATCAGGAAGGAGTTATTTCCATGGTATATGTGGAACTATTGCACCAATGGGGTTTGATTAATTTTCAAAATAATTTTGGAAGAGTTTCAAAAGATGGATCAAGTGGTTAATAATTGTGAACCTAACTAAGAGCCTCAGAGGCAGGGGTAGGACTCTGGGAATTGAGCAAATGGCAAAAGCAGACTCTTATTCAGGAACTGGTCAAACCTTTATATCTCCCTCCCAGAATTTCTTTGGGTCTCAAGAACACAGTTGTAATGTTTTCTTTCTTTCTTTTTTTTTTTTTTTTCCATTGGCTTGCTCCATCATCATATCCAGCCTCAGGAGTCTGCCACGTTGGCAGATTCTAGGTTGGCTAAGGCAGGAAGTATCAGCAGTACACATGCTCGCTTGGCTTTGTTCCTCCTACAAAATACCTGCTTCTCTTGCAAAGGCCCCAAGTTCTTATCACCTACATGTCAACTTACCATTATCCATGACTAAGTTCCAGCAAATCTGACAAACATTTCTGGCTTTAAGAGGGACAGGCACATACATGGTACATATATACACTCAAACAAATAAAATAAAATAAAATAAAATAAAAAATAAAAATAAATAAATCTTAAAACTATTTATAAGCCATCAAACATAATATGTTACTATTGTTAATTTTATTTTTTATTTTCTCAATTATTTTCCTGTTTTAATTCTGAAGGAGATTAGAAGACTGACTCCCATATACATTTCCTGGAAGAAAAAAATTACTTTTCATCTGTCTTTCTGTTTTTAATTCAGTGAACAGGATATGAGGAACAACATTTTCTTTGTGAGGATAATCATGGACTCCTATTTAGAATTAGAGTCACTTAGCTTTAATACAATCAATATACATTAAGTGAACATTTTCTGAATGCTAATAATTGCCTATGTTCCAGAAATAAAAGTAGCACTAAATATGATCAATAAAAGGGAGAGCTAGTCCATTTAGAATAACTTTAAAGTAACTTGAAACACCATCTAATTAAGAAATATAATGACTACAATAACCTGAAAACCAGTCAGCTTAGTAGGGTAAGATTCTTGCCACAGTACAATAAATGGTGTTAACTGGTTATTTTATTAGTTGTACTGAAAGTCGTCATATCATGCATACTTCTACAGACCTGAAGGATATGAAGTCCATGTATATGATGTGTTGCACATTAGGTTAGACTTTGGAAAGAAAGCATAGTTGCTTCATTTTCCTTTTGACTTTTCAATATACATTCAGTAATCTCACAGTTCCTACACACTTGTTTTACAAATTGAGATGACATACTTGTTGCCCATGGCTATGTTGATAAAGAGTACCTCTGAGCAATTTACAACTTCAGATTATTTTATTCATTTTAATTTGGTACTGATGATGGGAGACGGAATGTGTACCCTAGAGAGCACATAATAGATATGTAGTGAAAAATGAGCGTGCTCAGTTTGATGTTATACAAACATAACTGAATATGCCTATAAATCTTGGTAAAAGCTTGTTTTTAAAATTAAAAAAAAGATGAAATCAACAGATAGTTCAGAAATAAGTATTATGGAAACAAGTTTCTATAAGATAAATCAGCAATTATGTCTTCAGAAAACTTAATCCTGAGGCTGAATAAACACATAATAACAACTCAAACACAAGGTGAAGTGTTCTGTATCCTCCATTAGATAACATATTCTGTATTGTCCATTAAATGATATGTTATCTATCATTCATTAAGTAACATGTTTTGTATCATCCATTATATTTTCTAGAAGTTGAATTATATGAAAATAGAATGTTAATTTTATTGAAAAGCTTGTTTACTTATTTTATGTGTATGTGTGCTTTGACTATGTGTGTATCTCTGTGACTAATGATCCATGGAGGTCAGAAGAGGACACTGTGTTTGCTGGGATGGAGTTAGGGGCAGGTAGGTATATGGTATAAATATGAATCGCTAAGTGGATGTTGGGAATCAATCCTGAGCCCTAAGGGTAAGCATCTAGCACTCTGAGCCACTGAGCCATCACTCTTTGCCCTAAGAGTGTTTTATTAAGCAATACAAAACGATACATGTACAAGAAGTAGGCAACAAGTAGACAGGGCAAGAGCAGATAAGCCTGTGGTCTCAGGAAATTCTGTTATTGGCCTGATCCTGGGGATATTCTGGAGTATGAACCACATGGTAGAGAGGTTCTGTCTTGCAGATTATTAGAAAGTCCTTTTGGGTGACTTCTGGGCAAGTCTGGAGAAGTTGGTTCTGGTCGTTCATAATAAGGCTTGAGAAGTGGTTAGGTACGTGAGGAGCTTGTCCCAGCTCTCAGAAGGGACTGAGAACACTGACAGATTAGGGGTGTCTAGCTGAAACACAGTTCACCCCCTTTCATGAAGCAAAAGTACACAGGTGGAAGGATGAGATCTCAGCATGGAGATTTGGGCTTATGATGTAAGCTTTGTTCCTGTGTCTATCTGAGGTCTCACGTGTTTGTTGTTCTTCAAATTTCATTATGGGAAATACCTGAATTTCTTCCATAGTAATTTTAAGCTGCATTCACTAGAATAAATTCAAATAACCCACTTCCGGGTTTTATGGGCACATTACCAGTGAAAGTTGCAGGTTATCTCAAAGAAATATGAAACACAAAACAAGGAGATTTTATGATCCAAACCTTTATAGTTTCTGTCATTTTTTTTATTACTGCACTTTTATGCAGCTGGGTTTATGTCTGGTTTGTTGTTATGGGGCAATGCATTTTTTCAGTTTGTATTTCCGGAACTAGTGTTTTAAAAGATCTTATTTAAGAATATCTGAAGTGTTTTTACCCCTTCTATTTACATTGTGCTTCTGTGATTTAATGACAGCAGAGGGAGCTATATTGTTTGGGAGTTTATAAAATTCATATGGCTTAGAGACTTAAATATGTGTGATTTGGGGAAGTCACAACCCACCTATCAGAGGCACCAAGGGACTAACATAGACACAGAAGTTGAACCAATCTGAGGTTATAATGTACTCATACTTAGTTTGATTGCAAGGCATGAATCTTTATGAACATAAGGCCATTTTATTGTTATCGTCTAGTCTACTATTTCTATTACAGTTATTCTTGGATGTCCATAGTCTTTCTCCTAATAGACATTCAAATAAAAAATGATCACAAGAAAATAAACTATATTTCTGTGTACCAAGGAAAGAATAAACCCATCAATGCTTTGAGAAATTGTTAAATTTGTCCTGACCATGCATGTTCTCCTGAACAGTTTATCCGGTACATTAACTGTACGTGGACACTTATATTTTATGTTTCCAAGAATGGGCTATGAAATGATTGTAGTATTCTTTGGGAATTGAGCAGAATATTTTGCCTAAAGGAGAGAAATTGATCCCTGATGATAGAAATTAGATTTTAATGTAGAGGATTTTTCTTATGAAGGTCGCAAATAAGATTCTTGGGGATAACACTCTCCAGTTATCACATTGATTCCTGATGCCCCCATAGGTCTAATAACTTTGACGACTTCTTCTGAGTATGGTGTTAGGGAGTTTTGTTAGTAAAGCAGAAACTCAATTCTTTTCAGTCATCACTGTAGTAGGTAGCTTTAACTTGGGGAAAGTAGAAACCTATTAAATGGGTAGCACAGTGAGCGATTTGAAAAAAAATATATATAAATGTTTACTAATGGCCATTTTTGAGAATCTCAAGATTCATTAGCAGTCAGTTATGAATATTTTATAAATGTGTTCATGTTCATAGACCCAGGACCTTTCTAGATTGTCATCTGAGAAGTTGAAATGCACCAGCAGACAGAGAGCCGTTTCTTGTAGTCTTTCCCGAGGAGGTGCCTCTTTAGTCTAGGATAATCCATTCTTTTTGCTTCTCTGTCTTGTGATGTTTTCATTTCCATTTGATCTTCAAGACTAACTGACACAATCTTGATGGTGACTGTAATTAATTTACCATTTTACGTTCAAATATCAGATACGTTCTAAAATAATTTCTGTTTTCTTGGTGACTACCAGTTTTTAATATTTTTCTACCTTCCCATCTAAAACACTTTGACCCTGATTTTTGCCTCAGTTCATGAATGTGTCATGAGCCTCCAGTGTAGTTCTTCTTCTCCACATGTCCAGACTGTCTCCAAAGAGATCTGTCAAGGAACAGGTGATTTTCAGAAGGAAACCATCGTTTGGCCTTTGTAACTCAGAGGGTACAAAGTAAAGAGATTATCATTGAGCAATGCAAAAGACACCTCCTTTTGCTTAATTTTTTGTTGTTGTTCTAATTGTAGACACTTTCTAACTTTGGTTCTGAAAACAGAATAGCCTAACTTGAATTGACAGTGCATAGAAAGAGGAAGGGGTGACTCCCAGAATTATAAGCATTAATCAGGAAGAACTGCACTTATGGATATTATTGTTTTCAGTCCTCTGGAAATGTATAGAAATCTCATAAATCCTATGTATTGTGTGACCCAGAGACTGCTAAGTGTTCTCCATGGGTTCTCACTCTGTCTCATACAGATGAACGAGCAATGAAGACACACCCTGGCTTGTCCTGTAAAGTCCTGGTAAAATGATAGCTGATACTGTGCTCTTGAATCTCATCAGTATGCTTCTCCTAGTGCCTATGATTAGAAGGACAGATGGCATGAAATAAAGAGACCATTCTCTCAGTTTGTTACAACTTCAGATGCCCAAATCACTAAGATAAACAAGTTTGAATCAAATAAAAATTCATTTGGGGTCCAGGAAGACAGTTCAGTGGATCAAAACACTTGTCACAAAGCCTGTGAATGTGAGTTTTATCTACAGGCCCCGCATGATGGGAGAAAGAGAACTGTCTCCCTTAAGTTGTCCTCTCCACATGTGCACCATGGTGTAGCCTGTCATTTGCTCTCCCATTCTCCAGCTCCTATCCCTCCTCAAAAGACGCACACACACACACACACACACACACACACACACACACACACACACACACACCAATAAATAACCTTAATTCTTAAAAGTGATAGATAATCTCATATAAATAACAAATGAATGCCACTGTACTTGATTTATACTTTCCAAATTCAGAGTGAGAAAGCCAGTATCTTTTCTAAAGCCTCTGGGATAAAACCCTGACTTCACACTTTTCTTTCTGCCAATTGCAAAAACTTTGTGGAACAGAACCTGTCTACTTTTGTTGCTGCTTTATTGTTTCTATGAATCTTTGGCTTGACAAGTAATATAGAAGGAAAATCATGCAGGGCAGGCGCTCAACACAGAACTTGAGGCAAAGGAGGGAGAAATAAGAAGCATAAAAGTGTTGTGGTAATTTTTTGAGAATTGACTTGAAGAGGGGAAGATCTCTCATCTTCATGTCATCCTGGCTCCCACCTGACTCGTAAATATCTCTAACCATGGCTAGAAGCACAATTTCAGACAGGTAAGCTATAATCTAGCCAATGTTGTAGGGGATGTGCGTGTCAATGGATGGGTATGTGTGGTTCTTCCTGTCAAGAGCTGCAAAGCCAATGTACAGTGTTACATACTTTACTGAAGTGCCTAGCATTTAAGTTTCTGGATTGGTTTTCGACTGTGACGTTAACAGAATTTAAACCCCACCATTTTCCCACCAGATCATTTCTGATGCCTAAGAGCGTGCTCTCAAGCTATAATGGCATCAGCACCCGTGGTTGTACTTTCTATTGAAAAGAAAAATGCCTTTTGCTTTTTTTCCCCAACCTGTCAAAATTCTTCATTCTCAAGAGTTTATCTTGAAAAAGTAGGTGCAGTCATGCTACCTACAGGAGGTTTTCAATTTTGCATTCTGTGCCAATCTAATGTTGCTGAGGCTTGTAGAGTTTATGCAGCAAGCACACATCCTAGACTGTTATCTATAGGTATCTGGGGAGGCAAAATGAATATCTCATCTGATATGTAATTAGAAAAATTAGAGACCACAGCCTTTTAAATAAATTACAATTGTTTTTTTAAAGTGTCCACTAACCAAGAGGGCTGTGCTATGTTCCTGGTGGATGTGCAATTTCTCAAGAAATTGAACATTTCGTAGGAGCACTTACACTGCATGGGACTGCTTCCTGCCTGTAATAGATAAGACAGTCAATTAGTCAATAAACATTGCCTAATCCATTCAGCCTATTTCATGGAGGTCTCATTCTTTAACATTAATGTTACAGCTTGTCTTTCTGGCCAGAAATTATTTCCCACAATCATTCTTTGCACAAACATTATAGGATAATCTTCTCAATAAAATGTTTATATTTATGTCAAATAATAGGAACAGATATATTGTCCAAACTTCTGTCTCCCACATGGCACATGCAATTGTGTTTGATATATATCTCATCTCTGTATGTTGGGATGGTAACAAATGTCAGCAAATCCTTGTTAGCAGACTGGGTACTCACTGCTTCTCCTTCAAAAGTATATTATATGGAGTAATTTGAAAACAATAAAATATAATGTACTAGTTTGAAATTACTTGGTAATTAATGAACATAATATGGAACCATCGTTCTCTGACAGTTTGATTTGAATATCGGATCTGTTGGTGACCAGAACTTTCCCATGTTTTCACAATATTTTTTTTTATTTTTTACAATGTGACATCTAAACTTGCTCAGTCATGCTCAAACATATGTGTTATGTGTTATTTTGTTTAATAAATAATAGAGGTGAACCTGATGACTTAAAGGTTCTAGTTTTCTGATACTTATTGATTAATATTGTATCCAAAATCTCCAAGTCCATCACCCTCCAAATCAGTGTCATTTATAAATGTGAGAAATTTACCAAAAATTTGAAGTCTAGCATATTTAACATGTATATTCCAAAGAAAATTTGGGCTATATGATTCTTTGCCTTTCTTTTATAAACACAAGTTCATTTTAGGTTTATTTCTTGCTTCTCTTAGTATCATTACTGTGGCTGTGTATTTTTCTCATTGCAGTGGCCCCCTAGTATGTTCAAAGAAAAGTCAATGGAATATGAATTCTCTTTATACAGCTTCATTGTTTTTCAATACAATAAAAGCCATAGTGTACTCTAGAAGGAAAACTCAGGTTTGCAGTATCCTTTATTCAGGTGTGAGTAAAAGTGCTCATGGCTATGAGATCGGTAGTGATGAAGCAGCAATATCATTTATCTTGTGATGTATGACATTGTAAATGATTCTGATTAAAAATGTGAATAAATAAAAAGTATTTCAAACAGGCCAAATGGTAGTTAAATATTTGCAGTAGTACTCATCAGTGCAATATTCCAAATCAAATAATTGTGAAGTTTAATATTAATGGATAAGCTTAACAAATGTTAAGGTATGCCTTTGCTCAGGAGATTCACCTACATTGGAAATGTTATAAGAACATGTATCAGTCTGATGGTGAATGCTTTGGTGTTTGCTTCCATTGAAGAGATCACAAAAGAAATTACAGAAACCTCTCTAAAATATTTTGAGAAAGTAGCACAGATATCAATCCTTTGATACATTTGAAAAACTCTCTTGTTAGTCATGGTCATGCTATATTTTAAATTTCTTCCCCTTTCCTTCCTTCCTTCCTTCCTTCCTTCCTTTCTTTCTTTCTTTCTTTCTTTCTTTCTTTCTTTCTTTCTTTCTTTCTTTCTTTCTGTCTTTCTTTCTTTGTTAAACATTTTGGTTAAACAATAATTTCTAAAACTGCAGTACACTGTTTCCCAGATTTCTGCTCTTTGCTCCTTATCAACTGCTAGTCACAGGGGATATGTCTTGGTCATCTGACATTTTATAATATACCACAAACCTAATTTCCCTAGCTACCTCCACCAATGGCCATTGAAGGGCAAAGAAGGGCATTTTTCAGTTTCCTTCTTTGCATGTTGCTGCCTCAGGCAGTAAGAGGACTCCTGGCTCTGGTTTTTACTCTAGAGACCTACTATGCCAGATTCACTCACACAGGCTCTTTGGTCATTGAGGCTCTTGTTTCTTTGTCTGCCAGTCCTCCTCACTCATCTTAGCTCTCTATCTCACACATGCATTATTCATGAGCTTGGAGCTTCAAACAGGAACTGAAATGAGGAATAAGGAAGTAAATGCAGGTGCTATTACAATGCTCATACTAGATTCAGCACTAATTTTTTCTCTAATGAGCAAAGAAGAATATAAGGTAAATGGCCAGCATGTTCCTTTCCTTGAAGAATGCAGAGGAATAACAGAAATGAATACTCACAGAAAAAATACATAAATACGTCATACATACATAATACACAAAATCACAAACATATATACTTACATGTATATATACATATATATTGCAATGAAATATATAATATGAAAAATATATTTTTTACAAATTCAAATGGGCTAGAAACTCTTCCTACTTCTAATAGAACATTACAAAGTTCTTTAAATATATCATTTTTGCATTCTGTCATTAATCCTTAAAATCCTTAGATTTACTTGAATTGTAATATTTTGCTTTTCTTTTATTCTTTCATTATATGTCATAATTTTGAAACCATTGTCCAAATTTTCTTCTTTTATTCCTAATTATTTAAATAAAAATAAAATTCAACGAATATTTAAGGAGTAATCACAATATCAATGCTGTCCAACCTAGGGACTCTAGTGCCATTCAGGTGTTCCCAACATCCCAGCTAGTCTGTCTTTTCTAGAGATTGTTAATAAGTGGGATTTCAATGCCCAAAACTTATAGGGTATATAAAGTCCACAGAACTATAGGCAGCAGAGTAGTAAACTTTGCAAGTAAAAACAAGAAAAAAAATCTACTATGAGAGTAAAAACTCAAAGAAGCTGAACAGCAGGAAATTTTAGCTGTGATTTTAGTCTAAGAGCTCCTCAGCCAAGGAATCAACATGAAGAGGAAGTTAAACAGCAGGGGTTTGCAGAGAAAACTTAAATGCTGTGGTCTCCAAACTAGAATAAGGAAGGAAAAAATACTAGAAAAATCAAAATAGAAAGAGCGAAGAACCTACGGTCCAGTCATCAGATTACCCTGAGAAGTTCCGTAGATGTTGTTCTCATCAAGAAACAAGATTTAGGAATGGAAATTATAAATAAAAGACTCAAGAAATGGTGACCAGGTATTTCACAGATGCTCTTCACAGGCTGATACAAGTGACACTCCCATCAAGAACTCAAGGAGTTAAACTGTAGGAGATCACAAATGAGATCACAAACAAGTGATTCTACCATTAGAAAAGTTTCCATTGTTGCATCAAGTTTCATATATTACCAGGTATAGATAGATAATGAATTGTAGGAATGGACTCTGCTGCCATTTTGGTCAGTGGTATAGCCACTGTTGCCTCATTAATGTAATTCCCACCCATGCCCATGCAGTAACCCTAAAATGCTCCATGGGTCAAACAGAAAAAAAAAAAAAAAAAAAAAAAAAAGGTCAGGACATAAGGAGGGGCATGCTGAGAAGAAAGAAGGTCTTTGCTAAAAGAACAGGCTGTGATGAGGTAACGCAATGGGGATAAAATGTGTAAAATGCATTATATAGATGTATAAAACCATCAAAGAATTTAAAACTAATGAAAAAAGAACTAGTTAGGGGTGGAAAGATGACTCAGTGGTTAAGAGCACTGACTGCTCTTCCAGAGGTCCCAAGTTCAATTCCCAGCAACCACATGGTGGCTCACAACCACCTCTAATAGGATCTAATATACCCTCTGCTGGTGTGTCTGAAGATAGCTACAATGTACTCATATGAATAACATAAATAAATAAATCCCCCCCCCAAAAAAAAAGAAAGAAAAAAGAACTAGATAAACCAATGGGAATGTAGACAACTGTTTCCCCTCAGTTCTCATGATACCATCTGCATGATAGGAAAAGACACTAATAAGAGGAAAACACACACAAAAGCTAATCAAAGTTTGTCTTTTGTATGCTACATTGGAATTAATAAATTGTTGAAGAACTGGCTTTGAACTCAAGCTTATATAATATTTCAATGTCAAACAGAGCATTTTTAGAGTTATGAACCACCTGGGAAAATAAGGCAAACAACAAACCAAACAATAAAAACAAGTCCTCTGAGTGTCAGGTTTTGGAGCCATGCATTTGAAACTTCCATGGAAACAAAGTCCTAACCTAAGGGAAGGTCTCTTCTCTTTATTTTCTGTTTTCAACTCTCATTGACATTAGCAGTGCTATCCACAGCAGAGATGTTAGCAGCTACTTATCAAGGACCTTCCCCCATTGACATTACTCTTGACTCTACATTACACACATCCATGCATTTTCAAGGCCTCCCAATAATGGCTATCAGCTTCCAGATGTATATGCACAGTCTGTAGGCAAATGTTCTGTGGTTGATTTTAATTGAATCAGATTAAACATTAGTTCCCTCAAAATAAACATGAGCACATAAAATTTTATTACCATTTGCCTCCATTTATATAGTTGAATGTGAAGTGCTTTCTTCTTTAAAAATCTGACAAAAACACCTGGGGCTATGGTGTAAAACTTCAAGACTGTACTAACCTCCTACAGAAAGCCGTGCTCAGCCCGAAAGCAAACCTCAAAAGGGGTTGGCAAAGGATGCAGATGAATGCTGTGCTGGAAATTTCCTTGGACTGAATTCTCCGGAATAGAATGTTATTCTAGCCTCTTATTATAAAAGACTGGATTACCTTTCTCTAATTAATAAATGCCCTGTGTATTTTGTCACATGTCTTGTGTATCCTCAAATAACTTCCATTCTGAGTACTAACTCCTGGATTTTAATCCATTTATTTGTTTCACATTCTATAGGGAATATTGAGGTAGAATCCACCATGTAATATCATTATTACTTACCTGTCTTGTAATTGCTGTGAGGATGTGGTGAAGTTTGAGGAAATTTTTGAGCCCAATTGTGACAGCCATCACATCATGTTTACAGTGCAGAAATCCCCAGGGTCAGGGACAGGAAGAGGAGTGAGAGTTATGCTCTCTTATGGACCTACGAGGCACAGTATCTTTCTATAGCATGTATTTGAAGGACAACAAAAGTGCTGGACTCTGAATTTTAAGCTTCTAGATTTCAGATACGGACTATCACATGCAAAGGGAAGTAAGATGGCTATGATGACTAGTGTTGGCCGCTTGACACAATCTAAAATCACATAAGAGCTGAGACTCTGGCCTCACTCATAGGGACTATCTTGATTATGCTTGTTTAAAAGCAAAGATCTACCTATTACAATTGTGAGAATCTAATATGTGTGAGATCCCAGACTATATAAGAGTTAAGAAGTGACCTGAACAGTACCATATAGATGCTCACAATGCTTACCATCTGATTTCAGATGTAACATAACTCTTCTGTAAGAAATATTTTATCATCGTAACAGAAAAAGGAGCTAAGGCAATGACTTACTGAGTTACCTCTACTTGATCAAGAGATTGAGAGACAGTATTTTGGATATACTGATCCTTTACATAGATGTGAATGTGTGTGAATAGTGAATAGTTATTTATAAGGAAGGTGATAAAAGTCTAAATAGGAAAAACAACCCATACAGAAAAGAGATGAAAGAATATAAACACAGAAATAAATAAGAAATATAAGAAAACCTGGCTATCAACCCATTTCTCTCTTCTTGCCACAAAAAAAAAAAAAAAAAAAAAAAAATGAACATAGATTCTAGTGTCCAATGTCCTCGTGATAGCTGAACTCTGGAAGAAGTTCTTTCAAAGCCTTGGATGTTAATCTGAAACTAATTCAAGCTCTTTGAGTTCAAAAATGGGATTGGAAATCTTTGAAGAGCAGGCTTCCTCATGAGATTTCCATTACCTCTATTCTTACTGATAAGCCACAGGTATCAGAGAAACATCCATTTGTGTGCTATCTTTGGACCCTTCAGTACAAGAGAAGAGGTACAGAAAGAAAAGATGGGGTTTGCTTTGATTCAGGTTTCAGAGGAAAGTTTCAATCAATTCGAATTTTGTCTGAAGCCACTCCACTATAGTAGCTTAAAGTCTTTATTAGATACGCGTATGATGTTACCTTCAGTGTAATATGCCAACTTCAAGAGAGAGTGTTGATCTGATCTGATGGATAAGGTCTCACTCTGGCTCTGTACCTGACCTATGGAATTGACCTTGGGTAAGAAATCCATTTTCTTTCTTCTATTTTATTTTCTTCAGCGTTCTTACTTCTATTATGAAGGCAGCTATTGAAGAAGCATAACAAGACTTTACTTAGCTCATGTTAACACATGTATATGCTGCTCTTAATGATGTGTGGAATGTTTTGTGTATGCTTACTAATTCTGACTTGCACAATTCAGGTGGATTAGCTGTTATAACAGATTTTGATAGGGTAATGTATTAGGGCTGTATAAACATTACCCCAGGAACAAGTGTGTCAGCATCTTATGATGAACATATGTACTTTTCTCATGGAAATATTGAAATATCAATATTTTCATCCCTTTCCCCATCTCTACACATATGGCTCTGTTAGTGACAATGGATTGCTTATCAGCAAAGAGCTTTCTTCTGTCATTAATGGGATATAGACTGAAGGGAAGGAGTCTATCAATGATCTGTTAGCCACCCATGACTTAGTGCCACACTCTAGGTAAAATTACAGTGACAAGGGGACAGTATTATAAATTTGTCAGGTTTAGGAAAAACAGCAAATTCAGAAAGAAAGAACTCACACTAGTTTCTACTCTAGCTTCACTAACTTACCTTGAGAGCCACTATCAGCAGTATTGCACACTGTTTCTGAAAATATTAATATTCTTTAAATAAATACAAGTATATATATATATATATATATATATATATATATATATATATATTACCAAATCAGTTATAAATAGGAAAATGTAGAGTAAACATAAATATCTTGCTTTAACCATATGGATGGAAATGTCCACAAATCAATTCCTAAGTCCTAATCAGTAAAGGCCCCAGGTTATGGAAGTATCTCCCAGAAACACTGTTTCTTTGGCAGAGCTTAGTAAGTCTGTATATGGTACAGGCACAGAGTAACTAACAAGCTGATTACTAGTGCAGGTTTATTGCATAGCATGCAGTATTATTAAGAAGCATCTAGTATAAAAATAATACAAAATTGTAGGTTATCTCCTCTGTAATTTCTTTTGAAAAATCTATTTAAGGCTGTATCCAGTTTTTTTACAGCGCTTATATTTTATTTCAAGCAACGTTTTGCTCTCCTAACCTGCTGCTCCTCATACGTAACAGAAAACAGAGCAAAGTCAAAAGCCAAAGTGTCTGCGCTCTAGCCGCGTGCTCAGGAGTTGTTGTTCATGGTGGTTTGTTTGTTTTTCATTTCTCTCTTTTCTAAGTTGTGACATATTGGAGACAAGGAGTCAGTGGGAAATACCTGTGATGTGTGGTAAAAACAATTAACTTATGTGTAAAGGAAACAGGTTTTGAGCTGTATTCCCTGTATCATTGATCACATCTAATAAGCAGTATGTGTTAATAAAATAGAGAAGTGTCGCCATCCTCCCCTAATGCTTTTCTTTGTGCCTTTTCTATTATTTTACCCTGATTAAACCACACAGCTGACTTCATTCATCATTTCTGTGGCAGAAATAATCAGATCACAAGTGTGAAATGTTTAGTCTCTTTACGTTGATTCTATTGATTAAATATTATGATCATCATACGGTAAAACCCACTCATCACCTGACTATTAAATATAGATGTGTTACAAATTCAAGCCTCTTTATCTCTCTCTCTCTCTCTTTTTCTCTCCTCCCCCTCTCTATTTCTCTCTAACACACATACACACACACACACACACACACACACACACACCAGCCTAGCTCTGGGAGTACTCAGGGCAACGACAACAACTTCATGCATACAGTCACTGAATACAAGCAATATATAAACATGAAATTAGCAAGTTTGAATCATTTATTAATTTATCACTTTTTCAAATACTTTCTGAAGATCTATTATATGTGTGTTGTGATCTACATTCTGGCCTATAGATAGAGTAATATGTAACTGCGGCATGTCATCCCGGCACTTACAGAGGCCACATTTTAATATAGATCATTAAAAACGTGTTAGATGGTTTCCTCCCTGCTAGCTTACATAGCATATAGTGTATGTACTAAGAACAAGGAGGGCTGGGCAATGGTGGCACACACTTTTAGTCCCAGCACTTTGGAGACAGAGGCAGGCAGATTTCTGAGTTCGAGGCCAGCCTGGTCTACCAAGTGAGTTCCAGGACAGCCAGGGCTACACAGAGAAACCCTGTCTCGAAAAAACCAAAAATAAAAAAAAAAAAAAAAGAAAAAAAGAAAAGAAAAAAAAGGGAGAATTTATCAAAGGAACTAGTCTCAAAAGCGTCAAGGTCAGAGAATCAATGAGAAGACATATTAGGCTTTCAAAGATCTATTATAAATGAGCAGACAATTCAGAAGCTTTGAACAACACAGACTTACTCATAAGACCATAAATCTCAAATCAAACTGGCAAAAGCATTTTCCTCCTCTAATCTGCATGGGCAAATTGATTTCCTTGTTCTTCATCCTCCAGACCTGCCTTCATGCCTGGGCTTGTGTCCTCTTCTTTATCCTGTTCCAAACGCCTTCTCCCATTGACCAACTTTTATTATTTATGCTGCAGCTACGACTTTCTTACAACATTACTGATGACAAGATCAGCTCCTCTTATATAATCTAGGTAAGTTCTCCACCTCCCACTCCCAGATCCTTAAATGATTCGTATTTGCACCATTGTGATTGGCAAAAGAAATGTAGCCTCTGGGACTGCCTCATGGTTAGGGTGATGGCATCATTGGAGGAGCATCCTTACTAAACGTACCCCAGAAATGAAAACCATAAGAAAATGATGGATCCAGTAGGACTGTAATCTAGCAGAACTACTGTGGAAATGCAGGGTTCACAAAAATAAATGATCTAGAGCGTTCTGACTTGTTGAAGGAATAGAAAGTCAACCAGTGAACGGTGGAGGGAAGTCAGAGGTGCCTTCATGGGGGTGCAGAGCATGCACAAACCACCTAGAAGCCAATAGCAGACTCAGGAGAACAAGTAGAAGAATACTAAAAATAAGTTGATAATTAAGATATTATATTTTTTTGTATTCTTTTTTTTAATTAATAATTTTTATTACATATTTTCCTCAATTACATTTCCAATGCTATCCCAAAAGTCCCCCATACCCTCCCCCCCACTTCCCTACCCACTCATTCCCATTTTTTTTGGCCCTGGCGTTCCCCTGTACTGGGGCATATAAAGTTTGCAAGTCCAATGGGCCTCTCTTTCCAGTGATGACCGACTAGGCCATCTTTTGATACATATGCAGCTAGAGTCAAGAGCTCCGGGATACTGTTTAGTTCATAATGTTGTTCCACCTATAGGGTTGCAGATCCCTTTAGCTCCTTGGGTACTTTCTCTAGCTCCTCCATTGGAAGCCCTGTGATCCATCCAATAGCTGACTGTGAGCATCCACTTCTGTGTTTGCTAGGCCCCGGCATAGTCTCACAAGAGACAGCTACATCTGGGTCCTTTCGATAAAATCTTGCTAGTGTATGCAATGGTGTCAGCGTTTGGAAGCTGATTATGGGGTGGATTCCTGGATATGGCAGTCTCTACATGGTCCATCCTTTTGTCTCAGCTCCATACTTTGTCTCTGTAACTCCTTCCATGGGTGTTTTGTTCCCAATTCTAAGGAGGGGCATAGTGTCCACACTTCAGTCTTCATTCTTCTTGAGTTTCATGTGTTTAGCAAATTGTATCTTATATCTTGGGTATCCTAGGTTTTGGGCTAATATCCACTTATCAGTGAGTACATATTGTGTGAGTTCCTTTGTGAATGTGTTACCTCACTCAGGATGATGCCCTGAATTAAGGTAATATAAAGAGACTCTGGCAATGGTGAGGGTAGACAGAACTATACATGACTAGAATTTGATGATCTAAAATTGATAGAATTGCTAAATATAAGAAACAATAATAACAGCACACTGGTAGGTCTGAGTGATCAAAGAAATGATCTGCTCATTAAGTAATTAAAAAAAAAAGAAAAGAAATATTGAAGGCGATGAATTGGGGACACGTGGAATTTTAACCTGAGGTTGTTGAGTTTGAAATTTTTATTATTCATTCAAGGATTAAAATCACTACATAGTTTTAGAATGTGGATGTAGATTCAGAAATTATCAACATATCACTGACTTTTAAACCTGTGAGACTATAAAAGATCACCTGGAGCCCAGCAAGAAAAAGATATCGTAGACATAGGTAGAAAAGTTGAATTTATATATATATATATATATATATATATATATATATATATATATATATATATAAGGAAAGAGTGTTTAAGGCCGAAAGCCACAGGGGGTCCTCACAGATTCAGGGAACAGCCAACATCTTGAGCTTGAGGACTGTACAATTAGAGACACTCAACTTTTTAGAAGACCTCAGTAATATTTATTTCATTGCTTTATTTTGCCCTGTGACTCGTTATAATTGACCAAGGCAGATCACTTTTTTTATCTGGTTCTGCATCTTACAAATGATATAGCCATCTCTAGATGAGACTACAGAAACAAATAAGAGTCTATAATAACTATAAAGGTAAAACATTTTCTAGCAAAGCATAGGTTACTTGAAGGAAAAAATAATGTCTGAGACTAGAAAACAAAAATATTATAAATGGCTATTATTAGTAAAAATAATGAAAGGCTGAGAGGAGCAGTTGATTTACTAGTGTACCCATCTTTGAATCCTTCAGAAGATCAACTTAATAATATTTAAGGAATAAAGAGCAGTCAGTGGCCATTTACTTAAAGTTTGTCTACATGGTTGTGTATTTGCATTTCCAAAGTTAGATGGTACCAAGGAAAATATTCTGACATATGGAGGATTACTCAGGAAATGTTAAAATGCTCAAGGAAGATAAAGAAGGTGCTATTTTTAAGTCTTTTAGACAGTCATCCTAATAAAGTTGATTAATAAATGTAACATGTATGTGAAGGAGTAGACAAAAGCAGAAGAGGCAGTCCAGTGAGGTCAAATTTGTGAAGCCATGCTAAACGGATGGAAGAGAAGGCTTAATAAAACAATAGAAGAAATGAAGAGAAAGATAGAAATGGCACTTGGTTGGATATTTAAAACTGAAATTGAGAGCGGTTGCAGCTAGATGCAAGAATTAAAGTGATTGGATGATCTTGCAAGTGTAGAGCTAAGACTGAGACTAATTTAATGCAGGAGATCTGAGGAATAACCATGGTGTAAGAGATAGTCAGGCCATGAAGGAATAATCCATGGGGATATTATAATTACCCAATCAATCACTTACAGGTGTAATGTGAGGATGAGTGAGCACCTAAGAGTCTCAAAGGAGATTGTACCACAGAAAGCAGCAACGTTTTTGGTGCTGAATGCAGTTCAGAGCAAAATCACATTTCCCTGTATATTCATTCTTGTCCCCACAATAGGGGATTTTTGTTGCTCCATATTAAGTAACATTCTCTTTGCAGAGGGTGGAGACAATGACAAAACAACCACAACTAGTTAAACCAATTATGTATAACTTATACACCAACTGTTGCATGTCCATGCACTACAGATACATCTGCAATATAACTCCTGTATTAAGGTCAAGGAACATCACCAAAGAGGAGGCAGGAAACTTTTAAGAGGCAAAGGACCATGAAGTCTGCTATAAGATTGTGTCTCATTGAAGTGACAGAAAAGCTACATCCATGACTATCAGTTACATATATGGAAGAGAAGGCTTAATGAAACAATAGAAGAAATGAAGAGAAAAGATAGAAATGATATTTGGTTGGATATTTAAAACTGAAATTGAGAGCAGTTGCAGTTAGATGCAAGAATTAAAGTGATTGGATGAACTAGCAAGTGTAGAGCTAAGACTGATATATATATATATATATATATATATATATATATATATATATATATATATATATACATGCCTAGATAACACCTGAACAAATGACAATACCAACATACATGCTGTTCCTGAAGGGAGAAATGCAACCCCTAGACAACAAACTCTAGGAACCTAAGGCTTGCTATAATCCACACAGAAATGGTTATCCAACACCAAGGGTCAGCCTGAATTTATACACTCAAGCATCACTAAATGGACTCACTAGACATACTTTCTTTTTCAGACATGTAGATAACAATAGTAATTAAAGAACAAGAGCTCACAAACTTTCAAGGAATGTAATGGAGTGGATACGAAGGAAGCTGAAGAGAGGAAAGGGCAGGAGTATTATGTAATTGTGTATTAGTTTTACAACATTTAAAATTAGTACTAAAGAATAAAACATAATCTGGCAAATAATACCGTCAATGCCTTTAATTTCATTCTGGAACCTATTAAATAACTAGAGTTCTAAAATGTCATAATTATTAAAAAATCATTTTGTCATTGTAAAATATATAATTGCTTTGTTTCACAATGAAAAGGGAAATTATATTTCAGAAAAAGAAACTAAATGCTCTTGTTGGCAAAAAATTACTTTATAATTTATAATTGTATTCATCTGCATAATTAAAATAAAGTGAAAGTTGTGGTAAAACAACAATAATGAGGAGACAAATATCTTACCACGAACAGTGAACAATCATAAAACCAATGTTTCATCAGAGATATATAGGAGACCAGCAAACATTTAAAAGCATAAGTAAGTAAAGGCATTTCACAGAGTATGTGAATGAATGGCTAAATTACTGCAAAGTTGAACAATGTGAATTGTTAACAAGGATGGAAATCAGGGAAGCTCATTGCTGAAGAGAGTGTAAAATTATGCAAACAAGTCTGAAGAACTTTAAACTGCCACATATAAAATTCAACCTACACTGGACACACAACCCGTAATGAGACTGGACACTTGTCCATGATTTATTTGTAAGGAGACATCTGTAGAAGACTACTTGCTTTGCTTTTTTGAACAGAACATAAAGGCTCATTCACACCGGGCAAACTACAACTGAACTATGTCCCTCATAAGGAGAAAAATTAAAAATAAGACAAAACATGTTAATCAACATCATAACCCACACAGGACTACAGAATATTAATAGGAGGTGGAACCACGTCTCTCTGAAAATGTACCAATTAGTGCTGCATATACCAATGTGGGAAAGTCATAAGAACAAGGGCGCTAAGACCAGTGGATTTAATTCATGCTGATAGACTTCAGATCAGTAGTTGCTAAGAGAGGGGAAGGAGAGTCATTAGAACTGAAAGCATCACCAGGCAACTTTGGGGAGACAGAGATGCCTGTATGCTGTTCAAGACAATGGTTGATAACAGGAACAATGTACAACTTGTCACACGTTGGTTGGTTTGTTATGCTTCAATAAAATATTGAAATGAACCATTTACTATGATAATTTTTGCATAATTGTAATAAAAGTTATTTTTTGGGTCTTAAAACTGTGAAAAGAATGCTGTTTTGCTTTGTCTTTTTTACAATTCCATTTGAGGAGTTTGAAGTAGCACGGTTGTTTATTATTTTTGGCATTTTCACAATTAAAACCTTAACAGCAATTTTATGAACTGGATGAAACAGGTTACCTTTTGAGACAAACACATCCTTTGGTTCTAAAAATGTCTATAGGAAAATTTCCCCTGTCAGAAAGTAGCCCGGGATTTTAAGGAAGTTCAACTGTTAGTCATTATTACCCCAAATACGCTTTTCTGTTACTCATCTCAACACCCCACCTAGTGTCTTAAAACACAGAGGATAGAGGAGGACGAGACAGACAGACAGACGAAAAATCCAATGCTCAAGTTTACATTTCTTGGTACACATATGTTCAAATTAGGAAGCCTTTGATAACTTTGTAACATAAAGAATGGCCTTTCACTTTGTTTCTCAGACTATCATCACTTTCAAAGAACTGTCTGCTAATCTTTTAACATGTTTTTCTCTAGATTCAGGGTTTCTCAATCTATGGGTCACAAGCCTTTGAGGTCACATATGAGACATTTCTATTATGATTTATAACAGTAGCGAAATTATACTTATGAAGTAGCAACAAAGTAATTTTGAGGTTGGGGGTCACTACAACATGAGGAACGGGATTAAAGGGTCACAGCATAAGGTTGAAAATTACTGGTCTATATTCTTCCATTTTCTACCTGCTGGTAGAAATCTCCCATCTTTCCTTGTCACTAAGCATTTCCAGGTACATTTGACTTACATAATGTCCTGTTTCTACCATTGTACCATGAAGCCGTTACTTTCATGGTATTCATTTTCATAACCTTAAGTAGACAAGACAGTGGCAAGCCCCACATGCTTTCCGTAAGTGACTTTCAATTCTTCTTTTAAAATCTTTTCATTTAATTTCTAACTTTAGCTTATGAACTCTTTTCTCTAATGTGTTAGAATAAATACTTACCAGACAAGATTTCTCTGTTAGGACAGTGAGATTATAGTCTTCATATTGCACTTATGTTCTCGAGGTTTAATTGTGTGGCAGATATCAGGGGGTATAAGTGAAAATCACCAGTGGAAATTTACTTGTAGAAAGCTGTGGTGGTTTGAATGAGATGACCCAATCCCATAGGCTCATTTATTTGAATGCTTAGTTATCAGGGAGAATCACTATTTGAAAAGGATTAGAAGATGTGGTCTTGTTGAAGGAGATATGTCCATGGGGTTAGGCTCTAAGGTTTCAAAAGCCCACACCAGACAGAGTGCCTTTCTCTAAACCTGAGGATAAGGTTGTAAAGGTCTCAGCTGTCTCCAGGACAACACCTGACACTACTCTTGCTTTCCATCCTGATGATAATGAAATGATTCCCTGAAACTGTAAGCATGCCTCCAACAGAAAGTTTTATTTTACAAGAGCTTCCTTGGTCATGGTGTCCCTTCATGGCAGTAGAACAGTGACTGAGACAAAAAATTCACCCCACATCTGCGCTGAAGTGAGTGTCAATGCATGGGCATAGTGAAGTCTTGCTTTAAAGATACTTTGGCACATCCTAGAGATTAGCTCCACCCCCTAATCCCAAGTCTCCCTCTGAAATCTCCATTCACTCCTGACCCTCTCTCCTTGCTCTCTCCACCTTTGACTCCTTCGCCTGCTCTGCTCCCTGTCCTATCCCCTCTCCTAACTAGTTCTCTCCATCTGCCTCTAATATATATTTTATTTCCTCTTCTAAGTGAGACTCAAGCATGCTCCCTTGGCCCTGTCTGTTATTTAGCTGCCTTGGGTCTGAGGATTGTAGGACGAGTATCCTGTACTTTATGGCTAATACCCACGTATAAGGGAGTCTACATACCATCTCTGGGTTACCTCATTCAGGGTGATATTTTCTAGTTATGTCATTTGCCTACAAAATTCATGATGTTATTCTTTTAATAGTTGAATAGTACCACCCTTTTTAAAACATCTGTTCTTTTGTTGAGGGAGAACTAGGTTGTTTCCGGCGACTTGGGGGTGACTCTAGCTGAGACCCTTAGCATTAGGTGAATAAGGAGCCTGAAGTGGCTACCTCTCATAGCCAGGCAGGACCCTTAGTGGAGGAATAAGGACAACAATCCACCCACAAAAAACTCTGACCAAAATTTGTCCTGCCTACAAGAATTGCAGGGAAAAAGATGGAGCAGAGACTGAGGAAATGGCCAACCAATGACCTGCTCAACTTGAGACCCATCCCATAGCAAGAACCAAGTCCTAGCTTCATGAATGATACTCTCTTATGCTTGCAGACATGAGCCTAGTGTAGCACTCCTCTGAGAGGCTCCACCTCTCAACTGATGGCAACAGATGGAAAGATCCACAGCCAAACATTAGACAGAACTCAGGAGAGTTGCAAGTGTTCAGGGAAGGATTGAGTGACTCGGAGGGGACAGCAACTAGAGAGAAAGACCAACAGAGTCAATTAACCTTGGGGACTCTCAGAGACTGAACTATCAACCTAAGAGCATACATGGCCTGGATCGAGGGTCCTGCACATATGTAGCAAGTGTGCAGATTATTCTTCATGTGGGTCCTACAACAATGTGAGCAAAGAAACTCACCTGCCTGTGGATACTGTTCCCCTAACTAGGCTGCTGTGTCTCAGTTGGAGAGGATGTGCCCAGTCCTTCAGTGACTTGATATGAGAAAGAGAGTTGGTACCTAGAGAAAACCTCCAGCTTCTCCAAGAAGAGAAGAGAGGTGATGGAGAAGTGGCTGTACAGTAGGGATGATGGGAAGAGAGGACAGGCTGCAATCTGGATTTAAATTGAATAAATAAATAAAGGGTGGAAATGACACCTTGAAAGAATACAATGGAGACGAGAACAAGGACAAATTCAATAAAACTACTAATATTTGAAGTAGAATGACTGTACTAAAAATGTATAGATGTTTTTTCTGAAACAGTTACGATATTTAAATAGATGAATTGCAACTTACTACTCTGAAGAAATAACAACAAAAAAAAAACCTTTTGGTATAGCATTGGAAATGTAAATGAGCTAAATACCTAATAAAAAATGGAAAAAAAAACCTACTCTTTACAACAGAGATGAAGAAAAAAGAAATGGAAGATAGGAAGAAAGGGAGAAAAGAAGAAAGGAAGAAAGAATAAAGGAATTTATTATTCAATGGACCCAATTTAAGCATGACTTCAGAGTCAAGACACCATTTCATTAAAATATTTTTAAAAGGAGAAGTAGGAGACCCTAAGAGCTCAGCAGAGCACACTGTTCCTTTATATTTAACTACAAAATATAGTTTTTAACAGTTACTTTTCTTCTGCCTCTTTATTTTCATTGGAACACAGAAATCTCCTTTCTGAGTAAAAGACCTTTGGCAGACTTAGTGGAAAATCTGAACTGAACAGAATGATTTCAATGGCCATGGCCATCCGGGTACTAATTAAATCAAGCTGAAAGCAGACGCAGAGACATGTTTATGCTTTCTTCTGAATGCTAAACAAGTGAACGATGCATCTGGCAGTTACAATTCTCACTTAAAACAGTGTTTTGTAAAATTATAGTAATCACAATAGAAAAATCTTTGACAAAATAGAGTTTTAAAATTCATTTTAAAGGACTCATTGCCCATTGATAGGAGGGACCCAATTATCGCTCTTGGTCCATATGATGAGGGATTAGCATGAGAAGACGCTGTGCAGGAGATTGTCTTCTTCCTCTTATGTTGCACAATGGGCTTTTCATAGGTTGCCCTAACCTCTCTATGAAATACTGACATGCATCTGAGATATATAGAGACCTTTTGTGTGTTTTTAAGACTACCCCACCTATTTACCAGCATCTGCAGAGAGTATGTAAACAAACTATAGGTGCAATATCTTTAGTATATTGGGAATTAGGAAAGAGACCTGGATATGGTGGGACATGCTGATAGTCATAGCATACAACTGTCTGAGAGAGAAAGACTGTGAATTCAAGATAGTTATTTACATTACAAATTGTGACCCATATTAAAATTTGCCAAAATTTTATTTATTAAAGCTATTAATGATACTTTAATCGATATTTTCATTATATTTATTAACTTTTATTCAATTGTGTCTGTGGATATTGTTTTTTGACCGAGTTATTTTAAGGAATACCAACAGGAATCCTGTCACTGACTGTCATTAAGAATGAAGGAAACATTTCTCTAGTCTGTGCCTGACATCACTGCCCTTGAGGGAAGCTTGTAGGCAAGGGGTAGAACCGAAGCTTCCTCAAGGTTTTTTGGTATGTCAAAGGGTTGTTTCCCTGGGATTATAGTCAGACCAATGACCACCACACCTGAGGGCTGTAATGCAGGGAGGTTATTAACACATGCTATTAGGATATGCAAAAGTCATTTTCAAGTGACCATAAATTGATTCAGTGCTAAGTACTGAGACATAGGGTCTCTATTTGACCTTGACAACATCTTGTTTCATCACCATAAAAGAAGATGGACAGTAACAGGATCCTACAGGGCTCCTAAAATTTGTGTTGACAACTAAAGAAGACAGATTAGGATCATCTCATCTACTATTCAAAGCATGTCCCTTAACACATGCCTTGTTTTTAATTATAGATATTTCTTTCATGTTTTTCTATTAGAATATATATGGCTGTTTTATTGGCCCCACCAAATTATAAAACCCTGACAGCTGTCTGTGGGTATAGGCTGTTTCCCCATAATGGTGGCCTTAGTGGAACAATTTAAAGATACAAGAGAAGAATCAGTGGTACCAAACAGGGAGAACGTGTAGGCTGATGCATTTGATCTGTGTGTGAAGAGAAATGTGAATGTCCATAGAAAACCCTGCATAAATTGTCGAAATTGTTCTGTGGCACTTTGATAACTAAGATTTGCAGACAAGTGATAGAATGTAAAGTGACTTTGTGTGTACATATGACTATTACTATTAGCTGGTAGAATGGAAACTCACTCTGGAAAATACTACCTTGTCTCTGTTTTCTGTTCTCATTTTAATATTCCCATAATAAGAGTTCATATCCTTCAGTTTTCTTTTGAACTGATTCTAACACTTCACCAGCTTTGATTTTAATTGAGAGAGCAAATCTTCTAAGTTCAGACTCCATTTTAGAGACCTTGACCGAAGTTTGAACTCAGATAACTCCTCAGACCCATATCTACTATCAGTTTCCAAGTAATCCCCCAATAAGCCAGAGCCTAGCTCCAGTTTCTAGGCTAACCCCAACAAGCCCTACAAGACCTGACTCTCCAGATGTATCTCCCCCAACAAATCCAGCTTTTCCAGGTTAATCCCCAACAAGCCTGCCCCCTGCCTAACAACCACCAAGTCAATGGGAAGCAGAAGTTAAGTTGATGGTTTGACTCCCAGCACCAGCCAATTATGCCAAAGGCCATATATAGGCCCATTAGATGCTGGCCAGGCTAGAAACACTTACCACTCAATTGCCACTTTCTATAAAACCTTGCCCCATAAGTGGAGCTCTTCTCCACCAAAACCATCCTGCATATTGGCAGTGGGCTGAGCCCAAGCTCAATCTTGAATAAATACCCTGGTGTGATTATATTGGGGGTGCAGTAACACTTCCTTTGCACTGTATTATGGATTGTATAGAATTCTGAATATATGATCATCTTTATATTTGTATGACAGTCGTGAGTTTTACATATATATATATATATATATATATATATATATATATATATATATATATCAGTCTAGCTTCTGCTTTTGTCTGTACTTGAGTGTGTTCATTGCATACATCCCCAAGTAGCTGAGCTTTTAAGAATTATATGGCACTAAAGTCTGTCCTTGCTAGGAAGGGAAGTCCTTACAGTTTATAGATAGATTGATTATGCCTCCAAAGGGATTGTCTTCACAGTCTGACCATATAAAGAAATGGGAAAGCTGTAGACCATGGGGCTTTGCAGGACACGGGTATGGGCAGGTAAATAGGGATGTTGTCTTTGGGGGGAGATTCATAGTGTTTTATAATACCCTGACTAGGTGACCTCAGTGTAAGTTATTACAAAGGGGTAAAATGGTCTCTGAGCTTCCCTCTGGCTTCTTGTCTGTATTATACATTTAAAATTTGTTCTGCTGTCATAGTTCTTTATACAATAAGACTTTTACCAGGGCCAACTACAACTTTATCCCTGCTCTTGAGTCACCGATACTTTAAGCTATCAACCTAATGAACTTTCTCTAAAAACAATTCATCCTTAGGTATTTTGTTACAGCAATGGAAAATGAAGTAATTCAATCAGTAAACTTCATGTCTACTCTGACGAAGGAGACTGGATATATCAGAAATGTAATTTCCTTTTTTTGCTTTTTTGGAATCTTCTCATCCTCATTATTCTTTCTTTCTGTCTTATAAAATAAAATAAATGAGATAATTATTTCATTGTGATGAATGATATGAGCATAGGTAGATTGTCTCTCATTTATAAGAAAATTAAATAATTAAAATCATTACTTTTCTGTGCTCCAAAATTAAATTTCGAAAGGAGATAGACGTGATATATTACATAGTTCTGATGGGAATTTTCCCTTTAAAAATATCAAGAAATAAATCCCGGGAGACAGTAAGAAGGACTTGTTTGATGTGGTGACTTGTTCTGTGCCAATGGGAAAGGAGTACATTTGAAAGTAACCATGGAACAGAACTGCCAATAATAGGTTCACTCACCATTGCCTGGGCTGACAGGTGAATTAAATTGAAAGATACGCCTGCCAGGTATTTGGAAGACTTTCTCCTCACCCCATTATATGCTCTGAACTTTATGTTGTGTCATTGTGATAAAATAAGAAATTGCAGTGTAAGAAGCCAGCCTTTAGCTCAACAATTTAAGCCGTTTCCTACGTGTTTGTAACACTCTATGTATTTTCTCGCTATAAAGAGGGATAAAAACCATCTCAGGTTGGACACATTCAATAATTTCTATTACAGTGGACATGACCCATTGCTTTAACTGTAGCCTTTAGTTTTCTTCATCTTCAGATTTAATTTTATGGGAATTGTAAAATGACAATTGCGATACGGTACTTTAAAAGAAAAATAGAAGTTTCCTACCTAGGTCCATATAAGTAAAGCAAAGATAGGATTCAACATGATTATCTAGAATTTGCTATCCCAATTTTTAACCTTACATATATAATTGATCTAATTCAGTGCTTAGTTTTCTAAGGCTACATTATTGCAGGTATAATGGTGAATAAGAATAACAGACTCATTAAACTTATTAATTTATCTTGTCATAGGTTTGAATCTCAACATAAATATAATAATTCAAAGTTAAAATATATTTACTACAAACAAGTATGAAATTTGTTCAGAAGTATGCATGTGCAAACAAACAAAATAAATCATGATCCAGATTATTAAAATAAGATGATGCTTTACAGACAAATCAGGTAATTATCTTCTATTACACCAATCAGGAGAGGCCTCCTTCAATAGGCTTTCCACATAAGCTACAATTTGATTGATTCAGGATATAGCACTCAAAATATTTGAGAAGAAATACTCTCAGGACAAAGAAAGAGCTAGAGAGACATCTCTATAGTATGAAAATTATCATTCAGAGATGATTATATGTTAATACACGTTAGTATCTTCATATATATATTCATATATATATAATGTAAATTTTGCTTGTATGTATGAGTGTGAGTTTTGTTGTTGTTGATGGTGGTGGTGGTGGTGGTGATGTTGGTATGTGTGTATGAGTGTGTGTGTGTGTGTGTGTGTGTGTGTGTGTGTGTGTGCACGCAAACATGCACTCTGGACACAGAAGCCAACAAGAAGTTGGGTATTGTACTTAATCAGCCTCCAGAGATAGAGGAAGGAAGAAGGGTAGGTATTGTTCAGTGCATAAAGAACTCCAATTTAACCTAAACAATTTACTGAACCCAACACTGCCATTTTCCTCCTACATATCTTAAATATGTATCCTTATATCTATAGATAAGTGTATCTCTTATACATCACCAAAGAATCTTCTTTTGTGGAAGAAGGAGAACATTACAAAAAGCTGCAACTGGTTATATTATAGAGCTGGACTTTCTTTTATTTTCTACTTTAAATTCAGGCATGTATGCTGTATTTATGTCATTTTAATTTCTTCTTGCCCCCCTCCAACTGCTCACTTGCCCCCCCTACATTTCCTCTGATATTGGTTTCTGTCAGCTAACTGACTGTGAGGTATTCAGCTCCAATATATCTCTATCTCTATCTCTATCTCTATCTCTATCTCTATCTCTATCTCTATCTCTCTATCTATCTCTATCTCTACCTCTACCTCTATATATCTATATATATCTAATCTATATCATCTATATCTATCTATCTATCTATCTATCTATCTATCTATCTATCTACAAACAAAACTCGATTCATTCACAAAAGACTTAGAAAAATTATGGTAAAGTGGACAGAAAGATCACCCAGGAAATATCAGCATTATGGTTACTTAAACAAGACTTGCATAGCAGCACCAGTTGGCATACCAATGTGCTTGGGGAATTTTTCACAAAGGCCAACTCCTAGATGAACTACATGCAGTCAATGGATAGCAAGAGAGGGAGAATTAGTTTTCTCCAATAATGAGCCCTTTAATAGAGTAACCAGTATCATAGAAAATGTGAGGGAGGGGCCTGTGAGCAGTTGGAGGGAGACAAGAAGGAATTAAAATGATGCAAATACAATACACATGCCTGAATTTAAAGCAGAAAATAAAAGAAATTCCAGTTTAGAGGTTGGAGAAACTGGTTCACTGAATAAGAACACTGGCTCTATAGCACGAAGACTTCTATTTGAATCTTAACACCTAGGTTAAAAATCTGGGTATGGCTGGGGATGTTTGTAATGGGGAGACTAAAAGATGGATAAGTAGGGATGCTGGCTGCTAGCTTAATTTCAGGTTCAGTGATAGATCTTGTCTCAAAGGAATGCAGTGGAGAGAGATGACACCTGATGACCCCCTCTGGAATCTGGCTGTGAAGACACTTGAACCCATACAGCACAATCCCTACACACCCCACATAAACTTCCCAGTTTTGAAAGATGAAAAGAGATAGTGAGATTGAACACAAAGCAAGGTAAATTTCATCTTAACTCCATTGAAAGGACCACTTGATAGAGTGGCCATACCATCTTTCTTGTGGTTCTTGTGGACCCCAGTGAGGCCAAGAAAGATGACTCTATGTCCTAAATCACCCCATTTTAACTCTTATTTTCCTCCACAACTCAATATTATCCACCATGTGTATCATCTGTAATTATGCTAGTATGGTTAGAAGAATATGAATATGCCCATCACTAAAATTATACAGTGGTGCCTTGTGGAGGCCCCGTGCCTTTAGAAATCGAACACAAGAGTGCAGTTGTGATGTTTGATGTTCATTCTTTTAAGGTCAATGTGTAGAAATCCAATGGGGCTCTACAGAGAGCTGGAAGCTTGCCCAGCTTTATTATGAACGGATAAAATCACACTGAGCTGAGGAATTAGAAACATGACTGTTCAATGGAGTTTCTGGGGACACATAGGGGTATTGGGATGCTTAATGAGGAGTAAGGGGGTATAACTAGATGGGTATGTGATCTACAACTGGTAGAATGGCTGAGTTCCGTGCTTTGAATGAGTCCATTAAAGAATTCTTTTCCTTACAGCATAGTTTAATGAAAAAGTACTCCAGGTTATGTGAATCCACTTTCCAGTGGTCAGTGTTAACTTGACATTAGACTTGTCTTAAAGTCACGGAGTCTGCAACAAGGGCCATTTTTTCCTATTGAGAAGCAGAAGGGCTAAGGATACCTGGTGATGGTTTTGCTTCTTAGAACTCAAGGTACCGGTGGCACTTGAAAGATAGACAAAATTTGGAGCTGAGATGAAAGGATGGGTCATCTAGAAACTGCCATATCCGGGGATTCATCCCATAATCAGCTTCCAAACGCTGACACCATTGCATTCACTAGCAAGATTTTGCTGAAAGGACCCAGATATAGCTGTCTCTTGTGAGACTATGCAGGGCCTAGCAAACACAGAAGTGGATGCTCACAGTCAGCTACTGGATGGATCACAGGGCCCCCAATGGAGGAGCTAGAGAAAGTAACCAAGGTGCTGAAAGGATCTGCAACCCTATAGGTAGAACAACAGTGTAAACTAACCAGTACCCCTGGGAGCTCGTGTCTCTAGCTGCATATGCATCAGAAGATGGCCTAGTCAGCCATCAGTGGAAAGAGAGGCCCATTGGTCTTGCAGACTTTATATGCCTCAGTACAGGGGAACGCCAGGGCCAAGAAGTAGGAGTGGGGGGGGGGCAGTAGGGGGGGAGCGTGTGGGGGACTTTTGGGATAACATTGGAAATATAAATGAAATAAATACCTAATTTAAAAAAAAGAAAAGATAGGTATTATGTGGATTAGGAATCAATTCAGAATAGTTTCAAAAAGAACATAGAGCAAGATCCTGAGCGACTAGAAATGGAGACCAGGTACAAGAATAACTGTTTTCCTCATCCAGAAAAAAAAAAGACACAAGAAGTCACGCTAAATATTTTATATTACATAGATTACTCCATAACAAAGAATCTGCCCAGTATGACAATACTTGATATCTGAAACTACGTGTAATCTGTGGTTATTTATTGGAGTTTTAATCATGAGGTCATGTGGTGATCCATGGAAAGTAATATTTGAGCCAGAGTATCCTACTTGACTGAAACAGAAACTATGTTAAAAATGAGAGAGGTTTTTAAATATATCTGTCATTCACTGAAAGTCATATACTCTGTATGACATATATTGATCATATCCAACTATTACCTTCCCTACAACTTCTTGAGTGTCCCCCAAACCATTTCTTTCCCAGATTCACGTAATTTTATTATTATGCTTTTAATTTTAATTTTTATCATTCATTATTTAAGCAAAATGGCTTCTGATTTCCATTTAAATAGGTGATGTTTCCCATAGTAAACATGTCTAAAGCACATCTGTAGTCCTGTGCAGAAAGGCTACAAAGGTTAGGCGTTTTCTCTGGGAACCACACAACTATTTAAATTAAAATCAATGCAGAGTAGACCTGAATGTCTTCCAAAAGTGAGCCTTTCTCAGCTTTAAAGTTTGCAAAACGAGTTTTGAGCTCTGTCAAAACTAATTGGGAAGAATTATGCCTTTCCTCTGCATGTTATATAGTCTTTTTTCCTTCTGAAGCACAAGAGCCCATGCTGGCTTCTAACACCGTTCTCCTAGCTGTTTCATTAATGCCAGACTAATGAAGAAATGATTATCGACCAGCAAATTTTCTTTCTCTCTTCTGCATTATTTAAACTTTTGGTCTCTGGAGCATAGATTGAGATGTTTCCAATATAGATTATTTTATGAAACAGCATCTACAGTGGGTAAGGATCATTTGAATGGACAATTTGTTTTATTAATTTAAGAATATATTTTATCAAGGAAACAATATTTTAAATTAAATAATGTTTGCATACCATTGGCAAAGGATTTGGGATCCAGAAACTGTTGTAAAGTGTGGAAAGCATGTGTCTCTGCATCTTTGCCTCAATGATGCTGTTTACTATGCAAACTGCGTAAGTAGTCTCTAAGTCAGAGCTTCCAAAATATCTCTCTATTATTGTTAAATAATTTTATATCAGTACCAAATTAAGTCTAGTTGTCATCCTAATTTCTTTTTAGTTCTTACTAATGGAATTGCATTCTTATTTGGGTGACATTGCTCCTATAAATAGCACATGTCCCTGTTTCTCTTAGACAGAAGGATGGGTGTGTCTAAGTCACTAGGTTCTAAGCAGTGAGGGACAGGAATATTATTTTCTAACTAATTATAATGTATTTATTTGTAGTGTTTATTTATTCACTTTCTTTCTTATTGCTTATTGTTATTGAGATATAGCTCAGAATAGTCTTGAAATTAATTAGTAGCTGGAATGAGCTTGAAATACTTATTCTCCTGCTTCTTGTTATCAAGTGCTCAGAACATAGACATGAACCATCCCTCCAAGCATCTTCTGATATTTTTATACTAGGAAATACAATGGTAACTCTGACTAAGTACGTCCCCTGTGGGCAATGCTGTAATGAGACATTGGGAATGTTGAAGGAGTTTGGATAGTTACTATGGATCTGCCACAAAGTCTAGGCTGTCAGTCTTCAGTCATATTTGTGCAATAAAAATGTATTCCTGTCAGGTTAAGTTACTACTTTCTTTCAGTGGTACTTCACATACACAGCTGAATATAACCCAATTCCTTAAACTGTACAGAGCCATCGCAAAGCTGAGTAACATTCCTGAGATAGATTTTGTTTCTTATGAAAAAAAAATCAAACAATACAAAAATGGGTTGTTATGATAATTTATAAAAGAAAAATTTGCCAAAAAGAAAATTAGAAAAATTGTATTTATTATTTAGTAAAGTGAAAGAAATTTGGATATTGTTTATTTACAGCTGGCCAAATTCATATGAGAAGAAACTTGAAAAAAATTACATAAATATCATTGATGTTTTTAATTATTTAAAACAGCAGATTTACGGAAATACACTTTTTATAGCAATGCTGTTGGTGTGATCCTTTCAACAATGGAGAAAAAAACTTATGTAATATTTAAGTGATTAAGTTATATTGATTTTGGTAATATTGATTCTGTTTAAATGTAACAATATGAGTCACAAGTCAATGGCTTATTAATTAGTGACAATTTAGAAAATAATAGCAAATAAAAAATTATAACAGATGAGATATTTGTAATTATGGAATAAATGCACACAAACATTATTAGTCGCAATAATACAGTTTGACTTTGGATAAAATCAATTTTCCTATGCAAAAATACATGGGTTGTGGAGATTTAGACCCCATAGTTTTGAATTTTATTCCATGTGGATAATTCTAGGAGTCTGGATCTTCTTTTAACAGCAAACAAACCATGGGCCACAAAGGATCTTCTTCATACATGTGGACTTTCATTTGCTGAAAGAAAAGAACATAAAGTAATTTCCACAGATCAATTGATTTACCTGCATTTATTAAGCATTTTGGAGAATAAATGGAAAATTATAAACTTGGAACAAACAACATAGTAGTAAATGGCTCCATGTATAGATTTATTCAGACAATGGATCATTACTCATGTTGAGGGAACTTGGGCCTGATACTGTAAAATTAGACCCTGTAGAGAAACTACTACTACCATTTTAGTAAACTAAAGTAATTTCTAACTAGATTCTTTTCACTTAACTTTTAAGCCATCATCCTAAAATGTTATTTTAGCAGCAGGTTGTGGTTACAGAATAGATCCAAGATTCATAGTATAAGTCAGAGTGATATGATCAGCTCTGACTGGTACATGTACAACACAATCTCTACACTTTCTGCTTGGGGAAGATTGTGTAAAAGAGAACAGTACTGTAAGGGCCAGAGAGACAGGATTGGTGGTGCCAAATGGTGTATCTAGGCATGACAGGGATGCTATAGCCATGGAATCTTTTTATTATTATTATTATTATTTATTATTATTATTATTATTATTGTGAACCTAGCTTTTAGATCACTGAACCACGTTTCCAGCACTCCTCCATGAAATCACAAACATATGCTTGTATAAATAAGACCCACATAATGATATTTAGTGTGGATATTGAAATGCCAGTAAAGGGGGGGGGGGCACATTTCATAGAGCCTCCAACTCTAGATGAAGAGATATAAACAAATATTGTCTGCTGAGTAGTTTTATCATGTGACAAGTTACCTAATACCCTTACCAAATTGATCAGCCATAAGTGTGTGTGTACGTGTGTGTATGTGTGTGTGTGTGTGTGTGTTTGTGTGCATACACATACACACACATATACACACTCACACACGTCAAGAAAAAGTCATGAGTTTGAAGGGCATGCAAGGATTTGGAGGAGACAAGGGGAAGGGTATAAGTGATATAATTACAGTATCCATGTGAAAAATACCCCCAAATTAAAAAAATCGAAATCTCCATAAAATCACAGTTTTGGACTAGAAGGGTGGCACAGGGAGGAAGAGGGTTTGATGATCTTGCAGAGAATCAGAGTGCAGCTCCCATGATCCATATCTGGTGGCTCACAACCATCTATAACTCCAGCCCCATGGGATCCAATGTATCTAACCTGTGAGAGCACGTGAGTTCACAGGTACACACACACGCACACACACACACACACACACACACACACACACACACAATTAAAAGTAGCAAAAACAACAGCAAACTTAAAAAAAAATCTCAGAATTCAAATGTGATGCACAATCACGGTATTATGTGCAATATACAGGGTTTCAATACCCATATGATTTAATTTTATTTGTTTTGTCATGAAGCATTTGTTTATGTAGTTAGTGGCATAGTGTAAAGAGTATACCATTCCATGTGACTATAAATGTCTTTTATATGTTAATGAAAAGCTGGCCCTGATGTTACAGGATACAACTGGTGCCTTTGCATTTGCACCTGTAACATCTCTTCTTAGAGATGAAATTATGTAGATGTCTCTCAAAACTCTTATTTTAGAGAGAGTCCCATATTTAGTATAACCCATAATGACTTCACTGCCATTTTCCTTTTATTCTTATGATCAGTGCAACTCACTTTTGAGACACAAGCCTGGTGTTTTTATTCTTCAAATGACCAATGTAATTTCTAGGGCTGTAGGAACAGGGTGTTTCCAAATGATTAAAGTTTCCACTATGACCAAAAAATATCCTCTGAGGGGATTATAAAAGCTGTATTTTCATATCAGGATTCCTATCACTAAACTGCTTGAGTTTGCTCCTACAATTTATGATATCACATGCAGCCTTAAAGGAATCATGATCTTATAATATCCCTTAGATGTATTATTATTTTTATGGTTTTTTTTTTTTTTGGTCATGTTTAAAAAGGTTCTGTTAGTGGTAGTTGATGGAAGAGAAGATTGTGTGGTAACCTCTCCAGTGATTTTTAGCAATTTAAAAGACAAATGTATGTTAACAAAAATCTATTTTTTATAGCTAGCAATTCATGCAAAATAAAGTGCAAGTTTCCCAAAGTTCTAGCTTTAAAGAAATCTCGGAGTTCTTGACTGCTTTTCAAGTATATATCCTTAAATGAAGATAATTGCCAGGTAATGGATTTTTAAAAGTACTTTGTAGTTTTCAGTGCATTCCATTCCTTCATTAAATTATACTAACCAAGGATTCTTTGTAAAGAAATGCAGATATGAATTTTTTTATTTAGGAACCTTTACCCTGGAAACATGCCCTGTCCTCTCTACTCACTTGTAGATCCATTTAAGTGTTATTTTACATTGTTTTCATGCATGTTGGGCATTCATGTAAGTCTAAAAGGTAAGGGCAACAAAAGCAGGATTTTAAATTTTTCTTTCTTTCTTTTTTTCTTTTTTTATTTCAGATTGAACTAGGACTTGCTTGTATAAGACTTCTTATATAGTGTGGTGGATTTCAATCATACTTGGCCCCTTGTCTTTTTTATGAGAGTCTTCTACTAATGGTAGCAATCACCAAACATTGCCAAGTATGTACTCTTGAACAGTTGCCTCCAGTTGAGAACCACTGCAAAAATCCATTCAGCTTTATTGAATAGGTTGTAATCTATCATTTGCTTCTACTCTGAAAGGAGTGCTGTCAGTATACTATATTTTCATTCTTGGTGGTTTATATTTTCACATGCAGACCTCTATTCCTCTATGTCTATCAAGATGCTATAGGCATAGTTATAAATTCTCAAATATGCAAACTGATATTTTGTGCAGTCATTGTCAATTCTCTCATTACAGACCTTGAAGATCATGGCACTTGTAAAAAAAATTGGGGATTTATAATCTCTCCATTAGTTCTAATATACAAATATTCTAAAATTCTAAAAATCAGTTTATAAAGTTGTGTGCTACCAAGAGATATAGCTTTGAATAATTAATGTCCTTGTAAGCATCAATCTATATGTATTAATGATGCCCAAGTCTGTATGCACATGTGCAACACTAAAACTACAAAGAGCAAACAATTGAATAAGTAAATGAGAACAGATTAAAATGAATCTTAAGAGCAAATGACTGGAAAATACAAGAAAAATGTTCAGCAACATTAGCCATTTGTGGAATGGTTTTCAGCAAGAAAACAAACAAACAAACAAACAAACACTACTGACAAGCATTCAGGTAAAAGAATTCCTCATTTACTGTTTTTGTGATTACAAATGGGTCCAGCTACAATGGGGGCATATATGTATATATGTATGTCATTTTGTTAGATGAGTTGTCAACTTGAATATCTCTGGAATGAACTACAATCCAGAATCAGAGGGCACACCCGTGATCCAGATCTTGAGGTTGGAAGACACAAATTTCTGACCTAGATCCTGGCATGGAAATCTTGAGGCATAGTAGACATGAAAAGTTTAGACCCAGGCAAGGTAGTACATGCCTTAATCCCAGGAGACTGAGACAAGGAGAAATGACTCTAGAGAACCCTGACTAATACAGTGAGCTTATTCAGCAATATTCTTCCAGGATGACAATTACATCTGGTGACTAAAAGATACTTTTACAGTCTTAGAACAAAAATGTGTCAATAAAATATATTTCATATTCATGATTTCCAATATCACTTTCACTTTTGATGTGCTCTGCTATTCCTGTTAAATTACTTACTAAACATACTTAAATTATTAAAGACTGTTTCAACTTTCAAGTATCTCTCTCACGTAGTCTTTGGCTTGATCTCTTAATTTTCCTTTATTAATTTTTAAATTTTGGTGCATGCAAGTCCCCCCTAGCCCCCGAGTGTGTGTGTGTGTGTGTGTGTGTGTGTGTGTGTGTGTGTGTATAGACATGAATAAATGGTTCTCAGGGTTCTTTAGAGTCACAGAACTTATGAAATGTCCTATATATTAAGGGGATTTATTGTGATGACTTACAGTCTGTGTTCTAACTAGCTCAACGATGGGCAGCTGTGGATGGGAAGTCCATGAATCTTGTAGTTGTTCATTTCCACAAGGCTAGTTGTTTAAGCTGGCCTTCTGTAGAAGTATATTCCAACAGATTTGCTGGCAAGTAAGTTCAAGCAGTCAAAGAAGAGTAAATCTTCCTTCTTACAATGTCCTTATGTAGGCCTCGAGCAGAATGTGTGGCCCAGATTAAAGCTACCAACACCCGGATCTAAAACTTGCTTTGTCCCAGTCTGACCTTGAAATCTGCTTACCTCAGTCTTCTGGAAATAAAAGCATGTACTACTGTGTCTGTGCCTAAATTATTAAATTATTAAAGGCCTTTAATAATAAGTGGCCTATCATGACCACTCTGCCACAAGATCTCCATGCCAAGATCCTGTCTTCCAGCCTCAAGATCTGGATCACAAGTGTGCCCTCCCTTGCAGTTCATTCTAGATGAAATCAAGTTGACAACCAGGAACAGCCATCACACATGGGTACCTGCAGAGTTCAGAAGAGAAAATAGGGTCCACTGTAGACAGAATTATAGGCAGTTACAGGATTTTGAATTGCTAGGAATTAGCTACTAGGAACCAAATTCTGGTTCTTTGTACAAAGAACAAGTGCTATGAACTTTTGACACATCTTTCTAGCCCCATCTTTATTTTCAATATACATTGCTTTAGTTCCTTTATATTTAAAGGAAACGTGACAAACTATCTAATACATGTTCTAAATACTTAATAAATCTAAAGACTCTATCATATATTTGAACCATATCGGTAAGTAAATAGCAGTATTTGTTATAACTATGTTCATAAATAGTTCATAGGTAGATTAAAATGAAATATGGTAAATTTATAAATGTAAATTTTAAATTCTTAGAAAATGAATCTATAGCTAAAGTGATTATTTACATTTATGTAATTAGAAAGAAAAATTTAAAATTTCCTAATTTGATGTTTATAAAACTCAGCAGGAATCTGTAAGTTAAGCAGAAAAATCCATCTGAATTTTGTTTCTTTTTGGATTTGTTTGCATTCTTATTTCCCAATTCTATTCTCAGGTACCCTGAAACTGATATCATTCAACCTCTGTCTTGATGTTTAAGTCCCCCTCTCTTACATCATAACACCACACTGAAAGTGTGTGATGGTTTGTATATTCTTGGACCAGGGAGTGACACCATCTGAAGTGGCCTGGTTGGAATAGGTGTGTCACTGTGGGTGTGGGCTTAAGAGTCTCACCCAAGTTGCCTGGAAGTAAGTCTTCCACTTGCAGCCTTTGGATGAAGATGTAGAACTCTCAGCTTTGCCTGTGCCATGCCTGCCTGGATGCTGCCATGCTCATACCTTGATGATAACGGCCTGAACCTCTGAACCTGTAAGCCAGCCTCAATTAAATGCTGTTTTTATAAGACTTGCCTTGGTCATGGTGTCTGTTCACAGCAGTAAAACCTTGACTAAGACAAAGGGTATAGTTATTTGTTAACTGAAAAAAATATTTATTGAATACCTTGGTATCTGGGTACCAGAGAATACATCTTTGCTTATTCATGGTCTTTGCACTGAACCAATGCTAGTTAATAAATATTGGAAATTAAATAGAAACACATAAACAAAAATGATTATAGTAACATAAATGATGAAATACATATGAGTTTTGACACATATACAGGAGGGATTCAAAGCTTCTTCTTTGGTTCGTGAAAACTGCTCTAAGGACAAGATCAAGACATGGTGAGCTAAAGGACCTTGAAGTCCAATGTATTAATGTCTTCAAATCATCTCATGCGAGACGATGCCTTATTGAATTTGGCCTCTTTGAAGATAATTATAGCTGCACTTTAGAGAAATGATTGAAAAATAGCAGGAATGGAATATGAAAAATGAAGTTAAAAAAAAAATCTAAGAACTGATCAGGGGAAAAATCATGATACTTGACAATGGAACCGCCAGGTTTCCTAGTACACAGCCTCCTTAAAGCTCACAATTTTTGAACTACTGTCGCTCTGTTCTTCCATGGTAAACTGTTTTCTCCCATTTCACTCTGAAACTGCCTTATAAACTAGTGAGTATTTATTATCCACATTTAGCATCTTGCACCTATTGGTACCCTTTTCCTGTTTTGATTTTTCCACCAAAATTAATTTCAACATAGTTCAGTGTCACCAGGAGGACTGTATGTGTGCCCCATCAGGAGAATACTGTGCTTTGTTTGTTCTGACTGTTTTCACTGTGCTCAAATTTAAATATCCACTCAATATAAACTGTAGTCTTTTTACTAAAAACAGCAAAATTTTCTTCAAGATTAATCAGGGATCTCGGAATTACTGAATAAAACTGAATCTCTTATATCAGCTTGGTTCCACTCAGACTCCAACTTAGATGGCACTTTCTTCTTTTCTATCAAATGTTAAGAACTGATGGGGGTGGGGGGGGAAGAATCATGATTTTGGATAATGAGATTATCAGGCTTCACAGCCTCCTTAAAGCTCACAATTTTAGTACTACTGTCCCATGCTTTTAGACTTAAGATTTCTTTTCCTTGTTTTTTATTAGATATTTTCTTTATTTACATTTCAAATGTTATCTCCTTTCCTGGCTTCCTCTCTGAAAACTTCCTCTCCCTTCCACCCTGCCCTGGCTCACCAACCCACCCATTCCCACTTCATGGAGCTGACATTCACCTATACTTCACAGGAGCCTTCACAGAACCAAGGGCCTCTCCTTCCATTGATAAGCCACAAGGCCATGCTCTGCTACATATGCAGCTGGAGCCATGGGTCCCTCCATGTGTACTCTTTGGGTGGTGGTTTAGTCCCAGGGAACTCTGGGAGTAGTGGTTAGTTCATATTGTTGTTCTTCTTATGGGGCTGCAAAACCCTTCAGCTCGTTCGGTCCTTTCTCTAGTTTCTCATTTGGGGACCCTATGCTCAGTCCAATGGTTGGCTGAGAGCATCCACCTCTGTATTTGTCAGGCACTGGTAGAGCCCTTCAGGAGACAGCTATATCAGGCTCCTGTCAGCAAGCACTAGATGGCATCCATAATAGTGTCTCCACTTGCTGACTGTATATGAGATGGATCCCCCAGGTGGAGTAGCATCTGGATGGCTTTTCCTTCAGTTTCTGCTCCACAATTTGTCTCTGAAACTCCTCTCATGGGTATTTTATTCCCCTTGTAAAGAGGACCTAAGTATCCACGCTTTGGTCTTCCTTATTCTAGAACTTCATGTGGTTTGTGAATTGTATCTTGGGTATTCCAAGCTTCTGGTCTAATATCCACTTATCAGTGAGTGAATTCCATGAGTGTTCTTTTGTGCCTGGGTTACCTCACTTGGCAATATTTTCTAGTTCCATCCATTGGCCTAAGAATTTCATAAATTCATTCTTTTTAATTGCTGAGTAGTACTCCATTGTGTAAATGTCCCACATATTCTGTATCCATTCCTCTGTTGTGGACATCTAGGTTCTTTCCAGCTTCTGGCTATTATAAATAAGGCTTCTATGAACACAGTGGGAGCATGTATCTTATTATGTGTTGCAGCACCTTCTGGGTATACGTCCAGGAGTGGTATTGCTGGGTACTTTGGTAGTATAATGTCCAATTTCTGAGGAAATACCAGACTGATTTCCAGAATGGTTGTACCAACTTGCAATCCTACCATCAATGGAGGAGTGTTCCTCTTTCTCACCAGCATCTGATGTCATCTCAATTTTTGATCTTAGCCATTCTGAGTGATGTGACATGGAATCTAAGGGTTGTTTTGACTTGCATTTCCATGATGACTAAGATGTTGAGCATTGTTTTAGGTGCTTCTCAGCCATTCTGTATTCTTCAGTTGAAAATTATTTGTTTAGCTCTGTACCCCATTTTTAGTAGGTTTATTTGGTTCTCTGGAGTCTAACTTCTTGAGTTGTATGTATATATTAGATATTAGCCCTCTATTGGATGTAGGGTTTGTAAAGATCTTTTCCCAAACTTTTGGTTGCTGTTTTGTCATATTGATAGTGTCCTTTGCCTTACGGGAGCTTTGCAATTTTATGAGGTCCCATTTGTCAATTCCTCATCTTATAGCATAAGCTATTGGTATTCTGTTCAGGAAATTTTCCTCTGTGCCCATGTCCTCAAGGCTCTTCCCCACTTTCTTTTCTATTAGTTTCAGTGTATCTGGTTTTATGTGAGGGTCATTGATCCACTTGGACTTGAGCTTTGAATAGGAGATAAGAATGGGTTGATTTGCCTTCTCCTACATGAACAAGCACCATTTGTTGAAAATGCTGTCTTTTTTTCCACTGGATGGTTTTAGCTCCTTTGTCAAAGGTCAAGTGACCATAGGTGTGTGGGTTCATATCTGTGTCTTCAATTCTATTCCATTAATCTACCTACCTATCACTGTACCCATGCCATGCAGTTTTCAACACAATTGCTCTGTAGTACAGCTTGAGGTCAGGGATGGTGATTTGACCAGAAGTTCTTTTATTGTTGGGAATAGTTTTTGCTATCCTAGGTTTTTTGTTATTCCAGATGAATTTGCAAATTACTCTTTCTAACTCTATGAAGTATTGAGTTGGAATTTGATGGGGATTGAAATGAATCTGTAGATTGCTTTCAGAAAGATGGCCATTTTTACTATATTAATCCTGGCAATCCATGAGCATAGGAGATCTTTCCATCTTCAGAGATCTTCGATTTCCTTCTTCAGAGACTTGAAGTTCTTCTCAGATAGTACTTTCACTTGCTTAGTTAGAGTCACACCAAAGTATTTATATTATTTGTGACTATTGTGAAGGGTCCTATTTTCCTAATTTCTTTCTCACTACACTTTTTCTTATTCCTTTATTCTTTCCCAATTGACTCAAGTCTTGATATTAGTAGTCTCTCAGTGTCTCTCCTACATTTCTTTCCTGACCAACTTGTATAAGCAAGAACACATGTCTTTCTCAAACAGCTTTTCTGTACAATTCTGCAAACATCTCTGGCCAAGTTATGTTTTCTTTTTAGAAAGATTGAATGTAGGGTCATATACATGCTACTCAAATGAGTATTTCCCTCATCCTTACTCCTAGTCTCTTGTTCTTTGTATCTCTCTGTCCTATGTTATCCACAAGTTGTTCAATGATTGAGCTATTTGACAACTCTTCCACTTACTACTTTGTGTCAACAACCCAAAATATAGCTCTGGGTCACAAAAGAAACTTTTTTTTTCATTTTTTTCATTTTTTAATTAGATATTTTCTTCATTTACATTTCAAATGCTATCCCCAAAGCCCCCTCTACCGTCCCCTCACCCTGCTCCCCAACCTACCCACTCCTGCTTCCTGGCCCTGGCATTCCCCTGTACTGGGGCATATGATCTTTGCAATACTAAGGGCCTCTCCTCCTGTTGATGGATGACTAGGCCATCCTCTGCTACATATGCAACCAGATACACAGGTCTGGGGCGGGGTAATGGTTAATTCATAACATTATTCCTCCTATAGGGTTGCAGATCCCTTTGGCTCCTTGGGTACTTTCTCTAGCTCCTTCATTAGGGACCCTGTGATCCATCCAATAGATGACTGTGGGCATTCACTACAGTATTGACCAGGCATTGGCATAGACTCACACAAGAGAGCTATATCAGGGTCTTGTCAGCAAAATTTTTCTGGCATATGCAATAATGTCTGGGTTTGGTGGTTGTATATGGGATGGATCCCTAGATGGGGCAGTCTCTGTATGGTCTTTCCTTCTGCCTTAGCTCCGAACTTTATCTCTGTACATCTTTCCTTGGGTACTTTGTTCCCCATTCTAAGAAGGAAGGAAGTGTCCACACGTTGGTCTTAATTCTTCTTGAGTTTCATGTGTTTTGCAAATCGTATCTTGGATCTTCTAAGTTTTGGGGCCAATATCCACTTATCAGTGAGTGCATATCATGTGAGTTCTTTTGTGATTGGGTTACCACACTCAGGATGATATCATCAAGATGCATCCATTTGCCAAGAATTTTATGAATTCATTGTTTTTAGTTGCTGAGTAGTACTCAATTGTGTAAATGTACCACATTTTCTGTATCCATTCCTCTGTTGAGGGACATCTGAGTTCTTTCCAGTTTCTGGCTATTATAAATAAGGCTGCTATGAACAATATGGAGCATGTGTCCTTATTACAAGTTGGAACATTTTCTAGGTATATGCCCAGGAAAGGAATTGCTGGATCTTCCAGTAGTACTATGTCCAATTTTCTGAGGAACTGCCAGACTTATTTCCAGAGTAGTTGTACCAGCTTGCAATCTCCACATCCTCGCCAGCATCTGCTGTCACCTGAATTTTTGACCTTAGCCATTCTGACTGGTGTGAGGTGGAATCTCAGGGTTGTTTTGATTTGCATTTCCCTGATGAGTAAGGATGTTGAACAGTTTTTTCAGATGCTTCGGTATTCCTCAGTTGAGAATTCTTTGATTAGCTCTGTACCCCATTTTTAATAGGGTTATTTGATTTTTCTGGAGTCCATCTTCTTTAGTCCTTTATATATATTGGATATTAGTCCCCTATCTGCTTTAGGATTGGTAAAGATCCTTTCCCAATCTGATGGTGGTATTTTTGTCTTATTGACGGTGTCTTTTGCCTTACAGAAGCTTTGCAATTTTCTGAGGTCCCATTTATCAATTCTTAATCTCACAGTACAAGCCATTGCTGTTCTGTTCAGGAATTTTTCCCATGTCCATACCTTTGAGGCTTTTCCCCACTTTCTCCTCTACAAGTTTCAGTATCTCTGGTTTTATATGGAGTTCCTTGATCCACCTAGACTTGACCTTAGTACAAGGAGATAAGAATGGATCAATTCCCATTCTTCTACATGATAACTGCCAGTTGTGACAGCACCATTTGTTGATGGTTTTCCATCTGGATGGTTTTAGATATTTTGTCAAAGATCAAGTGACCATAGGTGTGTGGGTTCATTTCTGGGTCTTCAATTCTCCATTGATCTACCTGTCTGTCACTGTACCATTACCATTCAGTTTTTATTACAATTGCTCTGTAGTACAGCTTTAGGTCAGGCATTGTGATTCCCCCAGATGTTCTTTTATCTTGAGAAGTGTTTTTGCTATCCTTGTTTTGTTTGTTTGTTTTTTGTTATTCCAGATGAATTTGTAAATTGCCCTTTCTATTTTATTGAAGAATTGAGTTGAAATTTTGATGGGGATTGCATTAACTTTGTAGATTGCTTTATACAGGATAGCCATTTTTACTATATTTATCCTGCCAATCCATGAGCATGGGAGATCTTTCCATCTTCTGGGATCTTCTTTGATTCCTTTCTTCAGAGACTTGAAGTTCTTATCATACAGATCTTTCACTTCCTTAGTTAGAGTCACACCAAGGTATTTTATATTATTTGTGATTATTGTGAAGGGTGTTGTTTCCCTAATTTCTTTCTCAGCCTGTTTGTCCTTTATGTAGAGAAAGACCATTGATTTGTTTGAGTTAATTTTATATCCAGCTACTTCGTTGAAGCTGTTTATCAGGTTTAGGAGTTCTCTGGTGGAATTTTTAGGATCACTTATATATACTATCATATCATCTGCAGATAGTGATGTTTTGACTTCTTCCTTTCCAATGTGTATCCCCTTGATCTCCTTTTGTTGTCTAATTGCTCTGGCTAGGACTAAAAGTAGTATATAGAATAGCTAGGGAGAAAGTGGGCAGCCTTGTCTGGTGTGAGGAGCAGGTGTGGCAGCAGTCCCAAGATGGCGCCCTGGACTGCAGCTAAGTCTTATGACTTGCACATGACTTCCTCATACATCTGAAAATAGCCACGACCATTATGAGAACTGCACAGGTGCACCATGATGCTGGTGGTGTAAAGAAGACCATATTTGGTGGAGACATGCCCCTGCCGCCCTGATTGGCTGAAGCTGTGTGCCTGGTGAGGTGGCGTGGCCTGCCGTGAGTGGATGGGGGCTGAGTGCATATAAGCAGCGCCAGTTTTGGGGCTCCGGGTCTTTCGTCTTCGCTATCAAGTTCTTTCAATAAACGTGTGCAAAAGAATCCTGTTGTGGCATCCTCCTTGCGAGTCAGGAGTCCATAGTCTAGTGGGACTGATTTTAGTGGGATTGCTTCCAGCTTCTCTCCATCTACTTTGATGTTGGCTACTGGTTTGTTGTAAATTGCTTTTAGTATGTTTAGGTATGGGCCTTGAATTCCTGATCTTTCCAAGACTTTTATCATGAATGGGTGTTGGATTTTGTCAAATGCTTTCTCAGCATCTATGTGGTTTTTGTCTTTGAGTTTGTTTCTAGAGTGGATTATATTGATGGATTTCCATATATTAAACCATCCCTGCTTCCCTGGAATGAAGCCTACTTGATCATGATGGATGATTGTTTGGATGTGTACTTGGACTCAGTTTGTGAGAATTTTATTGAATATTTTTGCATCAGTATTCATAAGGGAAATTGGTCTGAAGGTCTCTATCTTTGTTGGGTCTTTATGTGGTTTAGGTATCAGAGTAATTGTTGCTTCATAGAATGAATTGGGTAAAGTACCTTCTGTTTCTATTTTGTGGAATAGTTTTAGGAGAACTGGAATTAGGTCTTCTTTGAAGGTCTGATTGAATTCTGCAAAAAGCCATCTGGTCCTGGGCTTTTTTTTTTTTTTTTTTTTTGGTTGGGAGACTATTAATGACTGCTTCTATTTCTTTAAGGGATATGGGACTGTTATGTTATTAATCTGATCTTGATATAACTTTGGTACCTGGTATTTGTCTAGAAATTTATCCATTTCATCCAGGTTTTCCAGTTTTGTTGAGTATAGCCTTTTGTAGTAGGATCTGATGGTATTTTGGATTTCCTCAGATTTTGTTATTATATCGTCCTTTTCATTTCTAATTTTGTTAATTAGGATACAGTCCCTGTGTGCTCTAGTGAGTCGGGCTAAGGGTTTATCTATCTTGTTGATTTTCTTAAAGAACCATTTGGTTGATTCTTTCAATTGTTCTTCTTGTTTCCACTTGGTTGATTTTGCCCCTGTGTTTGATTATTTCCTGTTGTCTCCTCCTCTTGGGTGAATTTGCTTCCTTTTGTTCTAGAGCTTTTAGGTGTGCTGTCAAGCTGCTAGTGTGTGCTCTCTCTGGTTTCTTTTTGGAGGCACTCAGAGCTATGAGTTTTCCTGTTAGGAATGCTTTCATTTGTGTCCCATAAGTTTGGGTATGTTGTGGCTTCATTTTCATTAAATTCTAAAAAGTCATTAATTTCTTTCTTTATTTCTTCCTTTACCAAAGTATCATTGAGTAGAGTGTTCTTCAGCTTCCACATTAATGTTGGATTTCTATTATTTGTGTTGTTATTGAAGATCAGCCTTAGTCCGTGGTGATCTGATAGGATGCATGGGATAATTTCAATATTTTTGTATCTGTTGAGGCCTGTTTTGTGACCAATTATATGATCAATTTTGGACAAGGTGCCATGAGGTGATGAGAAGGTTTATCTGTTTGTTTTAGGATAAAATGCTCTGTAGACAGTTTCATAACTGCTGATAGTTTCAATGTGTCTCTGTTTAGTTTCTGTTTCCAGGATCTGTCCATTGATGAGAGTGGGGTGTTGAAGTCTCCCACTATTATTGTGTGAGATACAATATGTGTTTTGAACTTTAGTACAGTTTCTTTAATGAATGTGGCTGCTCTTAGATATTCAGAATTGAGAGTTCATCTTGGAAGATTTTACCTTTGATGAGTATGAAGTGCCCCTCCTTGTCCTTTTTGATAATTTTGGGTTGGAAGTCGATTTTATTTGATATTAGAATGGCTATTCTGGCTTGTTTCTTCATACCAGTTGCTTGGAGAATTGTTTTCCCTCCTTTTGCCCTGAGGTAGTGTTTGTCAGTTTCTTTGATGTGGGTTTCCTGTAAGCAGCAAAAAGTTGGGTCCTGTTTATATAGCAAGTCTGTTAGTCTATATCATTTTATTTGGGAATTGAGTCAATTGATAGTAAGAGATATTAAGGAAAAGTAATTATTGCTTCCTGATATTTCTGTTGTTAGAGTTGGGATTCTGTTTCTGCAGCTGTCTTCTTTTAGGTTTGTTGAAGGATTACTTTCTTGCTTTTTCTAGTGTATAGTTTCCATCTTTGTGTTGGCGTTTTCCCATTATTATTTTATGAAGGGCTGGATTGGTGGAAAGATATTGAGTGAATTTGGTTTTGTCATGGAATATTTTGGTTTCTCCATCTATGGTAATTGGGAGTTTTGTTGGGTATAGTAGCCTAGGCTGGCATTTTTGTTCTCTTAGGGTCTGTATAACATCTGTCCATGATTTTCTGGCTTTCATAGCCTCTGGTGAGAAGTCTGGTGTACTTCTAATGGGTCTGCCTTTATATGTTACTTGAACTTTTTCCTGCTTTTAGTATTCTGTCTTTATTTAGTGCATTTGTTGTTCTGATTGTTATCTGTTGGGAGGTATTTCTTTTCTGGTCCAGTCTATTTGGTGTTCTGTAGTCTTCTTGTATGTTCATGGGCATCTCTTTCTTTAGGTTAGGGAAGTTTTCTTCTATAATTTTGTTGAATATATTTACTGGCACTTTAAGTTGAAAATCTTCATTCTCATCTATACCTATTATCCATAGGTTTTGTCTTATCATTGTATCCCGGATTTCCTGGAGGTTTTGGGTTTGGATCTTTTTGCATTTTGCATTTTCTTTATTGTATCCATCTTCTGCACCTGAGATTCTCTCTTCCATCTCTTGTATTCTGTTGCTGATGCTCGCATCTATGGTTCCTGTCTTCTTTCCTAGGGTTTCTATCTCCAGAGTTATCTCCTGTTGGGTTTTCCTTATTGTTTCTATTTCCAGTTTTAGATCTTGAATGGTTTTGTTCAAATCCATCACCTGTTTGCTTGTGTTTTCCTGTAGTTCTTTAAGGAATTTTTGTGTTTCCTCTACTTGTTTCCCAGTGTTTTCCTGTAATTCCCTGACAGATTTTTGTGCTTCCTCTTTAAGGGCTTCTACCTGTTTAACAGTGTTCTCCTGTATTTCTTTAAGTGAGTTAATGCTCCTCTTAAAATCCTCTAGCAGCATCATGAGATATGATTTTAGATCTGAATCTTGCTTTTCAGGTGTGTTGGGGACTTGCTGTGGTAGGTGTACTGGGTTCTGATGATGTCCAGTGGTCTTTGTTTCTGGTAATAAGATTCTTTCCCTTGCCTTTCGCCATCTGTTATCTCTAGTGTTAGATGTTCTAGCTGTCTCTGGCTGGAGCTTGTTCCTCCTGTGGTTCTGTTATCCTCCTGGGAGATCAACTCTCTCTTGTGTCCCAGTGGTCAGAACACTCTCTGCAGGAAAGCTCTCCTCTTGCAGGGAAGGCGCACAGAAGTCTGGAGCTCAGATCCCCTCCTGATTCCTAGGGTGAGAGTCCTCCCTGGTGGCTGACTCTCCTCTGTCAGGGAAGGTGTCCAGGGGTCTGGGTCTCAGCTCTGTCTCCTGTCAGTGATCTCAAGATCCCTGGTGTGCTAGGGTGCCTGCAGCAAGGAGAGTCCTCTGGGGACCTTATGGCCCTCAGCTGAGACCGCACCAAAGATAGTGCAAAGGTGGTGCCAACCAAAACGAACCCCAGCATCTGGTTGGGCAGGTGTCCTTTGTCCCTCTTCCTGCTATCGCAAGCCCTTCTGGGTTTTTTGGAACTGATATTACGTTCCACTCACCAACGTAATCACCTGGTCCAGCAGCATGGAGAGTCCTCTGGGGCCCCCTGCTGAGATCTCTGAAGGTCCAAAAGTAACTCTTAATGAAAGATTCATTGTCTTAAAATTTCTTTTTATCTTTTTTTTATAGTCCAGTCGTTATCCCCCTCCCAGTCTGCCCTTTGACAGTTTCTCATCCATTCCTTCTCTGCCCTGTATCCAAGAGGATGTGCCCATCTATCCTCCCTCCCCAAAAATCCTCCCCAATCTCTTGGTCTCAAGTCTCTCTAGGGCTAGGTGCTTCTTCTCTCATTGAAGTCACACCAGGCTCATATAGTCCTCTGCTATATATGTGTAGGAGACCTAATATCAGCTGGTGTATGCTGCCTGGTTGGTGACTCAGTGTCTGAGAGATCTTGGTGGTCCAGGTTAGTTGAGAAGTCTGGTCATATTTTTATACTTAGCTATCTTTTCCAGCAGACAGAAAGATAATTCTGAGAGTAGAAGCAGGTATAGTATTTACAATAGTGTCTTCCTTGTGGTATATCCTCAATGAAGTTTGGAAATAATGGTTAATATTAATACAGAAAAGGGAAGGAATTCCAGAAAGGTTCAACATTTATTTTATTTCCAAAATGACAAGAGAGTTTTCATCAAAATCATAGAGGAACTGTGAAAAGATATTTCAGTAGTTAGAATTATCAAGTAGGGGAGGATTGAGAATATGAAAGAGTATGAGTATGGAGAACAAATGCAGGCATTCAGATCACTGTGAAATTATAACAAAACTCACGTTTCTCTGAAGTATGTCTCTGTGAGTCACATAATGCTTATTCCTCCATAATTCCTACAGTGAAGTTCTAAATCTCAGTGGTATGTTAGCTCCAGGTGGGTCCTTGGACATAATTAGATCATCTACGTGGAGACTTCATGAATGGAAGGAATCTTTGTACTTTCTTTTTTTTTTTTCCATTTTTTATTAGGTATTTAGCTCATTTACATTTCCAATGCTATACCAAAAGTCCCCCATATCCACCCACCCCCACTCCCCTGCCCACCCACTCCCCCTTTTTGGCCCTGGTGTTCCCCTGTACTGGGGCATATAAAGTTTGCAAGTCCAATGGGCCGCTCTTTCCAGTGATGGCCCACTAGGCCATCTTTTGATATATATGCATCTAGAGTCAAGAGCTCCGGGGTACTGGTTAGTTCATAATGTTGTTCCACCTATAGGGTTGCAGATCCCTTTAGCTCCTTGGCTACTTTCTCTAGCTCCTCCATTGGGAGCCCTATGATCCATCCATTAGCTGACTGTGAGCATCCACTTCTGTGTTTGCTAGGCCCCGGCATAGTCTCACAAGAGACAGCTACATCTGGGTCCTTTCAATAAAATCTTGCTAGTGTATGCAATGGTGTCAGCATTTGGATGCTGATTATGGGGTGGATCCCTGGATATAGCAGTCTCTACATGGTCCATCCTTTCATCTCAGCTCCAAACTTTGTCTCTGTAACTCCTTCCATGGGTGTTTTGTTCCCACTTCTAAGGAGGGGCATAGTGTCCACACTTCAGTCTTCATTCTTCTTGAGTTTCATGTGTTTAGCAAATTATATCTTATATCTTGGGTATCCTAGGTTTGGGGCTAATATCTACTTATCAGTGAGTACATATTGTGTGAGTTTCTTTGTGAATGTGTTACCTCACTCAGGATGATGCCCTCCAGGTCCATCCATTTGGCTAGGAATTTCATAAATTCATTCTTTTTAATAGCTGAGTAGTACTCCATTGTGTAGATGTACCACATTTTCTGTATCCATTCCTCTGTTGAGGGGCATCTGGGTTCTTTCCAGCTTCTGGCTATTATAAATAAGGCTGCTATGAACATAGTGGAGCATGTGTCCTTCTTACCTGTTGGGGCATCTTCTGGATATATGCCCAGGAGAGGTATTGCTGGATCCTCCGGTAGTACTATGTCCAGTTTTCTGAGGAACCGCCAGACTGATTTCCAGAGTGGTTGTACAAGCCTGCACTCCCACCAACAATGGAGGAGTGTTCCTCTTTCTCCACATCCACGCCAGCATCTGCTGTCACCTGAATTTTTGATCTTAGCCATTCTCACTGGTGTGAGGTGGAATCTCAGGGTTGTATTGATTTGCATTTCCCTGATGATTAAGGATGTTGAACATTTTTTCAGGTGCTGCTCTGCCATTCGGTATTCCTCAGGTGAGAATTCTTTGTTCAGTTCTGAGCCCCATTTTTTAATGGGGTTATTTGATTTTCTGAAGTCCACCTTCTTGAGTTCTTTATATATGTTGGATATTAGTCCCCTATCTGATTTAGGATAGGTAAAGATCCTTTCCCAGTCTGTTGGTGGTCTTTTTGTCTTATTGATGGTGTCTTTTGCCTTGCAGAAACTTTGGAGTTTCATTAGGTCCCATTTGTCAATTCTCGATCTTACAGCACAAGCCATTGCTGTTCTGTTCAGGAATTTTTCCCCTGTGCCCATATCTTCAAGGCTTTTCCCCACTTTCTCCTCTATAAGTTTCAGTGTCTCTGGTTTTATGTGAAGTTCCTTGATCCACTTAGATTTGACCTTAGTACAAGGAGATAAGTATGGATCGATTCGCATTCTTCTACATGATAACAACCAGTTGTGCCAGCACCAATTGTTGAAAATGCTGTCTTTCTTCCACTGGATGGTTTTAGCTCCCTTGTCGAAGATCAAGTGACCATAGGTGTGTGGGTTCATTTCTGGGTCTTCAATTCTATTCCATTGGTCTACTTGTCTGTCTCTATACCAGTACCATGCAGTCTACAGCAAACCAGTAGCCAACATCAAAGTAAATGGAGAGAAGCTGGGAGCAATCCCACTAAAATCAGGGACTAGACAAGGCTGCCCACTTTCTCCCTACCTTTTCAACATAGTACTTGAAGTATTAGCCAGAGCAATTCGACAACAAAAGGAGATCAAGGGGATACAAATTGGAAAAGAGGAAGTCAAAATATCACTTTTTGCAGATGATATGATAGTATATATAAGTGACCCTAAAAATTCTACCAGAGAACTCCTAAACCTGATAAACAGCTTCAACGAAGTAGCTGGATATAAAATTAACTCAAACAAGTCAATGGCCTTTCTCTATACAAAGAATAAACAGGCTGAGAAAGAAATTAGGGAAACAACACCCTTCTCAATAGTCACAAATAATATAAAATATCTTGGCGTGACTCTAACTAAGGAAGTGAAAGATCTGTATGATAAAAACTTCAAATCTCTGAAGAAAGAAATTAAGGAAGATCTCAGAAGATGGAAAGATCTCCCATGCTCATGGATTGGTAGGATCAACATTGTAAAAATGGCTATCTTGCCAAAAGCAATCTACAGATTCAATGCAATCCCCATCAAAATTCCAACTCAATTCTTCAACGAATTGGAAGGAGCAATTTGCAAATTTGTCTGGAATAACAAAAAACCTAGGATAGCAAAAGGTCTTCTCAAGGATAAAAGAACTTCTGGCGGAATCACCATGCCAGACCTAAAGCTTTACTACAGAGCAATTGTGATCTTTGTACTTTCAAAAGAGACCTTAGGAGAACTGTTTTTCTCTTTATCCTATGGGAAAAATTCTCTCCTCATAATCTGGCCAGCCTGATCTTTGAGATTAAAAATTGCTACTTAGAAGTCCCCAGAATTAAGATACATTTTATAGCAACCCATCCCAGGTAAAAATCCATTCCTAATTATACTGCTCAAGTCTCTAAGCTTGCATTTGTCAACTGTAAGTGCAAGACCTCCTTAGAGCTTTTTTCAGCCTCCGATTTCTTTCTGCTTCAGTCCATACAACTTGAGATGAATAGCTCACAAGCAACACTTTGACCATGGACTTTCCCACTGCAGCTGGAAGATCTTAGGGGGCACTATTACTAAAAGCAAATATTCTACACCTTATATTTCAATCACCAAGCACCATGCATCTCTCCCTAAGCTACTACTCTTTCAGGTTCATCTTCCAATGTTTCCTTATCCTATGTCCTGCAGTCCTAATGGAATATCCACACATCCCCATTCATTCCTCAGTCTGTGCAAACCGGGAGTCTGTTATACATTTACCTTGTGTACAATGCTCCTTCTACCAACTCTCCAATCTCTGTGACTTCTGGGCTTCATACACAAGCTTCAGTTGATATTGTTTTACACTGACTAGGTACCAACAGCACTCTTCATCTAACCATGCTGATTAAAAAGGTCATTGATTCCAGTTGACAATGAGATTTTAACACATCAGTCTTTGTTTCCCATTTTGTCTAGGCCTGAGTTTTTAACAGTGTGATTTCTATTCTTCACAATTTATGTATATTTTCTCATAAAGTACTTAGTATTTATGCAAAAATTAAAAAACATATTATATGGAAATGTGACTATATTTAGTCATGTCTCCAGGCCTGAATGCAAAAGAAACTTGAAATGCCCTTACAAATTTTTAAAATCACATACTGTTGTCCTAGAAGATTTGGAAGAGATGGAATTAATGGGAAAGGAAGGGGACAATGTAAGTTTTCTCCAAAATTCTTTCTATGCTGTTCCTGTAGTCAATGTTTTACCAGCAGATATCAGAAACTGCATTTACTAAGCTTGTCTTATCAGGCCCATTTGTTAACAGAAGAAGGCACATGGATAAGCAGTTGCCTTGTCGAGAATAAAACTCCTTTATTGGCAAGCCAGATGACTTTGTGGACAAAGTTGCTTGCTGCCATGTCTGACAACCTGACTTCCATCCTTGAAAAGCACGTAGAGAAGCAGAAAGCTCACTCCTAGATGTTTCCCACACAAATTCAAGTGCACATGTGTATGTCACACAAAAACCACAATGAAATAATGTATATGAAAAAATTAGATCGATATCAAAAAATTTAATGTTCATCAGTTTGCATAGACTTTAAAGGCTTTTAGAGATTTCCTTCAATCTGAGGTTTAACATAGGTGAGTATCATGTATTTTGATACTGTGGTGTTTTTATAGACGAAATCTCACCCCAACTTGATGGTGAGCTCTTCCTATTGTAATGATACATTGCTCTTCATATTGCTTATTGTTCTGTAAAATGACAATGAGGTGAAACTGGTGCTCTTCTTGACCAAAGCAATAGCAACCATTGATTATCTTATACCAGGAAGAACAGCATTGGTCCAGAGAGCATGTTTTTCCAATACTAATTTTGTGTTTAGACTAGATATTAAGTGTTCTGAATGAATCTATAGCATAACTGAGAACTATTGAACAAACATCTGTTATGCTTTGGGCTTGAGTAATGACAGCTGATATTGAAAATATGTCAGCTTTCTTAACATTATCATGAACAGAATTCTCAATTAACCTACAGATGTTGTTGATTACAACAAATGGTTTATTCAGGGATGAAAGATGCATGGTCAATCTTAGATATTTCACTGTTGATAAAACTTCAATATGTCATTAGGAAAGCACAAGAATCTTATGAAATGAATCAAAAATCACCAAAATGCAAATTGATGCCACATGAGCAAACTCCGCACTAGGAAGAGCTCAATTACTGGCAAGGGTCCTTACTCCTTTGCTTCTATTTTAGGCAGTTAAGTATGTGAGTAGCTGTAACCCATAATTGTCACTAAAGATATCTTGTAATTTTCCCTCTCCTCTCCTCTCCTCTCCTCTCCTCTCCTCTCCTCTCCTCTCCTCTCCTCTCCTCTCCTCTCCTCTCCTCTCCTCTCCTCTCCTCTCCTCTCCTCTCCTCTCCTCTCCTCTCCTCTCCTCTCCTCTTCTCCCCTCCCCTCCCCTCTCCTCCATTCTGTCCGCATCTCCTCCTCTACTCTCCCCTCTTCTCCCTTTCAATCTGAATCTTTCTACTACCTCTCTATGTCTCTTTCTGTGAGTCTCTCTGCCTCTGTTCCTTTTCTCTGTCTCCCCCTTTCCATCCCTCTCTCTCTTCAAGGAGTCTAACAAACATAATTCTGGTTATAAAGAAACTTGATCTTGAGATCAGTGGGGTCTGATAGGTGGTATACTATTCAATATTTTCAACAAGCAGTATATGTAAAAGATAGAAGCACAATTAAATACTTTTATATTTATATATGCACTTATAAATTTATATTAAAATATAAAATATATTTATATGCATATATATTTACTGTTTATTCAATAAATACTGATTATTAAATCATTTACAGAAGAAAGGTACAGTTTTTAACCTACCAATCTTCAGTTGTCTTCCTCTTAGACTATTTCCCAGTCTGTCAAGGATTTAATATGTTCTATATATTCTACAATTTCAGCAGAGTGCTCTACTAGTAGATTTAAGATTCTACTTCTTGCAGATATGCCAAAATCTTAAACCAGAATCCATAAGCAATGACATCAAGGGGATTCCCACAGATGTTATGCCGAGTGGCATCTTAAAATTAAATTTGTGTACATTAATATATTTAATCCTCACAGAATATTAAGTGAATTTGCCTTTATCTTTAAATACAATGCTATTCAGATTTAGTTAAGTAGGATCTAATATGAAGCCATGATTCAAATCAAAGCCTAGGTAGCTACAAACTTGAAAAATGCTCTGAAATATAACTCAAAATGGTAACTGTCTTCATGCACCATTAAAATTTCTAATTTGAATGACCTTGGATTTATTCCAGAAGTCTCCTTGACATCTATCAGCTAAACTCTTTACCTATACATTCCCGAAGTGATGTGGCTGTGCCCATGATGTTTTCCTAAGGATGCTAAGACTTAAAACAGACAAAACCCAAAGCTGTCAGGCATTCCTCTTAAATTGAATTGTACATAGACAAGAAATGAATATGGGCCAAGATGTCTGATAAAAAATGGTTGCCACTGGTTGATATTTGTTACATATGTTCATTGTTCATCTCCATTGCCCATCCAAACAAATCAGGCCTTGCAAAGTGTCAACTTCAACATCACTTTCTATGAGTTTTATTATTCTGTCTTCTGAAAGGTACCTAAAACTGCACAGCTTGTGTTAGTTGGTATTTTAGAAAAGACCTGAGTGGTTTCTAAGGAGCTCCATGAAGCTCAATCTTACACTCCACTCTTCCTTCTCTGTGCCTTAAGTCATTGACATTCAGTGAGCACAAAACAAATTTAAATATAAAATATTAAAAAGTAAAAGTATTAATTTATAATGTGTCACCACTTAAGCTTACAAAGAGAAGCTCTAGGTAAAGGTAAAGAGAAAATAATAGCTTTTGACGAAAGAACCAAAAGAAATGTAATTTTTAACCTTTGGTTTTAACTATATAATAGAATTTAGAAAGGTAATTCTGCAGGATTACTCGAAGAATAGATATGGTATGCACCTAATTTTATTGATATTGCTTCTAAAAAAAACAATAATAGTGAGTTAGAAGAATGTTGAATGCAGAGTGCCAAAATTTGTGTAGTATTATGTTTTGCAATTCTTAACTACATTTGTCTGGAAAAAATAAACATGTTTGAGAAATGCTAAATGTTTGTTTCTCGGCTAAAATTCTTATAATTTGAATACTTGTAAATATTTTATAAATTTTCATTTGACTTTGAATTGCTGTACATTAACACATGATAAGATCTATTTAGAGGAAAAATAAAATAATTCAACCATAAACTTAGTTAAATAAATATAAAATAGCCAAGAATATATTAAATCACCTTTAAATTTACTAATGATACTAGCAAAATTCCATTCAATTCAGTTTGACTTTCTATGCCTTTATTATATTTTAACTAAATTTAAAAAATATATTGACTATGATTCCTTGACAACTGTCATCTTTTTTCTTTAGACATTTATTTATTTTTATTTTCTGTTTATAAGATTTTTTTCTTGAACGTAGGTTTGTTTTTCTTGCCACGAGGTGGCATTTCTACCTCTTCTCCATGTCCTCTGGCTCTTGCTTTGTTTCTGCCTCTTCCAGTGTTCCTTAAGGCTAACAATGAATCATACAATTGTCTCCTTTAAGGTTGAGTTCTCATCTATCACTCATTTTCAGTATCTTGTCTGGCAATGAATCTCTGCTTTTAATGATATTCACTAGAAAAAGGGGTTTCTGAATTAACATTGAACATAGACTTTGTCTGATTTTAAACTTAAGTTTTTAAAAGGAGATTTGAGGCATGTCAATTTAGCTAAATAACAGTATTGCCTCCTGTGCATCAGGGCCTAGGATAGCTCCTCCACTGAGTCTTTGGCAAGTTTATAGAACCAGCCCTGGGTTAGCTCCTGCAGAGTATAAGGCAATCAGAGCGCAGGTGGTTATCCATGTAACAGAAGGGTAACCATTACACAAGTGAGAGTAACCTGCCTGACAGGTTGATCTGTGCAGTTTATTGAGTTCACATGTAGTTAAGAATAGTGCATTTTCTTCTCTAATATCTCACACAGCACCACATAGGACTATGAAAACTTTCTCGCAGATCCAGACCCTTTTTCTATGTAACTGCAGTATGTAGTCTACTCAACAGTAGAGTCTTGTTGTCTAGTTCTAATAGGTAGCCAAGAGAAATGAAAAGAGCATCTACAACATCCCTAACCAACAACTCTGTGGGATGTATCCCACTTCTGACACTGGTGATATTGTTTAATATCTTACAGGTTTTAGGTGGAATATTTTCCCAAAATGCAAAGTAGCTCCTTTGAATCTCTCTTTCAAATAAATCATATTGTGTGGTCCATAGCCACAGGGGATGACAGAGTGGCACTAGACAGATGTATAGATGTTCTTGCAGAGGTGTGTTCTGTTTGAGTTTGACTTGGCCATTGTGAAAATCTGTGATTTGGGTAGGCCTTCTATGATAGATCCTCATACAATTCATTTGTGCAGAATAATACTTTCTTCTTCCGATATACTATCGAGGCTTTTAAAAAAAATATTTGATAGATTTGACACAGACATATTTCCATTGATTATGACAATTATCACAACAACTTTGTAGCTGTTCCTAATCATATTACCAACAAGTCAAAGGGCTGAGGTTAGAAATTAAGCAAAAGCCTCCTAAGCTCACTGGAAATGTCCCAACCTAGCATCTAGAATATGCCTGCCTTCTACAGCCATCTTGCCGAACTCAATTGTCTGTGTCACTCTACAGTGCCTCTAAGTGTTTTCTAAGCTAGCACAGCCCCTTTACACTGTGGCTTAGTTCAAAGTGGTGAAAATTGCATGCACTATCTTATTCTTTTCTTCCTTTCTATGCATACTGAAGCTTCATTTTTTTCAGTGATGCCCAGTTTCCATGTGAGACTAAGATCCAATTTACACTGAGGCTTCATCACCCACAAATTACAAGCTGGTTTCCTTTCTCATACCTGTTTTCTTCTCTCTAATGTGCTTCCCAAATATAAAACAAAACAAAAATGTGACTTAAAACCTTCATTATAGGAACTACCCCTAAACAAAGTAGAGCATTCTTCCTATGTTATTATAGAAGTCTTTCACACAGCTCAACTTACTGTTTTGAAGTGAGTGCCAATACAACTATGAGTACTTAAAAAGTAAACAATGCTATAAGACTGTGTTTAATACCGCGTATGACTGAATTTTCTTATTTTTAATTTATTTATTATGGTGGACATATGTGCCAGAGTGCACACATAAGATCAGATGAAGTTGATTCTTTCCTTCTACGTTTCTGAGGGATGGAGAACTCAAGTGCAGATCGGGCTTGCCTGGTAAGTATTTTGCCCACCAATAAATCTCTCTGCTCATATAAGGCTTTTAATAATTCTATACATCCCCTCTATTCCCATCTTCTCTTATAAATATTCTAAGAAATAAAAATCAAATAATTTTCTTAGGATATGAATGAGTCTATTGCATCCAGCAGTGACAACCAGGGATTCACTAAATAATTCTTTAAAAGATCTTTCCTATACAAGGGAAGATGATAATTATCACAATGACTCCCAAGACATTTCAGGTGAAAGAAATCACATATATTTCATGTATTTTTTCATCCTTCTATTTTATCTTTCCTTTAGTATAAAATTTGATAGTTTCTCAAAATGTTCTAAAATTGCTATCTTTTCAAACTGTAAAATTTTGCAGAGATGAACTCTTTCTTGAATGTTTAAAAAAGAAAGTGTTTTTTTTCTTTCATATCCCAAGTATAGAGAGATGGAACTGTTATCTATAACTGTGCATGTCAATTTCTTCCTACTCATGTTTGACACAGGCCATGACTCAATAGCAGGGTTGTGTTGCTGTCCCTAAGCCAACAAGCTATGCTGGCTTATGTCAACAGCCCCAAACGTGAAAGTGAATTATAGCTTTGCACTCAATCTCTACGGTCTGCACGGCAATAGCCAGTGTTTCAAAATGTGCAATTTAGAGACTTGGGAACAGGAGACTTATAAAGTTTATTTCTTAAAACTTGTACCAGAGTCAAAGCTATGAGATTTCAAAATAAAGATTGATATAGAATCAGTTTAAAATACACCTATGGCTTTGTGGACAATAAGGTATTTTTGTTCATATTCTAAAATTTTAGAAAGGAGTACATTTGACGGTGAAAAATATGTGGTGAATGCCTAAGAAGAACAAAAATAATACAAATTTGTATGTCCTCTTAATGTAGTCTGCAGGACAATGACTTAGATATGCCCATCCATAGACTGATCTTTCTAGTTATTAGTATTTATTTATGTGAAGTGTTTGAATAACAACCGATGGATAGTGTTTTTTAAATCTACAAATATATGACAATATAAAAAATAAAAGAAAACATAAATTCCTCCTTTAAATGTCTCTTAAAGAAGAACTTTTGTGAAGCTTAATTATATAATATTAAAGTAGTTAGTTTTAATATAACCTATAGTATGTAATAATTTTCACTGCACAAATATGAATTTTCGATAAAAACAGGTTGGTGTCTTTACGCTGAGGTTGGACAATGTGAAAAGAAAAATATATTTATTTAATTCACAGTTTTTAAGACTGAAAGTTCAAGTATGAACAGTCCACATTTTGGGGATGTAATCACTGCATGAGCAGAGTCAAGAAGTAGAGATTGTGTGGAAGACAAGAAACCTAGGGAGACTCATGGATCAGAGTTATTCTTTGTAACTACTTAGGCTCCTAGGAATCAGGTAGAGAGTCCCATAAAAACTGCTTCAATTCTTTCCCAGGGCAGAGCACTCCACAACATATTCCCTCCAACTAGTCACAAGAGTGTAAGTAGTACTATGCTGAGAATCTTCCCCATGTTGGATTAACTCTTAAAGAATACCAGTACCATTATTTTGGGATATGGTCAAAACTCTTGAGAGAAACTTCACCCCTTTGCAATAAATACTCATGGTTTATTTGGAAACAGCTCTTCTTATGAAAAGGTATATTAATTAATATAAGTGTCATTATTTAAATTAGAGATGTAGAGTCATACTAATATATTTTAAATTATATAACATATTCTGTATCTCTTTTTCACCTTTAGATATAATGGTAAATTGTCACACATTATTTCAAGGGCTGTTATTGTGTGAAAAATTTCATTGAAGAAAATAGGTATATTTCTATCCCCACTAAGCTTATATTTAACCAGAAGAGCATGAGCAGTCAGTGAAAATTAGGTAATTTTCCAAGTGATAATAATTGTTATCACAAGAAAGGAGCTAAGGATATTAAAGGGAAGGTGAGAGGATGCTTTCTATTGGATTTAGAGAAGGCTCTCAGGAGAACAGGAATAGGAAGAATGAGCGCTCTGGAAAACATGTCGTTCCAGTGGTGGGAAGAAAAGAGTTGTGTTAGAAAAAAAAAAAAAAAAGACAGCAAATCTTCAAAAATGCCGAGAGGTAGTGAATGTGGGAGGTGGGGAGAACTGGACAAGGAAAATGAGTGAGTGGACCCTGCAGCATCTGCAGATCTTAGCCAACACAGATTCGGCCAGGTTAAGCAGGGTGGTATAACTCTTCATAATGAGATGGGAATAAGTATCTATTCATGTTGGGAAGGGCACCAAGAGCAGATATCAGGAAACTCCTACCTAAATGCAGCATGGTGAAGCAATGAGTTTGTTTGGTTTGGTTAGAGGGGCACAGGTGACTTAAGGCAAATTAGTTGCCAAAATGCCGACTTCAGCATAGATGCCAACACCTGAAAAGTTTCTCTGGAGCTCCTATGCAGCTCGGTAGCTGTGTCATCTACAATTAGCTCTCATGTGTGGAGGAGCCTCGTGTGGCCTGGAATATTTCAGATTCCTGAGTCTTACAAGTTTCCTGAATTTCTGAAGCTCTCTAGCCAAGTGGAAAGCTATGTTCAATTCTAATTCCAGAGCTAGGTTACCCAGGGGTTCAAGTAAAGGTGAGAAAAGATCTGAGGACTGCTGTCTACTTTTCAAGAGAATATACATTTGAGACACAAAAGAAGTAGGGGAATGAGAGAAATTATTCAGTGAATCTTTGATGAAACTGATGGGAGATTGGAATAGTGGTAAGAAAGGATTATTTCTTGCATAAAAAATTCAAGTTTCCCAAAAATTCTGATGATAATATGAAACTTAAGATAAGAATATAAGAATACACATGAATAAGTAATTGTGATGGTTTGTATATAAGTGGCACTGTTAGGGGGTGTGGCCCTGTTGGAGTAGGGTGTGGCCTTGTTAGAGGAAGTGCGTCACTCTGAGCACAGACATGAAGTACAGCTCCTATCAAATGGCATGTGGACAGTCAGCTGAGCGTGACATGATCTCTCAACAAATACAAACGGGAAAATGTCCTTACATTTTAGGAAACTAAAGCCATGAAGTTCCCAACACATATGTACTAAATTATGTCATTTTATTTCTTCACTTTTAATTTACACATTAATTCCATATGTTACATTCATCTTTAAATATTATTAATTATAGAATTTAAAAGTGAGAAATACAGGAGGCAACAACAGGTCAGATATTTCAATCCTTGTCATCATTTTCTGAATGGTGGGTAGTTCTGATATCATGGAGTAGTTCAAAGAAAACCTCACATTAACTATGGAATATTTTCTAGTGTACAGATTACTTGAAATCACTATGCAGATGATTCCTTTTGAGTGGAGAAAGGTCTGTAAGTGAAATTAGACTGTTAACTTTTGTTCAAATAAGGAAGATGATCCAGCCTGGATAATCCAACTTGTGAAATTTTATATGTAAACTGATCCATAGCTGTCAGTTTAGTCCTAGTCATAATATTACAAGCATTAAAGCACAACAAGTTAGAGGGGAAAGAGTAAGCACTGGGCAATGAAACGATAGTGTGTGAGCCTGAACAAGAAGTGACTCAGTAAAGCACCACAAGATAAGGCACACCGCTGCAATCTGCTCTGGTTAGTGGTCAGGGTTCCGGTGTATCTAACTCTGACTGCTATCACTAAGTCCTCATCAGAGTGATCATCGAAGGGCACACCTCAAGGGAGAAATGTCTTTCTTACTGGCATAGAAAAAGACAAATTACACAACCATGAGCAGAGTGGAGTTCCATTCAAATTTCATTTTGCTCACCCAAACAAGAATTCTCGAGTCTTCTGAAAAGCTAGATATGTTGCTCATGCTGTTAAATACAGAAGAAAAAGAAAGAACTAAATAGAACCTCACTGGGAGGCCAGGTCTGTCAATGACATTAAAGCTCTGAGTGCTCTCTCCATACTTAACACTTAACACATACTTATCTGTGCAAGCATCAGCTTAGCTGATGCTCATATAGAGAGCTATATGGTGCTTACTATTATATGCCAATCTTCGAACTTTACCATCCATTATTTGAGTGCTGGATTGGACTTCTTAAAATAAATGATTTTAAAATATTTTTATTGTTGAAAATTCCATACTTTTTTGGTTGAGAGCCCAGCCTTTAAAGGCTGAGCCATTGATTCTAAAAATATTTCCTTCATTATACTGATAATATTTCCCTATAGAATAGGATTGTATATACGATTTTAATTATTTTATTTATAGTGGGAAGGAAATTATTTTAATAAGAATTAATTTTCTACAATATTTCTGATTAAAACCAAGAAATGAGATGTCATTTTGTTGTGTACAGGCATATAAGTTATGAAATTAACATAAATATTAACTAGAAACTACATTAACGTTAAAAAGTTGAAAATGGTTCCTCATTAAAATATGTCTATATGGATAAAAGAAAATTCCACACTCACATAAAATTAAATATAATTATTATCTATCGCCACTTCAATTTCTCAGGCTGCTCTCATCACTGCCAAATACAGCTCTCTCCCCACTTCATGTCTATGTGGGTTTTTTTTTTTTGCTTGTAACACATTAAGAACAGCAGTTATTTAATCCCATATTCATGCTATGGATACACCCATCCATAGCCACATACTCACACAGGGATGATTCTTCCTCACCAAGTACCTATCCACTGCTAAACATTGTCAGTAGGCATGTATAACATGGATCTTTGATATTTAATACTGTGTATATTCAAAAATATTAACTGGGAAGTTATCATTAATAGTAATGAATCTTGTAAGCTTGTATTTATCAAAGAGTCAGCTAAAAAGCATAAGTAGTAGATCATTAGTACAATGATACAAGTAACACAGTTCAAACCATTACAAAATTAATGGCCATTCTTTCCCCAAATTTCTTAATAGCCTTTAGAAGCAGAAATTATTCTGTAAACTATATATCTATGAAGCTGAAGAGTCTGAATGCAACGATGTGTGTTTACTCTTTAGCTTAAGAGCTTTGGAAAGCTGCAAATAAGATTTTCAGAGACTTATAGATGGCAAAACAGAGTGATGTTTCATATCATTTACATCAACGCAAAGCCTGGGCCATGATTATTCAAAGGGCAACACTATATTTGATGCAGATGACCTTTCTATCTCATATTGATTTCATTTTTTATGTGTTTAAAAATATTTTTACCTGGTTGGTCTTATGTGTTCTTCATAATTCAACTCAAATAGCACCCCCTTCCGAAATCTCTGCTAAATATTTAGAACAAAGAGTGGGCCAGTCATGTTACATCCTATTTGCCATGATTCTTAAGCCATTAATTATGGTATATTAAACAAATTATCTTTCAGATGTGGGTAACTAACGACTTGTGGGATTTCTTCAATGAGAATAACCATGAATGTGGCCCAAACAAATCTACAAAATTAAAACATCAGAACATCAGTAATATGTTGTTAAATTTTGGAAACATGTTAAACATGTTGTGTGGTTCTTGGAAATGAACTTCATAGATGACAGTTTCCTCTCACCATATCAAAACTTAGACCTCTGAGTTTATAATCAAGTATGTGTTCATCTGTACAGTATACAAGGTGCTTCATAACGTGAATAAATAGCAAATGAATGATTGTTGGGGCTGTAGGTGAATGGATACATTTATAAGCCTGAAAGCATTTTAAACTCAATGACTAGTCATTTTGATCCATTACTTAGTTTTTAACATATAAAATCATAGAAATATGACTTTTATTTTTACAAACAGAATGAAGGTGCATGAATATACATCTGTGAATATGTTCCAGAAAATAACAATCACTAAATGCTTTTTTGACGTAAATTTAACTTTATGACACTGAAAACATAGATGAAATATGAATTACAGACAATATTTATGTATAATTCATTAATTACTTGTGGGTGTGGTCAAATTTACTTCTATCATTAAATGAGAAAATCCATAAAGAACAAGAAAAAATAATGAATTACCTCCAAAAGTCAGCACACACAGAGACAAAATTTGTCAAAGCAAAACAAGCAATAGGGAAAATTCAACAGTGAAGTCAGCATGGGCTTAAAGGATAGACTGTAATGAACAGTTGATCATAGCTTGATAAAGACTGAAAGCTTCAGTTGATTATGCGAATGGGGCTTAGCACTTCCATTATTGAACATTTTTTTCTTCCGCAGCTTTCTTCAGCAGATATTAAGCTTGTAAAGAACAAAAGATTTCAGGAACATAGTCTTTAAAAGGAGCAATAATAGCATTTGGAAATTTTATTAAAATACAAAAGGATCAAAAGTCTTTAGAGAGCTAATCTGTGTGGTGATCTTGCATTCTCTTTGTACAACTAAATTGAGTCTTTAGTATTAGACCTCAACCGTGAGACTGTAATTACACAACTAACCAGCCACCTGCAGTTCAGAGAGTGTGGTGGGAACTGGGTCAGGATGGAATGAAGTCAAAATACTTAAGTGAGGAATCAAATACTTCCATGGCACTGAAATGTGGCCTTTAGTGTGACTATGAACTAGGTGACAGTTGGAATAGAAATTTTTCTAGGTTTCACACATTTGCACTTATAATCTCTTAAAAGCCTTTAGAAATTTACAAACAAAAAGACTGAACTTGGCAGAAAACATCTAATATATAAAGGTCAAATGATTTATTTTCTCAGGCTTTTATGCAAAATTAGAATACTAACTCAAAGTTTCTAGCTGCGTTTCACAAGATATAGTGATAACTTTGGTGCTCTGAACTTCAACCATAGCATGATCTCAATTTGTCTGGTATAAGCTCATGTGGTATTTCATGTATTTTCTCTATAGCAAGTTTAGTAATACTCTTGGTAAGACATAAAGAATTATTTACTGAACAGAGGATATGTTTTAAGTAACAGAGTAAAGAGGCCATAAACAAACAATGGTTATAGCAATAAACCATTTTCAGAGTTCTGAAGCCATTGTCAAAACTACACTGTTGACCTATTGTTTTGTATAGACTCCATTTTCAAGTATCAGTCATAAACTGGCAGCTAGAGAAAAAATACACAGACTGAATCTGTTTTGCTGATAGAAATGGCACTTTCTCATAAGTTCCAGATTCTGTGAAGAAAAACCCTACTCTCTTGATCAAATCCAATAATGTAATTCAAATGAAGACTTGTTTCTGTTCTTCTGTTCTTATAGCATGAACTTTTTGAGCATGGTAGCTGGTAACAATATCTAGACAGAAAGAGTATTAGACATTATATTGGTTCAACTTAGCTGCTAGCCTTTTATATAGCTAGCAAATGGTTTCTTGTGGTTCATTTGAGATAGAAAGGGAACATTTATTTGGTGTCAAGTAGAATATGTGATAATAAAAATGATTACAAGTAAGATCATTAGGAACATTAGATAATGTCAAGTTGTGAGAGAAAAATTGTCCAGGAAATAGATTTGCCTGGTACAAACTCATAATTAATTTAAGTATTTTTCTCTCTAAAAATTTATTACAAGTAACTTGGGGAAAGCACGTGTTTCTGACTCAGGGTGTGGCTCCACACTTCCTGAAAAGCAAAGAAGTTTTCTTGGTTAATAAACATAGCTAAGCCACAGGGAAACATTTTCTTCTATGTGGATGTTTGTGTCTCAATATGGGTATTGAAGCTTAATAAGAACATATCTTGAGATTAGTTTCGCCCTGGCTCAATGTGAAAGAATATATTTAAAATCTGGAGTACTATTTGTTTGGGGGCACATGAAAGATTTTGTACATGGTATCATTGAACAAGTTGGATTCCTTTTTTTTTTTTTTTTGTAAGTGGTTGAACACAAAGGAAAAGTTCTTTCAAGAGTATATAGGTCTAGGGGTTAGAAATATGGCTTAGCACTTCAGAGCACATACTGCCCATGAACACACAAGTTCAGTTCCCACTGCCCATGTTAGATGCTCACAAATACCAGTGATTGCAGCTCCATGAGTCTGACATCCTTGTCTGGATCAGTGGGCATTTCACATACACTTGACCACACATGCATACACATAAATAAATAGCCTAGTTTTTAAAAATTGTAGGTATAGTAGGGATTGTTGCCAGACTTAGCTCTCAGCTCTCTTCAGAGATACATGGAGGAGGTCAAGAGTTCAAGACAAGAAACTGGTGACATACTGAATTTGAGTTCAGCCTAAGCTACAGAAGACACTCTCTCAAAAGACAAACATAAGCAAATGCACTCTGAAACACAACAGCAACACAAAGGATATGAATACAATTACAAATATTACATACTTGTGTTTTTTAATTATAAATATTTCTATGTGTTAAAACTTTAACCTACAGAGATGATAAACATTGTTACAGATATTTATGTCTTCATAAAATACATTGAGAAATAAGACAAAATAAACACACCAAAGATAAAAAGTACAAATGTGACTGAAAGTACCTGACGCTCAGAAGGAGCCGATTCAATGCAGCATAATAAAATGTTGGCAGGAATTTATAAAGTAATGGCTTATTGATTCATCTGATACAAACAGAATCATATGGCAAGAGTAATAGAGTATAAAGGAGAAGTTGTTTTCTGGGTGGACATCCAGGCAAAAGTTTCCTATGTACTAGACCTGCTTCTAAATGAATACAAGTGGGACCACCGATGTCGCATTGAGTGAATGAGTCATTTGCACAGCTATATTTCTGAGAAGTTCTTTTTCTATTACACACTCCCAACTCACACCTGAAGTAAGCATCATTTGTTCTATTCAGTATTTGCTAAACATCCTCAGAAAATCTCTAAGTTTGTGACCCAAGAGAAAGTTTTCTACCTGCTCCTTGGGGGCTCCTTATTAGTGTAGTTCTGCCTTGTGTTGTTGTTGCTTTGTTTTGTTTTGTTTTTGTTTTTGTTTATGTATTAAACTTTACATCATTCATTGGACCTATTTTATAGAAATGTCATGGCAGCTCAATGATGCAGCAACAGAGTCAGAACCATTTTGTACATATTTCATTTCCTTCTTCAGTTTCCCCAGTATTGTTTCAAACCCTCCTTCTTTGCCTTTTGCTTTGTTTTGTTTTTATTTTTATTTAGATCTACTTTTCAGCCAGCAAAATTGTTCATTTCTTACCACATAGACTATATTGTCCTAGGTCTACAACTTAAATTATGTCAAAAATGAACTATTTTCATATCCTTTACCAGAATGAATCTATAATCTGGTAGGGGGATGGGTACAGAAAGAAACAATAAGTAATTTTCAGAATTAACATGGGGATTTTTTATTTTAAAATAATTTAGTGTGTATGTATCCAAATTTTATTGCAATCTTACTACAGAGGAAATGATTTTTTTGTTTTGTTTTGTTTTGTCTTGCTTTGTTTTTACTAAGCAAGCAGAACGATTAGATTCAAATATTTTTCTTATATAGTATAATAGAACTAGTGCCCAACATGCCCTAAAGGGATCGGATCTAGAGGCTGGTGAACTCAGAGACCTAGTGTTATTCAGCTGTACTCATAGATCCATGCCTAGCTCAACCATCATCACAGCGTTTCCCTTAGAAGCTGATGGGACCCACAGCAACCAGTAGGCAGAGAGAGACAGAGAGAGAGAGAGAGAGAGAGAGAGAGAGAGAGAGAGAGAGAGAGAGAGAGAGAGAGGAGAGGGAGAGGGAAGAGGAGGGGATGGGTGAAAGGGAAAGGGAGCGAGCCCAAATTGGTAATCTCCATTGGGTCCTCCCTATGGAACTCGGGAACCCAGAGGAAGAGTGGATAGAGAAATTGTAGGACCTAGAAGGGTTGTGAGCACCAGGAGAACATGGCCCATACAATCAACTAAGCTGGGCTCCTAGAGGCTCACAGAGACTGAAGTAGAATCTACAGACACTGTATAGACACTAGCTCCTCTGCATATACATTATGGTTGTTTAACTTGTCTTCTTTGTGGGACTTCTAAAAGTGGGAGTAGCGGCTGTCTCAGATTCTTCAGCCTCTTCTTAGAACTCTTTTACTCCTATTGAGGTGCCTCATAAAGCCTTGATATGAGGGCTGGTGCCTAGTCTTATTGTATCTTGTAATACCATATTCAGTTTGTATCTCTGAATGACCTATTCTTTTCTGAAGGGAAACAGAGAAGTGAATCTGGACTATTAGGGGTGTAACTGTGGGCTTTTCCACTCATGCCTCAGTTCCTTAATAATGACACAGAGACATGCTACTTATTAAAAATTGCCTAGCCCTTAATCTAGGCTTGCTGACACTAGCTCATAACTTATTTAAAACACACATGCCTGTGTGTGTGTGTATTTGTGTGTGTGTGTGTGTATGTTTGCTTACATCTGCCACATGGCTAGTTACCTCTCCTCAGCTTCATAATTATCATTTTACTCTGAGATTAGGTGGTAAGTATCTCCCACCTCTGATTATTTCCCAGTGTTTCTTTCTTCAGGATGTCCCATGTTCTAATCCTGTCTCATCATTTTGGCCATATTGACAGGTGATGCTTCCACATAACACACAAGAGATTATCCCTACATCTCCCCCTTTTAGTTCAACACAAAGCTCTTTCTATAACATCAATAAACTAGAAACAATAAGAAAAATTATTAAAACTATAAGGTAATGATTACATTCATAAGAGCCAATCCATATGCATTTAGCAACCTTGGATAAAGCGCTCAAATATCCATCCCATCCTGGTTACTCCTAAATCACTTTCTATCATAACTTACATTACCAACCTAAAAATATCATTTTAGAGTTTCAAACATTTTCTTAAGTTCTAAACAACTTAAGCTTAATTATGAGACTGTACCTATCTACTCTTCAACTCCATCAGAGACCTGAGAAGGAAATAATTACTTGAATAAACAGGAAGCACAGAGCAAGAAGTTTCCTAAACTATAGAAACGACCCAGGCTACTGCCTTCTTTTTTTTTTTTAATTTTTAATTGGGTATTTATTTCATTTACATTTCCAATGCTATCCCAAAAGTCCCCTGCCTGCTCTCCCACCCACTCCCCCACTCCCCCACTCCCACTTCTTGGCCCTGGCATTCTCCTGTACTGAGGCATATAAAGTTTGCATGACCAATAGGCCTCTCCACTGATCGCTGACTAGGCCAAGATGAGGTAAGTGGTCCTTCATAATTCCTGCTTCGCCAAAAGGTCTGTCAGATTTCTTGGCCAGAACGCTATAAATGGTGACTGTCAAGAAGGCAACACATGTTCCACTATGTTCATAGCAGCCTTATTTATAATAGCCAGAAGCTGGAAAGAACCCAGATGCCCCTCAACAGAGGAATGGATTTTAAAAAATGTGGTACATTTGCACAATGGAGTACTACTCAGCTATTAAAAAGAATGAATTTATGAAATTCCTAGGCAAATGGTTGGACCTGGAGGGCATTATCCTGAGTGAGGTAACCCAATCACAAAAGAACTCAAATGATATGTACTCACTGACAAGTGGATATTAGCCCAGAAACTTAGAATATCCAAGATATAAATTACAATTTGCAAAACACATGAAACTCAAGAAGAACGAAGACCAAAGTGTGGACACTTTGCCCCTTTTTAGAATTGGGAACAAAACACCCATGGAAGGAGTTACAGAGACAAAGTTTGGAGCTGAGACGAAAGGTTGGACCATCTAGAGACTGCCATATCCAGGGATCCATCCCATAATTAGCCTCCAAACGCTGACACCGTTGCATATACTAGCAAGATTTTGCTGAAAGGAATCTGATATAGCTGTCCCTTGTGAGACTATGCCGGGGCCTAGCAAACACAGAAGTGGATGTTCACAGTCAGCTATTGGATGGATCACAGGACCCCCAATGGAGGAGCTAGAGAAAGTACCCAAGGAGCTAAAGGGATCTGCAACCCTATAGGTAGAACAACATTATGAACTAACCAGTACCCAGGAGTTCTTGACTCTAGCTACATATGTATCAAAAGATGGCCTAGTCGGCCATCACTGGAAAGAGAGGCCAATTGGACTTTCAAACTTTATATGCCCCAGTACAGGAAAACACCAGGGCCAAAAAGTGGGAGTGGGTGGGTAGGAGAGTGGGGGGAGGGTAAGGGGGACTTTTGGGATAACATTGGAAATGTAAATGAGGAAAATACCTAATTAAAAAAAAGAAAGAATCATAAAATAAAATAAAATAAAAATTTCAAACTGCAAAGTAAAATACATAGTTATTGTATGATATTGTTCTAAGGCAACTTCATTAAACAGAACCTGTATTTTTAACTCAGTATATTGTATCTCTATGGGTTGCCTTGGTAATTCCTCAATCCTCTGTGGATTTCTCTTATCTGGAGCTATCTTTGTTTCCTATCATTGTATGTTCCAGACTGAATTCTTCTGAAGACCTTCATTCTGATTTAAAGAATACTTTAATCTCTGTTCTATGTCCTCTAATGTAGCATGTGATTATCTAGGCTTTTCCCCCTCTAAGTCTGTTTTATTCTGATCTTTCTTAAACAAGATGTATAAAATTGTAATCTTTACTGAAAAATAATTATGTGCACACTGATAAGTGAAGCAAAAAATTGGGACACATTCTTTTACTGCATTTTCAGTTTTTTCAACATAGAAAACATTTTTCTTTTTTAGTCTCTAATTCTCTCCTTAAGGACTTCCCAAGTATCTTACCAAGTCTGTTGACTTTTCAGCTTTTCTTGCCTTGTCTACATGTCTGTAGCTGACATTTGGACAGTCTCTCTGGGGCTCTATTAATAAGACAATCAGACTAATGGCTTCTGGCTTCTCCCTACTTGGATCAGTCCCTCTCTCTCCTCTCTGGGCAGCTGCAGGCTTTCACCTGCTGGCTTGCATGCCCTTCACACTGTGCTAGGACTTCTCTCTGACTTCTGCACATGCTGGAAAGGTGGATCTTGGTCTCAATATGCCTATGCCTGTGCCTGTGCCTGTGCCTGTACCCGTGCCCGGTCCTGGGCCTGGGCCCAGGCCTATACTGATACTCATGACACCCAGGCCTCATTGCTCTATGGGAGTTCTTAAGTAGCCATGCCTCTAGGTCCAGTAGCACAGGCTGAACTCAGCATTAGGTTATCCCATCTCTGGGTAGTTGCGGGCTTTTCCAATGGGCCCATGCTGGTTTCCCATGGGCCCATGTGCATGGTGAGATACTCAGATACCTTTGCTCAGTCCCTTTACCACACCTGTGAAGGGCCTAAGACTCTGGTTCACTGTCTTGTTGTTGTTGTTGTTGTTTGGTTTTGCCTTCTTTTATTAGATATTTTCTTTATTTACATTTCAAATGCTACCTTGAAAGCTCCCTATACCCTCCCCCACCCTGTTCCCCTACCCACCCACTTCCACTTCATGGCCCTGGCATTCCCCTGTACTGGGGCATATACAGTTTGCAAGACCAAGGGGCCTCTCTTTCCAGTGATGGTAGACTAGGCCATCTTCTGCTATATATGCAGCTAGAGACATGAGCCCCGGGGTACTGGTTAGTTCATATTGTTGTTCCACCTATAGGGTTGCAGACCCCTTCAGCTCTTTGGGTACTTTCTCTAGCTCTTCCATTGGGGGCCCTGTGTTTTATCCTATAGATGACTGTGAGCATCCACTTATGTGTTTGCCAGGCACTGGCATAGCCTCACATGAGACAGCTGTATTGCATATGCCAGCAAGGTTTTGCTGAAAGGATGCTGATATAGCTGTCTTATGGTTCACTGTTTGTTAAATGAACTAACTACCTTCTGCCAAGCTAGGAAACTGCTCTGGGAAGAGTTTGTTCTCAGACTTTACAAAGGGACTTTAATATTTGAATCTCTTTTTCTAGCTTGGATTTTTAGCTAAATTTGGAGTACATCAGTACAATGATGGGTACCATTTGTTATTACATATTTCATTCTATATATTACTTAGAGGTAGAAGTTTATCAGAAAAGGTTAATAGGTAATGTCTTAGTTACATTAAGACTTTATGGCAAAAACATGGATTCTAATGGTAAATACAAACAAATAAAAAAGAAGCCAAAACAAAATCTGATGGAAACCTAACAGCCTCCATCTGTTTAATGTGGGCATCTACGTTGCTTACTTTCTGTTACAGAGTGATAGCATACTCTGACCAAAGTGATTTAAAGAAGATGATTTTCTTTTGTCTTATGTTTTCAGAGGGATGAAGTCCACTGTGGCAGGCCTCAGAACTAGGAAGCAGGCCTACTGCATTTTATTCTTACAGAAGATGCAGAGAATAGAGTGTGGTCATAAACACACAAAGCCTGCCTCTGCTATGACATCCCTCTCCCACTAAGGTTCCATCTTTAAAGGTCTTCTCAAACAGTACCATCAACTTTGAATCAGAAATGCAAATAAAAGAGCCTATGGGAGACTGGTACCATTCAAATTACCATGGTATCCCTATCTTTTCATCCTTTATCCAGGTAGTGAAGACATCTTCCAAATAATGATCTTACATCCTCATTCAGGAAAATGTGAGCAAGCATCTCTAACTCCAGACTTAAAAAAGAGGATAATTAATTTGAAGGACCATGTGGTTTGCATAACTTATTAACTTCCTGGGTTGCATCTATCCATAATCATCTTCTAAGATGAAGTTATAACTTAGCCAAAAGAAGTGAACTGTGAAACTGGCTGGCTTAGTAAGCTAGATCTGACTCAGACCATAACTAAGTAAATACAGTTTTGAGTTAATGATATGAAGTTATATTTGCTCCTTACCAAGGACTGGGGAAACAGCAGGCTCCTACTACTAAGATTGCACTACAACTAGAATTCAGTCTCCTTAAAAACAGCCTCGTCAGGAAGGGTAGACCACCTTAAAAATAAATTTAATGTTCACGGTTTTGTTCTTTAAAATTTTTAATGGAAGTACAAATGGATTTCTCACTTGTCATTGGGTAGGAGAAGCAGTATGCTAACAGAAGAAATTAACAAAGCCCTAGTCTATTCTATTAGATAAAATTAAGGATGTTTGACTTCTACTAAAACAGGGAGGTGTTGTTTGTTCAGTTTACTCTTGGTTTGTGTGCATACAGATCCTTTAAATAGAATTTCCATAAATAAGACAACTGAGAAAGACTTGGTGTGGGACTTCTTTAACTCCGGTATATGTAATTTAAATCCTCTAAGTTTTCTTCTTTTGTTTACTTGAAGCTGAAAGGGTTCTATTATGATTCCTAAGTTAGCTTTACCATGTGTTAGTTGTTTGATTTGAAAGATTCATTGAACTATGAACAACTTGCCACATGGCACAGGGACTGTTTACTCTGTGTTCACTTCAGATACATTGATTAACACCTACAGTTAGGGGAGATTAGCCTACCAGAGACTCACAAAGCCTTTTATGCTGATTTGCACACAACTACTTCTGGATTTAGGTTATGTTCTTTTGAGTTTCCACTCTATGAAAGGATCTGACAATACCACAGGGAGTTGAAAGCATTAATTACCCATGGACATAAAAATTCTTCACATGAGAATCTAAAGGTAGATTAAAATTGAGAGTGCCAGCCCTACTGTGCATTGAGGCAGAATGGCGTCCATAATTTAGTCTATAATCTTAGCCTTTCAGTATGTTTGTTTGAATGAGTAGGTCTAGCATAGCACTTTGTGCCTTTCCATATCTACCTCTCCTTTAGCAATCAAAGAGATGTGGCACAGCACTCGCTTGGCACAGTCCCTAAACGGTGCAATTGAACTACATCATTAGGGCCACATGAAATAGTAACACAAGCGCTCTTTTTATGTTGTAACTTGAGGTTTTGAGTTTTATTCACAATAAAATACCAACCATTTTATGTTCACGATTTTATGGTAATTAGGAGAGCAGTAGATGTTATTTTTAAAATTGTTTCTCATTGGCATGAGAGACCTGGGGTGAAACACCAGGGTAGGAAACCATACACCAGAAGGAAAAAATTGAGCAATGACCATTTGTACTTTGTGCCATCTTTGGGGAAGTAGATGGATGCCAGTTTATATTTTCTTTGTCCCTCCAGTTCTGCTGAACAGGGAGTCCTACAACCTGAGGGAAAATTGGCAGTGTACGTGAAAAAGGTTTCACCATTCCGCAGAAAGTTTAATTGTCTCAAACACTAGAAACTGCACATTCTTTCTCATATGCATGTCTCATTTCTTCTGCCTCTCTACCTTATTAATCAGATACTTCGCAAATTATTCTCTTTTAGATTTTTTGTGGTGTAAATTTTGGCATGTATTTTAGTATTTTCCATACAAAATAAAATCCATGATATTCAAAGGCTATGAGTTTTATGCATATTCCTTTTCAACATCAACGTCTATGTAAATGGAAACAATTGTCTTCTCTTAGGTTGCACTTGGTAAACATCATTTATTCATCCTCTAAAATAATTTATTATGAAGCTACAGTGCTTATATGTTCTGACTCCAAATTTTATCTTTGATATTCTTTTTATTTTTATTGTAATTGCTCTTTGTTCTACATTGTAGAAAATCTTAATACCAAAGCTTAAAGAAAACAAAACTATTTATCAATATATGTATATCAAGAAAATTCCTCTTAGGCTGTTTTATCAGGAAAATGTACTGAATGTTGTAGTCAGTTCTCCACAAACACAAATATTTTTCTATATTTTTGACTGTAAAAATGTATACATGGCTTTTGTTTTGAAAGGTATTTTACCTTGGAATTAATTTTAACTCTATGAAATCCTCAGTTTTACACTTTCCTCACTTCTCTGACACCATACAAAATAGTTTTTTCTCACTATTCATGCACTTAGCCACAATAGGTACTAGACATGAACTGTTTCTCCATGGCATCCATGTATGAATGGAGAGTGAGACTGGGGACCATCCTGATTCCTGTTCTATGTATTATCAACCACGTACATTTCTGTATATGTAAAAATATAGGTTCTGGCATCATGAGGACAAAAATCTCAGGAAAATCAGTCACATTTTTCAGATTTATTAAAATCCTTGACACTGATCATGCAAATAATTAACATTAGTTATTATTCCTAACCATGAAGTGTCTACAATATTGTCATGTCACTATGCTGGCGATTAAGGCTATGTACAGCATTGTGAATATTATTCTCTTTATTTAGGGAGATCTATCTACCCACCTGTCTATCTTAGATATTATTTTTACTGTTAACTATGTATATGTGTGTTTGCTGGTGTGGGGATGTGTACGTAGGTATCACGAAGACCAGAGGAGAACACTGGATTCCTCAGACATGAACTTCCAGGTGGTGGTGCTCAGGCCAACGTGGGTGCTGAGAACTGAACTCAGGTTCCCTGCCAGAGCAGGTGATATTTTTAACCACGGAGACACCTTTGCAGAGTTGGTATTCACATTTACTTTGTGACATTGAATGTATGACCAGAAATACAAATTTAAGAAAACATGAGCTACAGAACTGCAAACGCATCATCTGAGAGCTCAGAGGGACCAGAGTCTGAGCGATTGTACTTAGAATATTAGGTTTACGCACAAACAGAGCCTGATTTACTGGGTACACGTCTATGGGCTTTTCATATAATAAGCAGGATAGGAAAAGAAGAGCTGTGCTTTAGAGCACAAGGCAGGCCTATGAGATACCCAGTGGATAAAGAAGGGTTATTTCCTCAGGGCTCTTGACTCACCTTAGAAAAGTTCTGCATCAGGGGGATGCATCCTCCCTGACCGCTTGGTTTTGTGCTATAGGAGAGAGTTGTCATGGCCTCGGGCTCATTTTCTCCCTACACGTGGAGTAACAAGATCGATCTGATCCTGCATCACTCACTAAGAGCCTTCTGTGTTTCCAGCATCTGTGAAATGGGGACAGACATACTGATGTAGAAGAGAAGACCAGAACAACCACCACCACAACCACCACCACAACCACAACCACCACCACAACCACAACCACCACCACAACCACAACCACCAACAACCACATCAACAACAAACAGCCCCTTCCTAATTCTTGCAAAGATTTTTTCTTTTATTTTTCTTTTCCTTTCTTCTCTTCTCTTCTCTTCTCTTCTCTTCTCTTCTCTTCTCTTCTCTTCTCTTTCCTTTTCTTTCCTTTTTTTTCTTTTTTTGAGAAAACAATCAGAATGACTGGTTAATTTATTGGTGAATTAAGACTTTCTCAGGACTTGCAAACCTCTGGTCATAGATATCTTTCGTTTACTGAGATATGGGACCCTATTAAATCGGAGTATAGTTATATGGGGTGGCATTAGTACAATGTTTAGGTTGCTATTTTTTCTTGGAGGGTTTATATAATTAGACACATATTCATGGAAGAAAAGAATAGTTAGTTTTGATAACACGTGTGTTTTTTCTGTTACTTAGTTTATCCAAGTCTAACACATGATGAAAATTTGCTTATTTCGTGCTTCAGAGTTTTGAGAGATGGTAATTTTCTCAGTTGGAATTTCTTATTGTAAATTAGATTTTTTTTCTTATATTTATTCTCTGATGGATTTTTGGCAAGCGGTGCTATGTCTCATCTTGTCTCTGCAGAGTGTGTACAACCTAGCCCCGAAACGATGGCAGCTAGTACTGAAAAGCACTGCCTGTTAAGAGATTTAATCAGGGGAATGCTTATGTTCAATAAAAGTTATCAAAAGGCATTATCATAACGAGGAACTTCAGCAATCCTCAAGTAGAGCACCTTATGAATTATGCGGAGCTATTTTTGAACTACAATGCACCACTAAATTAGGTTCCTCTTTCATTAAAAAAAATTTAAAGCATAATCAGTTACTATTCTCTGCATGTTTCTAATTCTACAATACTGCCTTGATTTTGTAAACCTACAGAAATCATGTCTTTTCTTTACTCCTTTTCTCCTGGTTTTAATGTCACCTTACATCAGTTTCACTTTCTTTCTCCCTCCCTAGGGCTGACTTAAGAAACCAACTGGCACCCATAATGATTCCTGGAGGTAGAACCCTGCAAATGCTATTGTCATTCCCTCAAGATAGACTAGTCTCCCAAACACACTGCCTCCATTGAGAGAAAATAAAAGTGGGTAGAACAGAAAGAGAAGACTGTGTGTGTCTTAAAATAACCGCAGCCATATGACAGTTTCAGGCCTGTGTAGAGACAATTTGCATATATCCCATTAAAGCTGCCGGAGCTCCACTTTCAAATTTGGATGTCTCCAGTCAATCTGCAGAGGTCAATACTATCTTTTTCTAAAGACACACTTTCTTGTAATCGTCCCTCCATGACTGACAAGTGGCCCTCACAAAACGACAAGAAAGGCAAGTGTTTGTTGCAGAAAACTTCAATATAAGGCATTTGAGAGATAGGAACGTTCTAGAAGGACCCAGCTATTTTTGGACTGTTAGCATCAAGTCGAGGTTTCAAATGATAAATTCAATTAGAGGGGAGGTGACTGGGTGATCTACAGTACGGTGCATTAGCAGCAGCATGCCGGCATGGAGTTCATTAAAAAGCAGTATCAACTCCATCACCTTTTAGTAACACAATCAATTTGCTGGTCTTTGAATAGTCGTGGTGGTCAAACTAAATTAGATTTAATGTACATTGACCAAGTGATTTGTAGTATCTAGGTTTACAGTATCTCAGAAGGAAGTGTATAGACTTGCCAGGCTTGCTTGGAGTACAGATAGCAATAAGTCACAGAAAAGGCCAAACGAGGCAAGAAATCAGATCTTTTGTTTGCTTCCATGTTTTTACAAGAGTTCTTTTCCAGAAGTATGCAAAAAACTGTAAGATTAATCAGACTTGTGTGAACCCTGTAGATATTACAGGCATGAGTACTGCATTGACAAATTGGTATTCCGTCTGCATTCCCATCAAAACCTTTAAGGCTTGGATTGCTGAAGTCTTACTGACAGGTGCTATGCCAGCAGCCCCATTACTACGTGCTGAATGCAAAACTGGATCGTAATAAGGCAAACTTGGCGTTTTAAAGATGGGACAAGCAAAATAGTTGAAATTTATTGAATATGCTTCAGAGCGCTTCATCTTTCAACTCTTCCTCTAATGTATGACACGAATAGAAAATAATGATGGTGAAGATCCTATCTGGATGGTGTCACATTTAGATATAAATTTCAATAGTGTACACTTTCCCCCGAGAGAGGCTGCCTATTTGCATAAAGTTTGCCAATAACCAAAAGGCATGTCCTACATTTCTGCTTGTACTCTAAATGTCTGTCTGTTTGATGGTTTGAGGAGAAACATTTAGAGGACACGTGTAAATGTGTTCGATGTATTTATGCTAAAATTTTCTTTAGGTAAAAACAAAAATACAATAACAACAAAATCCAAACCACGCTGCTCCCACACTTTAGTATACAACAGATATGAAAACTATTAAGAATAAAAAAACCACTATAAATGGTGGCCATGTAAAACATAATGCCCTTTCAAAGAGGAAAAAAATTGAGTGCACCGATGTTTTACAGATATATTTTATAACCTGTTTCCTGCTTTTCAGAATGACTGCTGTTCTCCAAAACAAGGCTTGGGGGCGCCAAAACCTTACAGCTGAAGCCTAAACAGGCCTGAAACCCCGGTGTTTTTATCACTCCCTTATCAGGTGAAGTGAGATCTCCGTGTGCTGGGATGTACTACTGTACCTACTGCCCGTTTTGATAAGGCCCATGAAGAAGGAAATTTGAGCAAGATTTCAAATGCTGATTTTTGCATAGAATATGCTGACGCTACAGATTTGTCTAAGCATAAAATATGCACATTCTGTATTTTTGTAACTACTAAAAGACATTTCCTCCCTTGGATACATTTTCAAAGTGTTTTAAAACTTTAAGGCCTATATTTTTAAAGAATAATTGACATTCTGGGCAGTTAAACTAGCCAATTAAAAACTGTTAACATAATCGATTCTATAAAGCCAATAGTTTCCTATGCCAATGCAAGATTACATTTTAGGAGAGGATAGAATCCAATTTCACCATGTAATTTTCTGATTTTTGTTTACACATTAGGGTATTAAATATCTTTGCATTGATGAAACTTTTGCCGTTTTAAATATTGAAAGCAAGAATGAGCACCTGTTGTGTTTTTGGTCTCTGTGGAATCACTGACAACATTGCCGATTTTACTATTTACTTAGATGTTTAGGTAATGTAGCTCTCTTTATCTAAGGGCCTGCAGAAAGTTATTCAGTAAGGGCCAAGGCAGAAGCAGACAACCTTTTTGTATGTAAACTATTTTATATGACTTTAGAATTAATTAAAAACCTGAGGTCATGCATCCTTATTAAAGTGTATTCTAAAAGGGCTACTGCCCAAGAGAATCTGAAGTCATGAGGTCACCCTCGTGATTAGTCTTCTCATCTCCAAGCTCTGCTCTGTGCAGAAGACTGGGAGAAGCAAAGCTCTGTTAGTTGTTTTCTTTTTAAAAAATAACAATTGTAGAAAACTACAATCAACTTCAGCACAGAATGTTCGGTATGGTATGGAATGCATGAAAATCAGTTCATATCTACAGAAAGCTTAGTCTATTTTTTCTCATATACAGGATGGAATGTGGCCCCAAGTAGATTCAATTTCTCAAATTTAAGGAAGCCACTCATATACTTGCCTTAACCATCAATAAGTTACACAAGGCTGAAATGTCTAGGAAGAAAATAGATGACCCCTGTCTAGAATGTAGGCTGAGTGCTTCAGGATCCTACTTTGTGTCTAATTGTTTTAGTTTCCAAGGATGAGTCTCCATAATCCAAATTGAATAGGTAATAATTTAATGAATTAAATCAGTAGACAGTGAAAGAGTTTAAAACAGCACTCTCTGGGCATCAATTCCTTAAAAGAGCCAAATAAAATAGTGTTGAGATATCTCAAGGTAAAATTCCATTGTCAATAACCTTTATCATGAGCGTGATGTCATCAGAAAAGAGGGCTAGACATGAACTGAGCACAACCATCAGCACATGCTTAGATTCTTAACCTTAAATGTCCTCAGATCTGCCTAGATATGTTTTGACTTCATTTAGAAAACAAAAACAAAAGAAAGTTCCCTTTATGTTTCTCATAATTACTGCATATGCAAAAAGAGAAATAAGACATTTTCAGATAGTCATTTATAACTGGCATAATGTTTTCCTTTCCTGATTAGTATTTAAAATAAGCTCTTAAAAATAAAAATGTGGAGTGCATTGACCTCTGAGGATTCCCGGGCATCTGTACTTGCTTGCTTTCCTTGACTCCAAGCGCCCCTTTGAGAATGTACACTTACTGGGTCATGTTGTTTGTGAACGGGAATGTGTATTGGCTGAACCCTGTGTGTGAAAGTGATTCAGGAGGTCAGGGAGGGGGCCCTGTCCCATTCTTAGTCATGACAGCTCGTCACCCCCTGGCAGTCTGCCTGTGATGGATGAGTTCAGGAACTGAACTCTGACCCTCGCTGGGGAGTGTGCCCCTTATTAGGAGACTTTCCAAAGACCACACTGTGGTTTCCCATGGATGGTTCTACAAGTAGCATGAAATTTTGCTTTAGGTAATGACAATTTTCTTTTTGGTCTATAAGTTAATAGCAAAATGGTTTATATTTCAAATAGCTCAAATTTATATTCTCATGGCACAAAATTACTATCTGATTTAGATAATATTAACACTATGACCTAAAGTACTAATTGCTACCCAGTTGGTATCAGCATAATTGGGCATGTTTACCTAATGAATACAATTTATGTGTAGTATTGAAAAATTCTTGCAGAACACAAAGCCAGTTGTAGTTAAAATATTCTGTTATTTTTATACTAATTTGTTTTCGAGCACATGTACAATCTCCATGTGTAATACTCTTTGAAAAGCATCAGGCACAGACACAAAACAAAACTCAGGCATAATTAGCATGTAATTAAGTGGTTAGAAATAACTGGATGTTTGATTATTTCTGTGTCATACCCATACTGTCCTCTGCTGCATTTTATTATGCTATAATGAAGCAAGCCAAATTAATGAATTACCACGCCCCATATATTCCTTGGAGCACACAAAGATGCCTCCATGTTAGTTTCCCAGTAAAGTAGATGTGTCTAATTCAAATAGACAAAAGTAATAAATTGGAAAATATAAGCAAAATCTAAGTTAGGGGCTATTCTCAGCACAATATGCATGCTGAATCTATGTTAATATAAGTATTTTTTTTCCTAAGATATGAAGCTCAAGTCACTAAAATCGACTTCTTTAACTAAGGCGATTATGTGATATTTAATAGCAGAGCCAGTGTTGTGTCTTATTTCACAGAATAGATCAGATATTAAATGCTTTCAGCACTATGTCTGGATGACCTGATTATGACAGATTTATTTTCCTTTTAAATTGTTTCTAAAGATAAATATAAGCCATTTGGAAGAAACTTATTCTTTGAAAACTCAAAAATGCCAACTACACAGAAAGTCTTGCAGCTGAAATAAAACTGTACTTAACTCTTCAACATTCTGTGAAGGACACACTAACCTAAGTCCCTATATAATCAGAAAACTTAGAACATTGACCAAAGAGATATTTATGAGGCAAGGGAAAGTTAAGGTAAGGGGAAAATGTGCAAATCTTATAAATTTAATCTCAGGAATAGCTCTCAAGAAGGGTTTGAATGATAAGATGTCTTTTCCACATATTTTATTGTATGTAGATCATTGCTGAAACATGAAATCAGTAGTTTAATATGATATTTCACTAGAAAATTATGGACAAAGTGAAATATGTCTTCTGGCAGGATTCTTGTTGGCCATTCTTCATAACTGAGTCAGTTACATCACCTCTGTCTTCCAGCAGTCTTTTTCACTCTTCTCTTACCACACAAGAATTTTCATAGTTCTTCAACACTATATGAATTGTTCATGCAATTTAATAAGGCTGTAAATGCAATATTTTATGCAGTATTTCTATGCAAGCCAGAGCCAGGTATGAGACAGTGGGAGCAGGATGGCTTTGGAGCTATGCTGCCGTCTTCAGTGCTGACACAGGATGGCCTGGTGGGTTCACCATGTGAGAGCACTTAGACTCTAGAAGTTTCCAGCTAAAGCTTTATCAGATGAGTGCATCTCTGCCCTTGAAGGTTCAAGTCTCTGCTATCCTAAGCAGCTCTTTCAATGACAGTTACAATGCCATCTTTGATTAGTTTATATTTAATAAATTTTATATTACAATTGAAAGCACATGACCTCTGGCATACTCGGTGGACAGTCCCTCTGTCTAGGTCCCTGTTTTACATTGATAAATATTCTTGGAACTGTCACATGATTCTTCATTTCTCTATCATGCTTATTTAAACCATTTTCATGTTGTTAATTTCTCTTTAAAATGGTGAAAGTATAATATTGAGGACAGGGAGAATTTTGATGTAGTTGAGAGAAACATGTTTAATCTGACTGTCCTTTTCTCACAGAGAAAATCAACTTGAGATTTATGAAACTCTGTAATATCCTGACATATCCTCTTATTTTTTATTTACTACAATGAGTCAATATTATTTGCAGTGATTACTCAAAGACTTTCTACCTGTTTCCATGAAATAAATGATGCTGAACATGGAAATGACCTTAACACGTGTTCTCTGAATTTTTCTCTTTAAATATTATACAGAAATGGCAATTTTTTTCTTCTAATAAAATACAGTTGTCTTACAATGTTCCCAAGATAGTAAGAAAGTTATTACTGAATGGCTCAATCCATTTCAATTAAAGGAAATAAAGGAAAACAAAACATAAAACAAAACAAAACAAAAGAAAACAAAAGAAAGAAACTAAGCAGTATGTAAGAGATTCAGGGTTTCTCTGTGTAGTCCTGGCTGTCCTGGAACTCACTCTGTAGACCAGGCTGGCCTTGAACTCAGAGAACTGCCTCTGTCTCCCAAGTGCTGGGATTAAAGGTGTGCACCATCATGCCCGGCTATGTAACAGAGCTTAAGCGTTTCTCTCCAATACACTCACTGAACAATTTCTAAGATTTGCCTAGGTTGAGAGTCAGAGTTCACAATGACTTTGACAAAGCCAAACACCCACTATGGGTACAGTGCAGTGCTTGCCTACCAACATTCTGAGGGGCTACACAGGGCAGGCATAAAAGTGGCTCTCTTTTCATTTTGAAATTGACAAATTACAGCCAGCACTTACTCTGAGTTCCTTGGAAAATTCATTTTTATAGAAGTTGGGTTCTTCTCTTCAGAGAAGCTTAGAAAATCTCATCAACAGCCACAGTCTAGATTTTAAATGATGTGTTTAGTAATTGAGTGTGATGGGCACTGTTTCAGACAAAAGAAGTAGACACGTCTGGCCATTCTCTCTTACCTTCTGGAATTACAGTCTTACTAGGCTAAAATCACTAAGATGAGGTTTGACTGAAAGAAAGGCTTTTGCTTTTGACAGGTTCAATACTTGCTTCTGTGGCTGCTCGGGCTTCTCCTTGCCTGCCTTTATTAGATCTTGAGGAAAACAGGTAGATTAAGAGATTACAATTTACTTCCCTCCCCTTTGGCCTTGTTTGCATGAAAAGAAAATGTGTCCTTTATTTATGGTTTTGAGGGCATGTGATAGCGAGTTTAATGCCAATTTGACACAATCTAGATTCATCTTAGAGAGGACCTTCACTTGAGAAAATGCCTCTATAAACTCAGGTCATAGCTAGCCTGTAGAACATTTTCTTAATTAATGATTGATGTTGCATGGCTCACTGTGGGTGGTACCAATCCTGGGTAGGTGGTTCTGGGTTCTATAAGAAAGCAAGATGAGCAAGACTTGGAGAGCAAGCCAGTAAGCAGCACCCCTCCATGGCTTTTACATCAGCTCCTGCCTCCAGGTTCCTGCACATTTAAGAGCCTTCACTTACTACCTGCATAAGTCTCACGATAATTATTTTCCTCCCAAGCCTCATTGGTCATGGTGTTTTGTAACCCTGACCAAACAGAGAGAGACACTGTTTGCAGGAGCTTGGCAGTAGAAATTAATTCTTTAGTTGAAATACCCCTTGAGGTAGTAATGTATGTTTGTTTTTTTTTCTTTGAATTGTGGCACTTTGGTTTGTTACACATCTTTCTTTAGTATTTGAATAGATAAAATTCAAAATAATACTAGTTTTAGTACAGCTGTTTCATCTGCTGTGGTTACTAATTGAGATAATGCACATGGAATATTTAAAAGGTTTCCAGCAGGTGTTAAGTTTTCAATATATTTCCTTGACTTCTTTTAATCATTAGTCATTTGCACATTTTTATTATGCATGGATATATTTTATTGCCTGAAATGACTACAAAGTATACAAATCCCAAAACCTAACATAGATAATTTTTTAGCATTCACCTTCTTTCCCTGCCAACACTGCATGAGAGTTTCTCTCTTGTCTTATATAGATATATTAGAGGTCCTTGAATAAATTATATTTTATAATAACTTTTACATGAACAGAATTTTTCTTAGCAGTTTTTTTCCTTTTTAAAACTATACGTTTTCTTCTTTTCCTTTTCAAGTAAAGCATATTAAATGGAACTAATATGTGAAAACTATGCTTAATGGCTTTGATATTCATAGCTTGAAACTAAAGATAGTTCTAGCTTCCATATATTAAATCAATCTGCTGGTTATTTCTCAGAGTCATAAAACCACCATTTCATGAATTCTACTTTATATCACAATGAACTGGTAATATTTTCCTTCCAAAATGAGATTCATATCTACTGTTCTGAAAGAGTGAATACAGAAAACAGTGTAGAGGAACATGGTTTCAGAGTTTCATAGGCAGAAGCTCGATGCATTTTCTTCGGTGCCCCCCAAAAAGCAATGTTAACAAGAACCATAAGGTATCAGTGAACTCTTAATGAAGTCCATTTCCAAACAGTCAGAGAGATGGACACTTTAGGAGACACAGCAATCCATCAGCGGGCTTATTAAATATTAACACTCTCTCTCACTTTCTTCATTAGAGGTTTTGCAAAGTAACTAAGAATGTGACTGTGCCAAAGACTCTTTCAAGCATCAAGACAGGCATCAGCAGACATTGTTGAGATTTAATTATAAAACAAGATACTTCATCCCAGAAATACCAGGGCTGTCACTAGGAGAATTCCCCACAGAGCGACTCCCTTAATAACACTGGTTCTCTTTCTCCCTGCACACACACACACACGCACACGCACACGCACAGGCACACGCACACGCACACTCATTCTCTCTCTCTCTCTTTCTCTCTCTCTCACACACACACATACACACACACTCATTTTCTCTCTCTCTCTCTCATACACACACACACACTTGCACACTCATTTTCTCTCTCTCTCTCTCTCTCTCTCTCTCTCTTTCTCTTTCTCTCTCTCTCTCTCTCTCTCTCTTTCTCTCTCTCTCTCACACACACACACACACACACACACACACACACACACACACATCAGAACAATTGCATTGCTCCTAGGATATGTGATAACATAGCACTACTGCCTGGTGCAGTTAACAGTGCTTACTGATGGAACGACGGGCGTTAAGTGACTAGAGTACCTTTTGAACATGAAATCCTGAATGGTTTTCAAATTTTCAGTTTACCTTTGTCACGGTTACTATTGATTGTCAAATTGACAGGGTCTAAAAAAATCATGGATTAGACAAACCTGTGGGCTTGTATGTGAGAGATGGAAGTGGGAATTCGTACATTAACTCTGGTTGATACCATTTCATGAATGCTCTTGTCCTTAATGAGGACTAGAGTGTAGTGCTGACATCCACTTCTCTCTGCTACCTGAGTGTGGATGCAGTATGATCAGCAGTCTTGTGTTTCTGCCAACATTGCTCTTGCAACTATAATGGACTTACTTGAGGCCAAAATAAAAACCCATTCTTCTCTAAGTTGATTTTGTGAGATAAATTTGTCACAGAGCTGAGGAAAGTAATTAATATAATCAGGAGTTTTATAATAATATTATTGTCAAATTTTATTCTCAAATAGTTGTATGTTTTAATCAAACCAATCTCTCAAAATGTATCAAACTACTTCACTGTGCTTGTAGAATACTGTTAGGTGATCAGGTACAGGTCTTTGCCTATTGGTCCTCAACTTTCAGAACAAAATTAGAAATTAAAACACACTGAAGTTGTCTTCCCTCCATATCTCTTCACACCATGTGGGGTGGGACAACTAAAGACCAAAGTTTAATAAAAGTACTCATAAAATATTTGGGTCAAAGTAGACAATTCCTAGGGAAAAAAGAACCCAATACAAAACAAAACTTCCCTTACCAGACTGGGCTTACAAACTCCTACTGCCATAGTGGTGACCTTTATGAAACATATTCGTTCCAGAGACAATGTTCAAGACTTCTAAGGAAGTTTTTAAAGCATGCTTAGTGTTTTCCTTGTTATATGTTCTCTGTCATGAAAACAAGCTCACTCCATAAATGTGAATATATGCTGTGTTCTTTCTCTTTTGTTTGCTTCATTCATTTTCTACATGGAATTATCTTTTACGTTTTTAAGGGTTTCAACCATGCTTATGTAATATTCCTGGACAGCTGTTGCCAATAGGGCCTATCCTTAATGTGGATTGCACAAATGGATCTTTGAAACAATGACTAGTTTTAAAGATTCAGAAACTCATGTTCAGACACACCACATTTCCCTCCTAAGGCACAATGAGTGGGAGATGGTAAAGGCAATAGTTCATATTCAAATTAACACACACTTCCTACATTCCTAAAACAGATTGTCAGTGTAAGTGTCTAATTGGCAACTCTAGATGTGTCCCATCTCCTCCCATGGTGCCTTTTCCTCTCATGCATGTGTTTAAGTTTCTATTAACTCCATAGTAAGTACAGATGCAGCCCTTTTCACAGTGAATGGCATTGTTTCAGGTGAGAGAATTTGGTCATTGCCTCAGCTCCAATCTGTATTTACAAAACACAGGATGGATTTTGCTTTTGAGGGTGCAGAGAAACAATGTTCATCCCTCCACAAGAGCAGCCAGTTCTCCTAGCAGTGCTCTTCTCTAGCTTGATATATCTTATCTAAAGATGCATTGTTGAATATCAGAGTCATAACTTTAGAGACCTTCTAACTCCATTTTCTGTAATTCATAGATGGCGTCTTAATGTTCAGAACTATAGGAGAGATTTTATAAATGGATCTTGGTGCCAAAGGACCCCCTACCAACTCTTGGGATAGTTGGTAATCTAAGTTAAAAGGCACTCATTAATTGTAAAAAATGGTTTTATGTCTTAGAATTGGAATGCAGGTAAATATGATAACAGATCTTTCATTTGTAAGTGACCAAGTCAGAACAGCAGCTGTTTCAGGACATTTGACATTCCTATGGTTGTGACCTGGTCCATTTTCCTGGGTTAAAAAAAATCGACCTTAATTAGGATAAATATCAGCATAAAACATCTCACCTTACTCTTGAGGGACATCTAAAATACTTACAGGTGAACTCTACCTATAACTAGTTCTGAAACATTGAATAAAGCAAATAATTATGCAGAGCTATACAGTGAAGTGTTAAGTTTTGAAAAATGGTGGGGTAGTGACTGAAGCTCCAGTCACAATGATGAAGGGAAGGAAGACCTGCCAGGGATTCAATATGGGATCCTACTGACGGTTCTGGGGTAAAAATCTAAACTTCTGAGTTTTCACTCAATTACTTGACTGAAAAGATAATGGTAACATTTAATTCATCTTCTTTCTTCTTTCTCCAAAATTTTATAAGAAGACTTAAAATTATACAATGGTTACAATGAAAGAAGATAAACATTGATATAGAAACAAAATAAAAAACAAATGATTTAATATGTAAGGCTACGGAAACACAGAACAATGCGCGATAGACAAGTGTCCATTTTCTACAGCATCACTACGAAGAACAGGAAACAGAACTAACAATAAACTAGAGAAGCAGTCCTAAGACATCATGTCAGAACTTGAAAATCTTTCACAAATGATCAGATTCTTGTACAATCGATCGTGGCTCTTTAGGTTTTAAGCGCATCACGGATTCCAGAGATGGACAGGAAAATACCTTTTATGGAAGTTCTCTAAAATACGCTTGTAACTGGTGTTTGTGTATCCCATGTCTGGGCTTTGCTACCCCATGTCTGGGCTTTGCTACGTCATCTTAAAGAACGGAAGCAGTGCATAGCATGAGCCTCTTCCTTCCTTACAACCTGTCTCTTTGTGATTGACATGTAAAGGTAAATGACTTCACAAGCAAACAGGAATGCTGTATGCCTCCTCTGACAACTAAACTCTAAATCAGTTATGTAGCTACAGTATTGACAAGTAGCCTCATTCTTTTCTTCTGTGACATGGATCAATGACAAATATTCCTATTTGAAGTAAAGTGCTATGCTAATGGCATATGTAAATTTAAATGAACGTTGGCATTACTTGTTTTTCAGATTAAATTTAACAGCAATAGGTTAAATGCTTTAAAAGGTGATATTTGAGATATAGAGTAACTTGAAGGAAAAATAGAACAATTAAAAGGAGTGAGTGAGGGGTGCACAAAACATGAAATTCCTTTAGAGTTCCTCCCGTGACCAGGCTATGTCACCAGTTCTTTGAAAGAGCAAAGGCAGATTCTAGATCTCTCATATTTAGCCATTTAAAGGGTTGAACGACTAAAACAGATCCTTAACATACCTCAGTTAAGAAAGGAACCCTGTGAACTAAATAAGTAAGAAGTGACTTTCAATTAGGGGAATATGAAGGCCCAGCATGGCACTGAGAATCAAGCATTGAGCCATAAAGAAGAAAGCTATGCCAGCGTGATCAAATGCATGGTCAAAACCTGTCTATGATTCCTCAGAGGTGATGGAAGAAATTCTGTGAGGATAGGTGGAGTCAGGAGAAAATCTCAGCCTGGAAGAATGAGGTCAACCTTTTCCCCACTCCACCCCCACTCCCATCCAGTAACACCTGATGCTTTCTATGGGTGACAGGTGGAGTATTTTATGGGTTCTCATTAAAAAATAACCATGATTCAAATTAACATGTCACTTTCTAAACTCAGTGGGAAACAAAACCATGATATAAAATTCAGTACATTTTAGGTACTTTCCCTACGTAGTATACAGAGTTGAATATTTGTGAAGACTTATTTACTTATTGTTTTATGTGAATATCTGGGCCTGATTTAGACCATCTGGGTCCAGTAGCCAACAAGGACAAAAGAGGGTATTGGGTTTCTAGGATTTGGTTTTATAGTGGTCGTGAGCTGCATATATACTGAAAATATATGCCCTATAAGAGCAATAAATGGTATTATTCATAGAGCCATCTTTCTGGTCCTCATATTTGAGTACACTAAATTCTTGTCCAATCACAGTATGTACAATATAACACCTTCAATGTGGCATTAGACTCGAGCAAATTAGATTTCATAATTAAGATAGAATGAATCTTCTTTGTTTCTAACAAATATATAATCAGAAATACACATGTGAATGAGTGACATCTTTAGGTACTTAAGAAAATTCAGAAAAACTTGGGATTCTTATGTTGTAGAATTTATGCACTGACTTCTGCTATTCATGAATACATGTCTTGTTTGTTTTATGTGCATGTGTCTGGGTGTGGGACAGTATATTGTGCCAGAAAACTTGGTAGATTGAACGAGTTCAGAGTCCCTGGCACCCAGACACCCACCTGAGATCGTAGTTGGCTCTCTGTGCCTGGACAGATTCCTTTCCTGGAACACATGCTATATTTCTTACATAGGAAACTTAACCTGGCATCACTTAGCCCAGAACAGAGTTCTCCAGGCTAATGAGGTATCTAGAGGCCATTGAGGGTTTCATCAATAAGCTTTCCTTTCTGGACATTCCTCCCTGCAAAAAGGTATTTCATCTCAGGACCACCCCCAAAAGTTGTTATTCATCCATTTTTTCACAATGAACAATCAGTAAATAGTTAGGAACCAAGAACCATCTCTTTCATCAAGAACTACCATGGGGAACATGGAGAACCTTAATCTCTAGAGCAAGCAGTACAACCCAAGTATCCTGCAGAAGGCCCCCCTGTGCTCCTAGACAACTGCAGCAAAGCTAGAAACCTTCACCAATGAGCTAAGCCTGAGTTCCCCATCCCCTCTGGCCCTGGGCTCATTATCCTCAGTCCAAGAACCCGCTCTGTTCCCAACTCCCCAAGACCCAGCAGCATCTGGATGTCCAGGAGTTTGGGATCCCCCAGCTTGATAGCCTCCTCAAAGGCCTGCGAACCCCTTATCCTTCGTTCAGGACCCATTGCAGTTTCCAGCTGTGACTGGATGTCCAAGAGTCAGGGAACTACAGCCTCCATGTCCCATACCCTAGGCTGAGTTTTCCCACCCGATGGTGTAGGGTGAATGTAGTCTAGTGTCTCAGTGTTCTGTCTTCCCAGCTGCATTTCCACACCCCAACTGCAGGGCGAAATGCAGAACCATGTCTGGGACACATTATTAATTGATTTTTTTAATCGATCATCCTTTCCTCAATGGAAAGTGTATATGAATTGAAAATCATGCTAATATGTTATTACTTATATATCTTAAACCAAGTGTTAATGTTGTACCGAATATTATATATTTTTATATATAATATATATATTATAATACTAGAATGTTAAACATTTTATTAGAAATAGTAAATTAATAAAGGTATAGTGATAATGCGTGAATGATTTTGGTATCTTAAAAGAAACAACTGTATGCTAGGTAAGGCCAATATGAATGGGTTATCCTAGCAAAGGGAGAGCTTGACTGCATATAAAGACAGAAAGAAGTTTCTAGATATTCACATTGTTCTTAATTCTGCAACCAAAGGCATTCTCACCCTTATTATGACATAGAACAGTTAAGCTGATTTCAAATAGAATGGCAGATTCTGGCCCATGAAACATTGTGTCTCACGACCCTTGTTTTTCAGGGTGTTTTTGTTCATTGTGCTCACTCTATGTAATCTGCATCTGTCATGCTCTGTGGATCATTTTCATGGATCCCCTCTCTTCTTGGAGAAAGTCCTCTGTCTCTGGATTCCTGGGTACAGTCTGAGCATTCTTCTAAGTAGATCTAACTAGTTTCTTTGTCCTGAGCTCTTTACTTGAAATTCATCCTTCCATACTTGGTGTTCTTTCTATGTGTGTGTAATTCACAGGCAATCTTAGCACTCTAACACAACTCCTAATTATGAGTTACAATCCAGGGATTCTAAAAGTCTATATTTCTGACTGTCTATTTGAAAATTCTATCTGATGTTCAAAAACAAAACCTCAGATTTCATTCAGTAAATTGAATAAAGAATAAAGTTTACTTTTATATTCATATGCTGTTTTTCTGAAAACTTCAAACCAGTGAGTCTATATCCCAAATTATCTTATGATGCTATGAGGTATTTTTTTTTCTTTTTTCTTTTTTTTTAATTGTATATCTTTTTTTTTATTAGATATTTTCTTTATTTACATTTCAAATGCCATCCCAAAAGTTCCCTATACCCTCCTCCCACCCTGCTCCCCTACCTACCCACTCCCATTTTTTGGCCCTGGCATCTGCCTGTACTAAGGCATATAAAGTTTGCAAGACCAAGGGGCCTCTCTTCCCAGTGATGGCCGACTAGGCCATCTTCTGCTACATAATGCAGCTAGAGACACAAGCTCTGGGGATAATGGTTAGTTCCTATTGTTGTTCCACCTATATGGTTGCAGACCCCTTCAGCTCCTTGGGTGCTTTCTCTAGCTCCTCCATTGGGGGCCCTGTGTTGCATCCTATAGATGACTGTGAGCATCCACTTCTGTATTTGCTAGGCACTGGCATAGCCTCACATGAGACAGCTGTATCAGGGTTCCTTCAGCAAAATCTTGCTGGCATATGCAATAGTGTCTGGGTTTGGTGGCTGATTATGGGATGGATTCCTGGGTGGGGTAGTCTCTGGATAGTCCATCCTTTTGTCTTAGCTCTAAACTTTGTCTCTATAACTCCTTTCATGGGTATTTTGTTCCCTATTCTAAGTAGGAATGAAGTATTCACATGTTGGTCTTCCTTCTTCTGGATTTTCTTGTTTCTTTTTTCCTCTTTTCTTTCTTTTTCTCTGTCCTTTCTTTCTTTCTTTCTTTCTTTCTTTCTTTCTTTCTTTCTTTCTTTCTTTCTTTCTTTCTTTCTCTTTCTTTTTTATTAATGCCCATCCCAAACTTCTACACAGCAGCCTTTCCTCTAATTTGAAGAATTTTGTTTGGTCATCCAGTTTCACCATATCTTTCTTGGGAAATCCTCACAGGCCTGGTGTTTAGCCTGGCTCACCATCATTGCTGTAGCTTCCTATTTTAACAAGTGTTTTCCTAAATGAAGTATTTTGTAAAGTATCTTGGCCATGCCATTTCTTATAAAATAGGTTTTATGTATGTTTCTACAAATATAGAAGCCAAACAAATACACTCTGCTCTCCCAGCCCGCATTTCTGATTCCATCAGCATGAGCAGCTTTCAAAGTCTATGTCCTTCAAGTAACTTTTTCCTGAAATGCTCATTTATTCCTGTAAGCTTTTTAAATGTGTTTCTATTTGCTTTGAACATTTTCCATTTCCTTTCTGAAAAAAAAAAAACACCAATCTGTCCTTTAAGAATTCCCTTTAATGATGTTCTATTAAATGCTGCATGCTAGTTAAATTTTCCTTGCTATGACAAAATACTTAAAGAAAGTAAGACAAGGCAGGATTTCCCATTGAAGCACAGTTTCCGTATCTAGCACATCATAGCAGAGAATTCCTACCAGACTGGAGAGGCAGCTGTGCACACGTAATCCATGGTCAGAAATCAGAGAAATGAGTGCTGGTGTTCAGTTCTATCTTTCCTTTACATTAAGTTTTGGAACCCAGACCAGAATGATACTTCCTATATTAAGTGAACCCTGTCACCTCAGCTAGACTTGTCTGTGAACACCCTTGTAGACACCTAGAGAGCTGGGTGCCCACCTTGATTCAGTAATCTATTAACATGAAGATTAACTGTCAACTCTCACACTGGCAATGAAACTAGTGTATTTTCCTCTCCATAATTCTAAGAATAATTTTCATACTTGACATATTTACTCACAGAATTTCAATGGCCTAGTGTCTTTTTTAAAAAGCTCTGCTTAGCCATGTTTCTTTCTTTATTACTTGGCACCCAAGAGTTTTGCTAAGAGTCTGTCATATATGACCAAGCTAAGAATTGAATCTTCTCTATCCTTCAAAACATGTTGACATCTCTGTCATCATCCCATTTTCTTCATGATTTGTACTTTCATTATATAGTATTTCTCACTCTCTTTATGCATGTTATTTCCTCACAAGAAAATGCCTTTTAATTCTTCTTGGTTATTTTAGGTACCTATTAAAATGGTGATATTCTGCAAAGGGAAATCTATCCTAACTATTAAGTAATTCATTTTGCTTGATTGTTAGGTGCTGTGGAAATCAAATGCATTCTCTGTACAAACCAAGCATAATTTCCTCCTCATCTAAACCTCACCATCTGCTCTTGTGTTTCTTCCTAGATGTGCTTGAGGGACTTCCCAACCAATGTCTATTTAGCTACTCATTCTTTCCGTGACAGTGCTGAGGATTAAACTCAAGGCATTGCAAATGTTTAGTAAGTACTCGACTGCTGAGCTACATCTGTGTCGCCTTAATCATTCTTTATTATAGAAACAATTCTATAATTGTTTTTTTTAGCCTTGCTTCTACAGTATATTGACACTATAGCAAAGTTATTTGAAACAGAAATAGTGTTAAAGGGAATTTACTACATAATAGTTCCCTCTTTTTCCCTTTCCCTCACCTTAATACTCGTGTGTGTGTGTGTGTGTGTGTGAGTGTGTGTGTGTGTGTGTGTGTGTGTGTGTGTGTAGAAACACACATACATAAAGAGAGAGAGAGAGAGAGAGAGAGAGAGAGAGAGAGAGAGAGAGACTTTACTAGTTGTTTCTCTTTTTCAACTGTGCAGGTCTCTCAGGCCCCAGCTGGTGCAACTTCCCCTTAAGCACTGTTAATGGCCCAGACCTTCCTGTGTATATTTTGTTATTCATGTATATGGATAACAAAATAATTTGAATCTTAAGTGTTGCCCATATGCTTAAGCATATGAAAACTTGGTCTCTAGTTGGTGTCATTGCTTGTGAAATTGTGGAAAATTTAGGATATATATCTTTTGTGGAGGAAGGAATTACAACAATGGGGTAGCATTTGAGAGTTTATAACCTTGGCATATTTCAGTTTGCCCGTTGTTTTCTGTGTATGATTGAAGATGTGTATGAACTCAGCTTCCTGCTCAGGCCACCTTCTTAGCTATTATGTGCTCACCTTCTCAAATTCCAGACCAAAGTAAACTCCTTCCTTAGTTGGGTTCCGTTATGAAATTTTATCATAGCAACAATACAGTCACTAATACAACATATTGCTGAACACTTTCAGGTAGCAAGTGAAAGTGCTGGCATTGTTAATTGCTGTGGACAGAAAGTATGCAGAAGAATGGAAGGAGAACAAACTGTGACGTTTATGACTTCTCCAACTGGATTCGACTTGCATGAGGTAGAGATTAGAATAGTGGAGACTTTAAATATTGTTGTTATTATTGTTGTTGTTGTTACAGTTCTGTTATTGTTTTTCTCTGTTTTTTAAAATATGGATTTATAGATGCAAATAGTTTGTAATATGAATATCATAGATCTAAAATATTTTAGATAAATGTATGACTATACTTGACATGGTATTACTGAAACTTGAGATTAACAGGTTTATAAATATGAATTCATTTCTAAATAAAAGTAATTAGTCTTTGAGTCTAAATAAGAGACTCATTGTGGGGCATCTTTTGGGTATATTCCTAAGAGTGGTATAGCAGGATCTTCAGGGAGATCTATTTTCAATTTTCTGAGGAACCTACAGATTGATTTCCAGAGTGGCTATACAAGTTTGCAATGGAGGAGTGTTTCTCTTTCTCCACATCCTCTTCTACATGTGTTGTCACCTGAGGATTTGATCTTAACCATTCTGATTGGTGTAAGGTAGATTCTCAGGGACATTTTGATTTGCATTTCTCGGGTCACTGAGGACTTTGAACATTTCTTAAGGTGCTTCTCAGCCATTCGAGATTCCTCTGTTGTGAATTCTTGGTTTAGTTCTATACCTCATGTTTTGATTGGGTTGTTTGGTTTTTTTGGTGATTAACTTCTTTAGTTCTTTATATATTTTGGATGTTATCCTTCTATCGGCTAAGGGGTTAGTGAAGATTCTTTTTCCCAATTGTAGGTTGTCGACTTGTCTTATTGACTATGTCCTTTGCCTTATAGAAGCTTTCCAGTTTCATGAGTTCCCATTTATCAATTCTTGATCTTAGAACATGAGCCATTGGAGTTTTGTTTAGGAAATTTCTCCCTGTGCCAATGAGTTCAAGGCTCTTTCCCTCTTTCTATTCTATTTGATTCAGTAAATCTGGTTTTATGTTAATTGGACTTGAGCTTTGTACAAGGTGTAAAATATGGGTCTATTTTCATTTTTCTACATACAGACAGCCAGTTAAACCAGCACCATTTATTGAAACTGCTTGCTTTTTTCATTGTATATTTTTGGAGTCTTTGTCAAAGTTCAAGTGTGAGATAACTCAGAAGCAAAAGGACATGCATGGTATGTATTCACTAATAAGTAGTTATTAGCCAAAAAGGAAAAAGAAAAAAAAAGAAGTACAGAATACCCAAGATATAGTCCACAGAACTCAAAAAGGTCAGCAAGCTGAAGTGCCTAAGTGAGGATGCTACAGCCCCACTTGGAAGAGAGAAGAAAGAAATTAATAGTGGGGAGGGAGGCAGGGATATGGGAGTTGAAGTGGGAGGGAGATGGGGGGAGACAGGAACTTGATCTGGTATTGTGTGAGGGAAAAGGGCAGAAGCCCTGAGAGCCAGCAGGCAACAGGCAACCTGGGGAGATAGAAGGTTGGGGTACATTCCAGAATGCACCAGAGACCTGGGAGGTGAGAGACTTTCAGGAATCAAAGGGAGGGACCTTAGATGAAATACCCAATAATAGGGAGAGGAAACTTGTAGAGCCCACCACCCACAGGAAGACAAGACATCAAGTGATGGATGGGGTTGCCATCCTACAGTCACAACTCTGACCCATAATTGTTCCTGTCTGAAAGAATTACAGGAATGGAAATTGAGAGGAACCTGAGGAAAAGAAGGTCCAGTGACAGCCCCAAAGTGGGATCCACCTCAAGGGGAGGTTCCAAGGGTTGACACTATTACTGAGGCTATGAAGTGCTCACAAAAAGGGATCTATCATGACTGCCATACAAAAGACCCAACAAGCAGCTGAAAGAATCATATGCAGATATTTGCACCCAACCAATGGACCAAAGCAGCTGACCCCCGTTGTTGATTAGGGAAAGCTGAAAGAAGTCGAGGAGAACGGCGATACTGTAGGAGGACCAGCAGTCTCAATTAACCTGGACCCCTGAGATCTTTCAAACACTGAACCACCAAACAGACAGCATACACCAGCTAATGTGAGGCCCCCAACACACATACAGTTGAGGACTTTCAGGTCTGTGTTTATTCAGAGATGATTCACCTAACCCTGAAGAGACTGGAGGCCCCAGGGAGTTTAGAGGTCAGGTGGGGTGGGAGGTGAAGACATCCACATGGAAACATGTTGGTGGGAAAGAGGAATGGGATGTAGAACAGTTTGAGGGTAGATGGGGGGGGGGTGAATAAAATATGGAGTGTAAATAAATAAATTACTTAATTTAAAAATATTGTGCACAAAAATAATAAAATTCTATAAATTTAAAAAGAAAATACAATAAATATCATAAAATATATACTATACATACTACATGTGATGAAAAGTTACTTCATGACTATATAAGTGTATATTTTTTCATACATATTTCATAGAAATAGTTGCAATATATAAACCAAATATTTGTAACTATACTGAATGATTTCCTAAATGAATTTTCATCTTTTAAAAATGTCAAACATTTTATTTGTTTATTTCTTGTTTTGTTTTGTTTTTACTTAAGAGATGGTCTTTAAACACATAGCACTTGTGATGAAAGGGGCTGATCTCATTACATTCATTTGGCTGCAAAATTTGTGATGGCCTTGTTTGTAAAGTCTGAGTAGTATTTCATTGTGCAAATGAATGTCTTTATCCATTATTCATTTTTGAGACATCTAGGTTCTATCCTGTTTCTGGATATTATGAATAAATCTGCTATGAACACAGTTGGTTCTTGTGGAATAGTAGAGATAGTGGAGGATCTTTTGGCTATATAGCCAGGACTGTTATAGCTCAGTCTTGAGGTAAAACTGTTGTCTATCTTCTGAGAAACCATCGAATTGATTTTCAGATTGATGTACAAGTTTGCACTTATACCAGCAGTAGAGTAGTATTCTCCTTCTCTACAGCCTCATCAGCACATGCTGTTCCTGAAGTTTTTTGTCTTAACCATTCTGATTGGTGTAGGTGAAATATCAGTTTCCCATCACATGGGCAAGTACCAATTCCTGACACTATTAATGATACTCTTTTTTTTCTTGTAAACAAGGACCTAGCATAAAGGACTAGCATATAGGGGTGAGAGACTTTAGCCAGCAGTCAATGGAAACAGATGCAGAGACCAACATCCAAACTTTAGATGGAGCTCAGAGTCTTTTATGGAAGGGTTGGGAGAAGGATTGAAGGACTGGAAGAGGACAGGTACACTAAGGTCAACAGAGTCAACTAACTTGTACCCATGGGGGCATTCAGAGACTGAACCACCAACCAAAGAGTGAGCATGGGGTGGACACTCACTCAGACACATATGGAGTGGACGTGCATCTTGGTCTTCATGTGGGTACCCCAACAACTGGAGGAGGTGCAGTCCCTGAAACTGTTGCCTGCCTTGTGTTGGTGATACATGGTAGGAGCGCACCCTTCTCAGATGAGAGAGGGAAGGGAAATTGAGGGAGGCTGTGTATGAGGGGGTACTAGGAGGAGAGGGTGTACTGACACTGAGATGTAAAGTGAATAAATAAATTGATTAATAAAAAAGAGAAAAATATGAATGTGACTGTTTTTGCTTCCTGTGGTTTTATTTCATCTCTTATCTAAGAAAATGGAATGACATGGGCTAAAAATTTAGCTTTGATATCTTATCACTAGGTGAGAAAATAATCCCTACAATTTCTACAATAGTGAAAAATTCACATATCTTTAACTTTAAGATACATCTATGACATTTTCAGTCCACAAGAATTGTGCCTCTTAGTAAAATTTCAACTACAAGAACTGGAAACTCACAGATTTGATTTGGCATGACATCTTTTCTTAATACAAACTAGACATCCACAGATGTCTAACTCTTCAAATCTTTCAACATATCTCCTCACTAACTGAAGGAAAGAGCATTAGTAGATCATCAGATGAGAGGATGGCATTTAATTACTGAAGTTAGACGTGTGCCTGCCACTTAGAGCCTTGGTGGTGTTGTGTTATGGGTAAAGAAAGTCAATTGCTGTTCACTCGGTCTCTGAAAGCATGTAGTCATACTGGCTACATTTAAAGGCTCCTGAAGGCTACACTAGCCTGATGAATAACTAATTAACCAAGTAGAAATGAAAACATTCCTTTTACATCAGGCACAGATATGACCTTTGTCTTTGAACTTTTCAAATAGAATTGTGGAATGACAGACATTTGCTGTTTACGTCGTCACACAGAAGTCTTAGAAATCTTATTAAAGTCAGGCAGGACGAATTATAATGTTAGCAGATTTGTTTTGGATTACTTAATTTTCAGTGTATTTGATATTTTGTTTTATTGTTAAAACATAACCTGGTTATGAGCCTTTTTTGACTTTATTTATAGCTATGATTAATATTATGATGAAAACTCAGGGTTACTGCATGGCATTACATATTGCCCATTTATTTTCTTACACAATAGTCACTAGAGTCCTAGGAGAAATGCATCTTTTATTGTTTGAAGATTTTTCTCTTTGTGTGTGTGCACATGCGTACGTGTGTGTGTGTGTGTGTGTGTGTGTGTGTGTGTGTGTGTGTGTATGTGTGTGTGTGCGCGTGCATGCCTCTGTGTGTGTGTGTGTGTTTGTGTGTGTGCGTGCCTCTGTGTGTGTGTGTGTGCGCGCCCATGCCTCTGTGTATGTGTGTGAGTGTGTGTGCGCGCCCATGCCTCTGTGTATGTGTGTGAGTGTGTGTGCGCGAGTGCATGCCTCTGTGTGTGTGTGTGTGTGTGTGTGTGCGTGCCTGTGTGTGTGTGTGTGTGTGTAATTGGGAGGATGCTCAGGAGCAACCCCACGTGTAGAGGCCAGAGGAAAATTTATAGTCAGTTCTCCCCTTCCCGTTCTAGGGGACCTGAGAATCCAACTCAGGTTGTGTCAGGGTTGAATGGAAAGCAGTTACCCATAGATCCTGCTGTGGCATGGGAACATATCTGTAGGCTAGAAGTATACATTCTAACGTCACTTTGTGGATTGAAAGGAAAGCTTAGCTTGCTTTTTTTTTTTCCCCCCTGAGGTTCCACACCTATTCATATAGTTGCTACATATTGATGCAAAATTTCTGGATTCAAATCTCTTTTTTTTCCCCTCATGGTCACACATGGCTCAGTTTACCCACTGAATTCTCTCACACAAATGCAGTTTATGTTCTCTTAAAATCTACGAAAAAAAAAAAATAAAGGAACATTTGTGTTCTAGTTACAATTGCAAAGGCTAAAAGTGTTATCTTCCATAGTATGTTAAAGTTAGGTTTTTCATATGTTAACTGTACAACCATTTTTAATATGGCAGTACCACCTAATGGCTTCTCCTCACAGTCTTTCCTCTGATTTAATGGCTGAAGAATAAAAACAGGGTGTGAAATGTGTAAGTAGACTGAACATCATCTGTGTAAGCCCCGTCTCACCTTTCAGTTAAAAAGAGCAGGACATAGGTGTATTTTCTCCTTTACTTAGAAAAGTATCCGTGCCCGAGTTGCTCAAAATATTTGGTATAAAAAATCATTAAATTTCCCTGTAAAAATGTAGAATTATTTGTAAGACGGTTGCATGTTTTCTTCCTTGAGATTTCACAGATGCTGTCCTGTGATACTGGTACATTTATCTTCAAACCACATAATTGCTCAGAATTAAAAAAAAAATCATTAATCTGGTATCTTTCTCTTTAAGGCAAATGAATGAGGGGACTTTGACTTCATAAAATTCAGACAATAAATTGCACTTATATTCTGAGTGGCTTTCTCTGGTAGTCCCTGAGGGCTTCACAAAAATTAAAAATTCTTGAGAGCAGCATCAAACATCAGTTACTTTGGTTTAGATCTTAAAACAGAAATTGATTCAGCATTTTAGATCTCCTGTGGGGATTGCTTTTGCATTCACGAAAGCTGCTGTTAGAGATAGCTATGCTGTTTGACCAACAGCTGCTGATCAAGGTAAAGACTTTTGTAGTTTCTAGGAAATCACAACGCTGCTTCCATAACAACTGCAGGCATTGACCAAACCAATCTATAAGGATTGAAATGGGACTTTAAATACATGGTTATTAGTGCAAAGAGCATTTAGCCAAAGTATCCTGGGATAGCTCTTCTCCATGCTTTTTACTGTTATTGCTACTATGGCTGTAAAGCCTCAAGTGTCCAGAGTAGCAGAATATGATGGGAAACACAACAACATAACAATGCATTGCAAATTCAACCTTGGAGCTATGATTGCTCGTGCTGCACCTGTTCTAATCACCTAAGAGGCAGTTACATCGCCAGATAAAATACTGGAGCACTGAGTTCCAGCATTCTCATTCTTAGTAAAATAATTGTGCTTGCAACACTGAAGTAGAGGAACACTGAATTGAAGGTGGTGTCTGTCATTTTAAATAAAATATAGAGAACAAGAAGGAGAGGAAAGTATGTAAAAAGAAGCAGAAAAAAATTCACACAGATGGGAAGAGGTTAAAAAGAAAGAAAACATGGAACACGATCAAGAAACACAAATTGTCCAGTTTTTATATTCAGGGAAAGCCAATATCTTAAGTTTTGGGGAATAGAATCCCTAAGGTAGAAGATTGTAGATTAGGCTGTATCTTTATTCTAATATTTGGTATTAAGGGGAAGAAAGAGGGGAGGGGAAGAACAGAACTATAGAAAAAAAAGCAGGAAATGTTAGCAGCAACGTAGATTATTAGAGATGAAGAAGGGAAAATACTATATGACACATGAAACGATTTATTTTGACTTAATGTATAGAGGACTAATGATGCTATAATCCCTGGTGGTAGAGGGACTTTGATAACTACTAGCATACGGTCCAGCACAAACTATATAAAGGAGTTATATTAGAAAATACTTGTTGAATAAAATAAGGATAAGTATTCATTATTAAATCAATGTAAATATTCATAGAAAATATATCTAACCACTAAGATAAATGTTGACAATATTTCTAGACCATTACTAATTATATTTAATAGAATTAAGTTGTTTGACCACATTGCATTATGTTAAAAACTAGCAAAAGCATATCAAATACCTAAATATAAGAATTAAGATTATGATGTTCCTAGAAAAAAATACAGTCCTTTTAGCGCCTTTGATTAGGTAATGGTTTGTAGAGAAACAGTAAAAACAGCCATCACTCAAGCGACATTAATAATCAGACTCTATCCAAATTAAATCGCCTATACTGAAAGATGTATACGTTCAAAGAACTTAAATGCAAACCCAAGTATGGGAGTTAAAGTAGAATATCTAGTAAGACTTTTATATATAAAATATGTAAGTAATGATTAAAACAACTCTAATAATAGAAATAACACATTTTTTATACTTGTAAACAACCTGAATAGTTTCCAAGCAAATATGGCAAAAAAAAAATCATGAACCTGTAATCAATAAACACATGCTTAATAGTTCAGTCATTGAAAATTGAAACAACATTTGTGTAATGTTTACAATGGCCAAATACTTACCTTTCCTCCTTCTGTCCTTTCTTGCTTGCTTTTTTTTTATTTCACAATATTAGTTAAAATATTAAAAATATTTTAACTTTTTATGTAATTTATTTTTGCAAACATTTTTATTAGTTCTTTGAGAGTATTCTACAGAATGCTTTGATAACGTTACATTCCTTTCCCAGGACTTCCCAGATTGCACTCAACTTTGTGTTTTGATTTATTTTATTTTATTTTATTTTATTTTATTTTAAGCACATCAACAAGTGTAAAACCTGTACAGGTTCAAGACAGACAGAGCACAGTACTGAGTGTGAGAAATGCATATAGGCTTCTACCCCTAACCCTGA